>NC_083363.1:33875419-34187919 GCF_030254825.1 Meriones unguiculatus | reverse complement strand
GGACCGTCACAAAATCACTGAATCACGAAATGGCTTGCCAGGGCATCCACAGGCTCTAGAAAACCCCTTGACATTTTCACCTTGAAGAGTCCAGTTGTGCAGAGTTAAGTCACACATGCAACCATGGCACTTAATACCCTTGCGATGTTTAAAATTCTAAAATGTGGTGGTTTTTTTTTTCCTGGCAATTTTTAGAAGTTGTATTGATTATTCTTTTTCATATAACTTTATTATTGTCTTATTTTATGTGTGTGTGTGTGTGTATGTCTACGGCCTGCATGTATGTGAGAAGAGGAGAAGAGGAAGCCCTGGAACTAGAGTTCCAGATGGCTGTGAACTGTCATGTGAGCGCTGGGAATAGAACCCTTGGTCTTCACAAACAGCAAAAGCTCTTAACCACAGAGCCATCTCTCCAGCCCCTTATGCTTTATTCTGTAGGGTAGAGGTATGCAGTGAAAGGGGATTTATTACTTCTAGGAAAGCATCATCGTCAGGCATGTTTGGAGGGGGTATCAGCTTCATAGTACTTAGTACTATGCGACTCTGATTCTCTTCCCCAGTGACAGGGTAAGTGACTAGATCAAAGGACTCCTGCAGGGGACTTAAACCTGGATAGCAATGGCTGCCTGATAGGCCCAGCGTTGTCCCCATCCCTTCCCCACGTGAGTAATAACACTGGGTTTTGCTTTAACGTTTCATGTTGTGTGTATGCTCACTAAGGATGCACCGTTTTCTGTTTTCTGTGCTTCTGACCGGAAGCTCTTCCTCTCACTATGCTTCAGAGAAGGCCCACACTAAGCCGTGCCCAGCAGCTGTCTGGCTTGACAGGAAATCAGAATAGTGGGCCTCACCTAGAACCTACTGTGTCCTACCTGCTTCTGAACCAGATGTGCACAGCTGAGCTTCAGAGCTCTGCCTGGGTACCTGTGCTCTTCCCTGCTCTTCTCCCAAGCAGGAAGAGCCGTAGTGACATCAATACATTTTCAGAGAGATGGGGACTTGCTTCTCCTTGCACAGATCTGTTTTCTGCACATGTGACTGCCTTTGCTGCCTGAAGGTACCCACAACCCAGGATGCAGAGATGAAGGTTGCTGCAGCAAGACTGTAGAGATAACGCGACAGAGTTAGCATCCAGACTATAATATTCCCAGACAGGCTTTACTCTGTAAAAAGTAAAAGACTCGAAAGTCAAACTTTATTAAGAGGAAAAAAAAATGTTTCTACCCATTCCTATCTGCCCGTTTATCATGTCACAAAGCAGGTGGCTGAAGAGCAGTTTTGCCATAGAATAGAAGAGGTGCACCCTTTCTACTTATTAATGAGGCATGGGGTTTTTCTTCACTCATTTTGTTTTGAAATCATTTTATATTTATAGAAATGTTACAAAGACAGCACAGTGTGTTTTGCCTGATGTATGTATCTTACATAACCAGGTGCTGTTGCAAGATATTTGATTACACTACGAATTCTGAGATTGTGCTGTTTGCTGGAAAGAATTTTCCAGTTGTGGTATGGCTCAGCCTTACCGCATGCCTTTAATCCAAGAGCTTTCTGCTTCAAGACTGTAAACAGGATTAAATAAAGTCAACCATAGGTACAGAGGCAGAGCAAGCAGCCAGCTGACAGGAAGTGAACATAGCTAGCAAAAAGAAACATTCGAGTAAGAGGAAGTCAGGAGGACAGATAGAGAGACCCACAGGAAGTTGAAGGGAGGGACATTCAGTTTGGGGAAGGAGCTTTTTGGTTTTGGGGGATGTTGGCTGAGGAGGAAGGTCAGCTGGGTGCTTTCTCTGCCTCTCTGAGCTAGCAGGCTTTCACCCCAGCATTTGGCTCCCAAGTCTTTTTTTGTTAAAAACTGCAAGATGCAGTGACTAAAACCAAAGAATCATCATCTGTATAATACTAGACTTTCCACCCATTTCCCAAAGCTCTCTGATAGTGTCTGTTCCTCATGGCACAAACCATAATGCCATTCTGAATGTTGTGAATTAATTTCTAAGCTGTGGTCATTTCCTGACCTTTTAAGAATCTTCTATGGCCTTGAGAGTTTTGAAGAAACCTGGGCATGTATTTTTGTATACTATCCTTTAGCTTGGGTCTATTGCTTACAAATTTAAGTGAAGAAAACCAGGGTCATGTTGGGTCATGAGCGTTTATTCTTGATGCAAAAGGCTAAGCTGTGAAAAAAAAAAAAAAAAAAACCAGAATGGAACGCCAGAAGTTTGGTCCTTCTGGTAGAAAAGCTGGGGAAAAATAAATAAATAGGGCAAGTGGCTGAGATGCTATTCAGACTGAGCCCCACTGTCTCCAAGTTCTTACTCCTAGAGCCAGTCCTCCCCTGTGTGCGGAGTCCTGTACCATCTACACAGGTCCTAGACACAGGGAGCGGGAGGACAATATGGGAGCAGCTCACTTTCTGAGATAGAGCCCCAAGCAATCATAGGCCTGAAGACGGCTGGGGTTGGCGGAAGGGTGAGAGGGGGTGAAGCCCTGACTTGGAAGGTACCCGGTTCAAGCTCTGGAAGCCGGGTCACTGACCAGAGATGGGAAGAGCTATGTGGTGGAACCCTACCATGCAGACGCTCAGCAGCAAAATGTAGGACAGTGACCAGGACGAGGCGGGTCTGTTCAGTACCTATTCTTTTTGTTTGACACATAACTTGCTTAAAATAGTTTACAGTGTTTAATTGTATGTTTGTAGGGGTGCCCGTGTGTGTGCACATATGTGGAGGCCAGCGGTCAGCATTGGGTGTTGCTCTTCAGGAGCCACCTACCTTGTTTTTTGAGAAAGGGTCTCTCACGCCTTGCTGATTAGGTCATCGAGGCTGGCCAATGAGCCAGAAGGGTTTGCCTGTCCCTACCTCCCCAGTGCTGGGATCAAATCACAAGCATGTGCAGCCACGCCTGGCTTTTAAAATGACTGAGTGATGGGACCCTAATTCAGTGCCTCATGTTCCTCTGGCAAAACATTTTTATAAACTGAGCTACTGTGTCAACGCCATATTATCTAGTTTTTAATAATGCCTCATCAAAAGAGCTCCTGAGTACAATTCCTCTGGGCTGCCTGCCCTCTCCACTGCTCTTCTGCTTTGTCTTAGGAGCAAAGACACAGAGGTAGACCACAGGACCCATTCCTGTCCCAACATTGCCTCTGTATGGGGGGGAAGGGTCTCAAGGGCATCTTATTTCCTCCCAAGGTAAAGACAGATCAGTTGGACTCAAACCCTGAGGCCAGTATATCCAATTCCAAAAAGAGAAGAATTCAGCTCTGCAGTAGAAATCATTGCTTATGCAGAGAATTCTGTGGGTGTCATTAGGGTACAAGGGTCCCACCAGATGCTGTCCTTGGATTGAGATGGGAAAGGAAGGCTGAGAATCTGAGCAAAACCATTCATCTTCCTTTGTCCTATAATACAGTTTATTAAGGAGCATTTCAAAGGCCAGCATCAGTCCACTGTCACTGGTCTGAACATAAATACAAGCGAGAACTCATGTTTAGAAACTTCTAAGAAAGAAAGAAAGAGAAAAGGAGAAAGAAAAAAAGAAAAAGACAGAGGGAAGTTTTACTGCAGATTGATGTTGCCATGGCACCCTTGTATTTTATCAGAGGACTGCTTTGTTGATCGGGACACAGCCCAGTTCAGGTGTGTTGAACTGGCATGGTAAGTTCCTTGTAGCGCAGTTGAGGACCTCTTATATGATAGGGGATGATGTATGTGGTTCACAACCAACAAGATGAATCAGTTTGAGGATCGCCATTCCAAAGATTTACTAACCCACTGCCCTTGGCTGCCAAGAATTCGACTCTGAATGAGTTGCATTACAGGTTGTGGAGTTTGATCTGGGGACCAGACACAGCAACACTATCTGGGAACTTATTTGAAATGTAAATTCTAGGGCTCCACCCAAGACACATTGAATCAGAAACCCCAGGAGGAGGCTCAATAGTCTGTGTTTTAACAAGCCCTCCCAGTGAGTTGGAAGCACCTTTGACTTTAACAACAACTGGTTTGAAGGCTTAAAGTGAACTGATTAGGTTCAGGCTGGAGGAGAATGGAGCTATTAATCAAATGTTTATTGTCCCTGCTAGACTCCAGAATTGGGCCTATGGAAATCTTATCAGGTAAAGAGAAATAGAAAATGGAACTTTCTTTACACTTGAGAGTGAAGCCAAGATGGCAAGATGGGACAGTTAGTAAATAGTTTTTTTTTTTTTTTTTTTGATATTTTTTTTTTATTCTCTACAAATTTACCCTTATTGCTTGTGGCTCCACTTTCCCAAAAGTCATCCCATTTTTTGAGCCCTCACCAGATAAGAATTGTTAGCTAGAAATGGGGTGAGTTACAAGATGAGCTAGCTTCGGTCTCAGCGCACAGTTCCTGGCCATCCCTACAGGTCCAAACTTGCCTGTGCGGGGCTGGAGGGCCCCCTCAGTTAGCTGGCAGCATCTGCTCTTCTGTCTGCCTGGGCTACGTGCATCATCTTCCTACTGCTTCTCTGGAAGGCTGATCTGGTTTCAGCTTCCGAGCAGATCAACCCGCACAATAGCCATTTCATGTGCCACGTTATCTTACTAGGGGATACCGCTCGCCAGGTATAGGCCTCCTAAGGCTGTCACTACCAATGTGCACACAAGTTACCCAGGGCTCTTAGTAATGTGCAGCTCTGAGGCAGCAGACCTAGGGTGTGGCTTGAGGGCCTTCCTTACTCCCTTCCTTTACTTTAGCTTTTGTTGTTTTTTTTTGTTTGCATAGGGTCTGGGATGTGGCCCAGGCTGGCCTAGAACTAATAACCTTCCTGCTTCTGCCTCCTAAGGGTTGGTGTTACAGGCCTACTACCATACCTAACTGAAAGTCTGCATTTTGAACAGGCTCTGAGGCTTAGGCTGCTGGTTGCTTTTGACAATCAAGATGAGCTGGGGTGATTTTTATACTCTCACCATGCTTTCTCTCAGGCTTTGAACATAGGACGCGAGGGGTCATGCAGTGACCTTGTTTGATGAAGACTGTCCTTCAAATCCTTCTCCGTTGGGTGTGCTAGAGCAGGCCTCTGATTCCAGCACACAGGATACCCTCAGTATCGGCACCTGGAATGCCTATCTGCTTCCTGGGCTGGATGTGTCATTAACAGTCGCAGCCTGTCACACCTGCTCTGTGTCCCACACAGTCACTCCTGAGGCTTTCTGTCCTGACTCATCTTCTCAGTAGGATAAAAGTTTCCCTGGAAGCACATTTCTCCTTCAGGAAATGTAACCCTACCCCCACCGAGCTGCGGGTTCTGCTGACCTTACAGTGGGCCTTTTGGGAGCAGCTGTCTGCTTGGCTTAAGCAATTCTATGTACTGTCTTAGAGGGACTACCCACTACCCTGCTCGGAAGGCTGCAGTCTCTCTTATTTGTACTGAAATTTTATCCTGCCCAGACTCGGCAGACCAAGCAGTTCCCCAGGGCCAGACCACTGTCTCCCTCCCACTGGCCTATGCTATTATGTGGATATTATTTGTGGCGTGTTTTCTAATGTTCCCACGTGTCTTGTGTTTGAATTTGGGGTATCCTTATGTATCCCAGGCTGGACCGCAACTTGCAGCCTGGAACTTCGCTTGTCCTTAGAGTCATAGTATAGTCTCTTGGACATAACCTTCTGCCTGGAGATCCTAAATATATGACCTTGATCATGACCAGTCACATTTCAAAGCCTTTATTAGCATGGGATTTACAACACAATATAAACCAGAGAGACTGATAAAAACATAGGCTGCTGTGCCCACCCTGAGAGGCACCTCCAGTAAGTGGGATTTACGTTTCTTCTAAGCTCCTAGAGATAAGAATTCGGCCAGCTCACAGACCACTCTGCAGGTCCCCTTCTGGGAAGCCACAAGTGCATTCCTGACTCCCAGCTTCGGTTCATATTTTCAGAGAGGAAGTTCTGTTTTCTACAGTATTTTCCTACTCCCTGACATTATATGATCCACTCCTTAAATTCGCTCATTCATGGATTCATGCATTCAACAGCTTATTATTTCATCAAACAGTTTAAAAAATGTTTCATTACATTAAAAAAAAAACTTTGGGGGTGGGGAACTGCAGTGTATGCTATGGTGCATGTATGGAGGTCAAAGGGCAACTTGCAGGAATCCATTCTCTCCTACCACCATGCAGATCCTGGGCACCAAACTCAGGTCAAGAAGCTTGGTGACCAGTGTACTTACCTACAGAGCTATCTCACTGACCCTCACCAATCTATTTGTTTGTTTGTTTATTGAGACAGAGTCTCACTAGGTAGCCTTGGCTGGGCTGGAACTCATAGGGATCCTCCTGTCTGCATTTCAAGGACCATGATTAAAGGTGTGATTTCATGATTAAAGGACCATGATTAAAGGTGTGAGCTAATATGCCAACTCAGGGTTTAAAGAGCAAATGGCTTAGCTCCTCTGGATACTCAGCTGCAGCCTGGACTCCTCATGTTCCTTCTCCTTTTCTTTCCCTAGAGGCTAGTCTGTTTTTGAAGCCCACCCAGGCATAGCACGATTATACCTCACCTCTGTAGCCTCTCACAGGAAAAGTTACTCTAGAGTACAGACTTACTAAGCTGCCCAGAAACAAATGAATGGAAGATGAGAATTTCACCTCTTTTCAGAGCCAATACCTTGTTTTTTTAATGATTTATTTATGTTTTATGTGCATTGGTGTTTTGCCTGCATGTTTGTCTGTGTGAAAGTGTCAGATCCCTTGGAAATGGAGTTACAGACCTTTGTGAGCTGCCATGTGGGTGCTAGGAATTGAACCATGGTCTTCTGGAAGAGCTGCCAGTGCTCTTAATCACAGAGCCATATCTCTAACCCCAATAATTTTATTTATAAACTGGTCAATGCTAGTCTTATTGTATTTGTTATGTCATGTTTGGTGGATATCCCTTGGAGGCTTTTTTTTTTTTTTTAAGAGAGGAGGAGTGAATCTGGGGGAAAAGGGAGGTGGGGGAGGAAGGGTAAACTGTGTTCAGAATCTAATGCATGAGTGAAAAATAAAATAGCTGTCCAGTAAAGGCCACTTATTGACTAGGACAAGCCTGAAATTTCAGCATTCAGGAGTCAGAGGCAGGCCATGAGTTCCAGGCCAACCTGTCTCAACCAAGACCTGTCTCAACCAGAAAATAACCAGTGACAAATGGCATTGTGTCATCTCAGAACAAAAGTGCAGGAAAGCTAATCACAGAACTGGCTAGAGATGGACTGATCAACTCAGAAAGCCTTCGAGGAATGAGCCTGAAAGAAATACTAGCGTTAGGAAAACACAACATCCTGACATTAAAGAAACTAAATAGTGACCATAGTACAGAACTTAATTATTACATAGATTAACCAACGGGCTTTGCCAATGATGGCAGCCACAGCACATCAGTGAAATAATGGACTTGCCTGGAGCAACCCTGAAATTCCACATGGAAACAGCAGAGCCCTGCACCATCCCAGGAAGCCAGCAGATCCATCAAAGGTGGCTATTCTCACAGGCAGAAGAAATCAGGCTAAAACCCTCCTTTGAGATTTTGCAAGACTTTCTGGTTAACATCAGTTAGTTCAATTGGCCAGGGTGGTGACAAAAGTCATCTCATTAACCAACAAGTCAGCTAAGGATAAACTGTGTCATCAATAGATTTCAAGATGCATATATTGTTTTTCATGGTTTTAGTGAAACTGTTTCAAGTGATGAGAACATTTACCAAAAGCTCCCAAGGCTTTCAATCTTCCACACGGGGGTGGGGGTGGGTGGAGGGGTGTTAAAGTGTATCTGTGCAGTTTTTCAGGTACTCTGGGATATTCAATTAGACAGACTTCAATTCACGACAAAGGTCTCATTTTTCCCACTCCCCTGGTTCCAAGAAAGGGTTTCTCTGTGTAGCCCTGGCTGTCCTGGAACACACTTTGTTGAGCAGGCTGGCCTCAAACTCACATATATCCACCTGCCTCTGCCTCCCAAGGGCTGGGACTAAAAGAAGGGGGGGGTGTCTTATTTTCTAAACAGCTTTTCCTAATAATTATTGAACTCATCAAATCAAGGTGCTGAGGAAAGCCTCGAACCTACAGGCTGCCTGCAGCTGGCTGAAGGAGCGTGCTCTCATCCAGTGCTGGTGGTGGTAGAATCCTGGCCTCCAAGTTGCTTCAGCACTCCTGGGAGCACGCACAGAGATGAGTTGCAAGCACAGAGCCCTCAGTGCTTGCAAAACAAAAACCAAAACTCCCAGGTATTTGATTTTTGTCAGTTTCTCAGAAGAAGCTCACAAACAGCCCCTCAACCAATGGCAGGCGGGCTGTTTCCTAGAAACCTGCGTTGGGAATTTATAGTAAGCATGAATTGAGAACCATGTAAAGACACAAAAGTTCTCTTAGCTGTGCTTACCTGGGGACAAGTCGGGAGAATTGTCGTTTCTGCCTAGTCACCAAAGTACTCTAGAGAAAAATGGGGTTTGCTTGTAAAACGACAACAAATTAACCTGTATTATGAACCAGACCGCTTTCTGCACATTTGAAGGTGGATTTATTTTACGATTGTCACATTAGATAGTTACTGAAATAATCTTTTTTTTTTTCATGTTACCATTGGAATCTTGGGAAAGGTCACTTGCTGAGGTCATGCACAGGGTTAGAGAAGGCACAGGCAAGTGCACACCCTAAGCCCATGCTCTTGCCTAGTACACTTTTGTAATGCATACTAACATGCATTTCCAGTGTAAGAAACAGTAATCATGACTGACTTGTTGAGAAAATGAGGAAAGGGGTTGCTGTGTTACTGTCCCCATCTCACCACGGCTAGCCCTTCTGAGTACTTGCTTTCAGTCATATTTTTTTTCCCTATGTTGTAGCCAGGACCCAGGCATTAGGCATCCTGAGTAAGTGCTCTGCCACTGAGCTACAACCTTAGTCAAGGCCTATTCCATTCTGTGATTTTGGTTTTTTTCTATTTACTTTGTGTTGGAAGTGTCCCCAGTTCTGATAATGTTTGGATATTTTTCTCTCCCTTCCTCCCCCTCTTCCTCCCTCATTTCTTTCCTTGAGACATAAACTGGGAAAACAAAGGAACTGCTATCCCAGGTTATATGGTATCTTCCTTAGGGTTTCTATTGCTGCAGTAAAACATCATGACCAAAAAAGCAAGCTGGCATGGACAGGGTTTATTTCGCTTACACTTCCAGATCACTGTTCATCATCCAAGGAAATCAGGACAGGAACTTCAACAGGGCAGGAACCTGGAGGCAGGAACTGATGCAGAGGCCATGGAGGGTGCTTCTTACTGGCTTGTTTCCCACGGTTTGTTCAGCCCAGGATCACCAACCCAGGGATGGCACCACCCACAATGGGCGGGACCTCCCCATTTACCAGTGATTAAGAAAACGCCTTGTAGCTAGATATTATGGAGGTATTTTCTCAGTTGAGGGTCCCTCCTTTCAGATAACTCTAGGTTGTAGCAAGTTGACCTAAAACTAGGTAGACTCAGGTAGAACTCAGTGCTCTGGGTATGCCAACTGAATCCCATCTCTAGCCCTAGTCTCCATCTCCAGACCATTTTTAATACTTACAAAAATCGCAAAGGTTGTGCAAACATGTCTTACTTAGCAACTCTGGAGGTGCTAGGGTGTTTCCAAAAGCCTAGGGCAGATTCATGTGCCTCTGGAGCCAGACAAGCCCTCCATCCTTGATGTATGTCCTGTATCATCTTGACCAAGTCCCTTGACCTGACAGTTTCCGTTCTCTCTGTAAGATGGAGTTAGTAACAGCAAATCCATCTGGCGTTCTTGTGGGCATTAAATGCACCAATGGAGACAGGAATGCCAGACACTGCAGAGAGTTGAGTAGTTATCTTCATCCATGAGGCAACATACAGTATCTCAAAAGGAAATAGGTTAAATTTCTCATAGATGAGTTTACTAAGTCAAAAGACACAAACCTTTTGTGGTTGTTGTTTAATTGTTTTCTCTTGCCAGTTATTTCCAAAAAGTAAATCCCAGCCATCATGGGAAATTGCTAAGGTATTTTGAGCCTCTGAAAGATACTCTCTCCATCAAAGGATGCTCTCTTTAGCTTCTGGCAGGTAAGGCAAATAATAGGTCCTGGACTCCCTGCATTCTGGAGGCTCTGAAGCTCTCTCCATCCTATAGATAGCTCTTCATGTCTTTAAATAAATCTTCCTTGGATTTCATCCATTTTGATCTGAATGTAATAGCTGGGAGGATAAGTCCTTGACATTAATTTAAAGATAACTTATTAAACCAAAATACAACTTATTTTTGTTTCAGTGAATATTCATTTGATGATTAAGGAAAGATGTTTTCCTATGTTTGCAAATATGCCACTTTTCATCATCTGTAAGCGATGGTTCTATTCCTATGTCATATGCATTGGCTGGTCGCTGTTCTGAGTCTGCAGGAGCTCGTGCGTAATAAGAATATTGTCCCTTTCTGTTATGTTCAAATGGCTGTGGGTAGGCTACTTTGCTTGTTTCGTTTTGAAATGTAATCAAGTATATTTTATCCTTCACTTTGTACATATTACAACATTCTAAGTCTATGAAAATAGCTCCCTCAGACTTCCTGTACTTTGAGTTTTGAGATATATAATAAACATTGATTTTTCTTTTTTTGCAAATTAATCTGTCTGTATTTTGCAAAATGTTTATTTCAACATTGATTTGTGCTCATATCACTATCAAATACTTCATTCTTTTGTAAAACTTATTTGGAGTATATTTTTGCCTTATTAATCTATTTTACTGCCAGTATCACAAACTCTTAATTTTTATAAGTTTATAGTACATTTTAATAATTTGATAGGAATAGTCCTCCTTATTACTATTGTTTCTCTAAAAAGAATTTTGCTTTGTTAAAAAAAAAAACCCAAAAACAAACAACTTATTTTCTCTTCCAGAATTCTGTTAAATTAAAGTTTCCTTCACCACTACCCCAAACTATAAAGGGAGAGAGACAGCTATCAGATATTCACTGATTTATTCTGTGGGAAAAAATTCACAATATAAATATATTTTAGTTGTGATGTAGTGCAGTTTGGTAAACCCAACTTGGAGGGCAGAGGCAGGATGGACCTCGATTAAGTTCAAAGCAGATTGGTTCAGACCAGGAAGGGCTACATAGTGAGCTCCAGTCTCAAAAACAAACAAACAAACAACAAACAATTTAAAATTTATAGCCAACCTTTGGGCTACTTTTTGTTTAAGGTCAGGAGTGGTGGCCCACACCTTTAATTCTAGCACTGCAGACAGATCTCTCTGATTTTCAAGGTCAGCCTGATAATTTAATTCCAGGCCAGGAAGGGCTACCATGTCTCAAAACCAAAACAAACCAAAACCAAAACCACCCAACCACCCAACCAAACAACAACAAACCCAAAACCCAACCCTCCCCCCTTCCCCAAACCCTCCAAAACCCCAACAAAAACCTTTCTGTTTCTGTAGGTCACATATATCTGGGTTAGAATCAATCATGGAGCTTCAGATATTTTGTTCCTCTTATAAAAATGAGTCTAAACTTTGCTCTAGTTAATGGTTGCCCTTGTTCATAAATACTGTTGTCTTATGTTAATATTTATGTCTTCTAATATTTTACTAATTTATTAGGTTTATTCATGTTTTCATTAAGGTTTCAAACTACATACTTATCAGCTGTATCATTTTCACTCCGGATAGCTCTTCTTTCATTTCTTTTATTACTTTAATCAGGGCTATTAAAATTCTACAGCTGGGTGAGGTGATGCACGCCTGTGATCCCAGCACTCTGAGAGGCAGAGGCAGGCATATCTCTGTGAGTTCAAGGTCAGCCCGGTTTACAAAGTGAGTACAGGACAGCCAAAGGTACACAGAGAAACCCTGTCTTGGGGGGAAAAAAAGAGATTTTATTATTATGGTGACGAAATATTTTACTTTTCTTATTTTTTTCATTTCTATAAGGAAGTTTTTAAAACCATTATTTAATGCTTTTAAAAATAATCCACCGAGGGCCAGCAAAATGGTTCTGTGGAAAAAGGCACCACAGCTAGGGAGGCCTGTACTGGGTAGAGATCAGGAAATCACTGTTTTCAGCTATGTAATCCACTCATGACCCCATCAGGCTCCAGTAGATATTCTAAGTCCAACAGATCACCCTAGTTAAACTAAATGTGTCACAAAATATAACCGAAGTCATGAATCTGGTGAAGGGGCAGGTAGGGATGGGAGAGGATGTTGTGGATATAAACATGTTTTTGTTTTGGTCTCAGGTGTGGGATGTGGGACTGATTCAGATAGTCCACAGCAGCAGACTATTAGAGCTCTTTGCCAGCTGCAGATAGTTTAAACCTGAGGAGTCTGGAGAGAGAATAAATGCCAGAACCCAGAGAGTGTACAGCTCAGAAAGAACAAGGCTGCTCCTGCTTCTCCCTTGCTGCTTCTGGTTGCCGTTGTGAGGAAGAAGTTGGAGATCTCCTGAAATGAGGTTTGGATTGGCTCCAAGGAACCTGACCACCCTAGCCAGCAGGAAGCACCTAAGAGAACTGTGCCCCCTCTCCCACTAACCTTTTCTCTCTCCTACCTGGTATTGGGGTGTTGGAAGGGACTGGGGTGCAATAGGGAGAAAAAAATAAAATAAATGTAAATAAGAGTTTTTTTGTTTTTTTTTTTTAAGTATGCTGACAGGATAATAAGGTTGGGGGGAGATGAGACAAACAGATCAGAATATATTATATAAATGTATAAAACTGTCAGTAAAAAGTCTAAAGATAAAAATATATAAATTATGTTTTGTTTGTAGTTTTTATTTACTACATAGTTTTTAGTGCCATTATTCCTTTATTGCTTCATTCTACTATTAATGGTTAGGAAACAGTAATTTTTTTCCTTGTTTAACTTTTTTGGAGTGTGTGTGTGTGTGTGTGTGTGTGTGTGTGTGTCACAGTCAAATGTAGAGGTCAGAGGACAGTATTTTGTTGTTCACTGCTGTGTACACTGAGCCAGCTGCCCGGCAAGATTCCTTGCCTCCCTTGCCACCACAGGAGTGCTGCAATTCCAGACACACGCCACCGTGCCTGCCTTTGCATGGCTCAGGATTGAACACACGTCTTCATGCTTGTTTCGCAACCATTTCATTCAACACTAAGCCATCATCCCAGCCCACTGTTTACTGTTTTTTTCTTCTTCCTGAGAAAAGTGTCTGTTTTACTTGATATTCATAGTGCTGTATATGCTTTGAAATTTTCATTTATCTATTTTTACAATTTTATGAGTTTTATTTTTAAATAATTTCATACATGGATTGCCTCTACATCACCCCTGTCCCTTCCTCTTCTCCATCCAACCCTTGTGTCCCATCCTCTCTAAATTCTTTAATTATTGTTTTTGCTGTATGTATTTTGGGAATAAAACTGTAAGGCAGAACAAGCCTTAATGACTGAACATTCCCTGTGCACCTGTAATCCCAGCACTCAGGGAGGTAGAGGCAGGTAGATCTCTGTGAGTTCAAGGCCAGTCTGGTCTACAAAAGTTCAGGACAGCTAAGGCTTCACAGAGAAACCCTGTCTCAAACAAACAAAAAAAGAAAGAAAAAAAATTCCCTGTGCCATTTTCTTGAAGTATAACTCTTCTAATACATCAAGCCACTAGATTTTCATTCTTCTCGTTCCATTTGAACAGGAAAATTTATATCATATAATTCATAATGTTTAATCCTGGACTTTTCAATAGTTTCTTATGGTTTCCTATCCATTCTGTATTTTGTGTGGACTATGTTTTATTTACTTCTATCTTCTGTAGTTATTAAGAGGAACACACAACAGGTTTTCAGTTCTGCTAGTGCCGACATGGGACTGTCCTCAAGAGCTGTTAAGTGCACCGCTGTCTAGTGACTGGACACTAAGGCGCAGATTTCAGAGCCTCCCTTCCCTCTTTGTGCGGTCATTAGTTACAACCTCCATTTCAGAGCTGCGACTCAGGCATCAGTTCCTGCTTCACTCTGACGTCATTGTACGTGACCCACTCACTACTCTGTCTTACCCTCTGTGCCATGCACTCGTGGTTTAAAATGAAATTTCCCATTCTTGAATTGTTTTACTGTTCCCCTGTATCCACTCCCCCGGAGTTATGGACAGAGAACTTCACTCAATTTTTCACAGAACAAGCTCCTAGTTACTGTTTTCTGATATCTGGTAGATCTTAAAAGTTTATTTAACTGATTTCACAAATAAGCTAGTAACTGGCATTAAAAAATGCAGAATCAAACTGGCTTTGCCTATAATTACATGGAAGGTTACTTCAAATCTCTAAATGAAAAACATTTTGATCTTTTAAGAAGGCTGATGACAATCTGGGCATTAACATCCATTACCCGGGACAAGGCAGTGGGACAGCCGAGGCAGGAGGATTAAGAATTTGTGGCCAGTTTGTGCTATCTAGTGACTTCAAGCCAACCTAAGCCTGTCTCAGAGGACCAAAGAACCGGCTGTAGCTCCTTGACTGAGCACTTACCTAGTGTCTTACGGCTTCTATTGTTGTGATAAGACACCACGACAAAAAGCAACTTAGAGAAGAAAAGGTTTATTCATCTCACACTTCCATTTTGCTGCTCATTGCTGAAGGAAGTCAGGACAGGAACTCAAGCAGGATGGGAACCTGGAGGCAGGAATTGATGCAGAGGCCATCAGGAGGTGCTGCTCACTGGCTTGGTCAGCCCACTTTCTTACGAACCCGGAATTATCAGCCCAGGGTTGGCGCAACGCGCAACAGGCTGGGCCCTTCCCCACTGACCACTAATTGAGACAATGCCCTACAGCTGGATCTCACGGAGGCATTTCCTCAACTGAGGCTCCTTTCTCTCTAACCCAGGCAGCACACCTGGTGTGCACAGGGACCTGAATTCCTTCTACTTTAGCGCTGCAAAACAAGTCACATAACCACATTCGAGGATGTATACAGACAGATGCATGTCCTCCTCCCCCATGTACTTGGAGGAATTTCTTTGTTCTAGAAATTAAAATTTTTACCCCGTATGAAAACCATTCATCTGCATTCCTTCATTTTGCTATTAAAGACCTTAGGATGTTAGCAGGTTTTTTGTTTGTTTGTTGTTTTTTCAGGGTTAAGGCTGGGTGTGATGGTGTATGCTTTTAACTCCAGCACCCAGGAGGTAGAGGCAGGTAGATCTTTGTGAGCTTGAGTCCAGCCTGGTCTATATAGTGAGTTAGGAATTCGAGGGTTACTGTGTAGAGAGACCTTGGCTCAAAATACAAACAAACACAAGATGTGTTTATATTTTTAATTACGTGTGTGTGTGTGTACATGTGAGTGCAGGTGCCCTTGGCATTGGATCCCCTGAAATTGAAGTTACAGGCAGTTGTGAACTGCCTGCCATGATGCTGGGAACAGAACTCTGGTCCTCTGAAAAAGCAGCAATGTTCCTAACTGCTGAGCTCTCTGTAGCCCCACCAGCAGTTTTTATGCACAATCTGATTCTGTTGTTGTTATAATTTTCATTTTTTTTTCTTCTAGTTTGCCTGCTTTTTGGGGGTGAGGGGTAGGGGAGAACCTTTATTTAACTCATAAATTCAAGACACACTGAAATAAAACACTCATCATATAGATGATGCTGTACTTTGTGTGAAACCCCTGTTAGTGGCAGGGTTGTAGCAAAGTGATGTTTGCTGCATTGAAACACATAACCTATCTACCTAGCTTCCTTTTTTCCCTTTTAATTTATATTTATTTCCTTAAAATGACTCAAGACATTTTTCCCTGTGTTCCTCTGGCATCTACAGAAACTTTATTTACTGAAGTTTTTCACTTTTCACCATCTATTCTTACTTTTACCTGTTCTTATCTGACTAAAAACAAGTCTCTCTTGCTACATGCTAATAACATTCCTAAGAAGCCTCAGATTATCAAAAAGTTATAACAAAACCAATTATTTCAAATGCGGATATGGCCCAAGGTTAAAGTTTTAATGATAAGGTTTCTCTTTAACTATAGTCCGTTCTGTTCTGTGATGTGTTTTCATATGTAAACTCAAAATATAACTAATATATTTACCAAAGCAGTGAATTACAGTCTTATTCATTATTAATTAGTATAGTAAATGTAAATACCGGTAGATCCTAGGTGGAGTTTCTAGGGCCATAAAACAAATTGTCAGTTTCCAATTGGTCACCATAAAGGAAAGACTCAGGCCACTGTTGCTCAATTAAGCATCTACATTGTTTAGTGGATCGCCTCCATTTTGACTTCCACAGTTCAGTTCTCATATTAAACTAATATCAGTCAGTTTATACAGTGCAATTATTTTTCTTACTGTAGCAGTAGAGTGACCTCTAATTCTATGTATAAAATCTGGGTAAGTTATATGACTGAGCTCTCACACATGAAGCAGGCATAGTTTCTTGTGCTGTGACATGTTTATTGTTCCAGTGAAGAACTGTCAAGGAATCCCATCCTAGTGGGAAGAGGTAAGGAACCTCAATCCCATGCTTTCAAGTCCATTCACAAAAAAATCATCCCTTCATGGTTACATTCAGAAGATGTTTAGCCTTTTACAGCTAGAGGGATGAGGAGAAAAGACCAGAGGGGAAGATGCTAATGAAGCTAACATATAACACATCATATAACATATCTATCTACTGGCATACCTCATCCAGAAGACCTCATATAGGTGAGTTTTCTGTCTGACAGAAATGTAGTTCTGGGGACTGGAGAGATGGCTCAGCGGTTACGAGTACTGGATGCTGTTCCAGAGGTACCTGAGTTCAATTCCCAGCAATGACATGGTGGCTCACAACTATCTGTAATGGAATCTCATTCCCTCCTATGGTGTGCATGAAAACAACTGCCATTCCGGCCAGCAGCGGCTTCATTCTGCAGACACAGGAAATTCCCAAGGCAGGTAAAGGACCACAGGAACACCCTGGAGAGCAAACTAGAACTGAAAAAGCAGATGCATCATCTGTCCAGTATCTAGAAATGCTTGTTTCTTATATTTTTATTGCTGATACATAAAATTATTTTTCAGATGATTCCAAAGCTTTTAAAAAAGTAGTTCAATGGAAGTGTTCATATACTGCAACTCATTTGGTATCTTTCCAGAAGCTCCCCAAATTGGAATCTTAAAATATGCTTACTAGGATGAAAAGCCAGCTTAAAAACAGTTTGTCAAATAAGTCTGGTTTTTTTTTTTTTTTTTATTCAATGAATGATTTTAAAAATTAGCTTCATTGTTTTTTAATTTACCATCTGTTAACTCAATAAATACGAGTTCTTAAAGTTAACCTAATTGTCTTGGAATTTGCTGTTTTTTGAAGTTGATTAAAGTTATTTAAAATAATTTTATTGTATATTCAGACTGAAACAAAGCACGTCTGCACGTGGATAGATCTTGGCTAATAATTTGCAAATAAATGTGCCCATTTGTGAAATGAACTACTTATGTTTATGGCTTCTAAGATGTATCAGTAAATATGTGAACACGCAGCATTGAAAAACTACCACTACCAAGCACAAATTTTCCCCATGTTGCCTCCAATCAGCGGAAGAAGCAGCGCAGAGGAAGCATCAACTGGAAATGCCACTTTTAATCCTACTGTCTCATGGATGAAAAGTGCTGCATACTTCTTTGAATATTATTCTGCCTCTGGTCAGTGTGTTGGACCAAGGGGTGGGTGCTGGACCTAAGCATGCCAGTCAGATTCTTCTGAGACATGCGAAAGGCAGGAGAACAGTCTTTTCTCTCAGGAACTCAACTCTACCATGCAGCATGTCTACCAAGCACTCTTACCAACTGAGCTATTTCATCTGCCCCAGGCTTCTACATCTATTTCCAGAACCTACAACAAATGGATTTTGAGTCTGGTGAAAGGCAGCGATGGAGCCGAGGCTCTTCCTCCCGGATACCTCGTTAGTCTTTGTTCCGCCACATTTGTTGAGAACCTTTTCTTTTGTTTACTGTGTTCCTCTGGTGAAGGTAAAGGACTAGGGAGGTTGGTGTGGCTAAGCCATTTGAACTAGTCAATTCTAAGGAGAAGAAGAAGACTGTACATATTTATTAACTTTATAATGAGTTTAAGAAAATAAGGATACCTTAACTACAAAAAAAGGACTTAAACCATCACTGGAATTGACCTTTTCTATGAACCCACAGGAAACACACCTCAGATGCTGTATCTGACAACAGGGAACTGGCACTGTTTGTTCTAGACTGCTGCCTGCTGACCTCTTCACTGTCTGCTAAAGGGTCTTCCTTAGGCCCTAAACACTTAAAGGAACCTGGCATGAAGACATCCAGTCTGGGGTCAACATTGCATGTAAGACAGTGTCAGCCAACTGTCGTTAAAGTAAACAGGGTATAGTGGTACACGCTCTAATCCTAGCACTTGGGAGGCTGGGCGGGAGGATCTCTGTCAGTTTAAGGCCAGCCTGGTCTCCAGAGTGAACTCTACCCTGTCTGTATCGTAACCAGAGCTATGGTTGTCCTCTCAGTTACCTAAACAACATTATTTTTCCGTGAGTCTTACTTCAGAACCTTATGCCTCTGCCTCCTAGGTCTGGGACTACATGTTAGTGCTACTCTTCCTAGCTATGTGTGAGAGGATCCCAAAAGTGAGAATGAGTCTCATAGCTCATTGACTGGCACAGAGCAGAAATCACCTGGGCCTATATTATCTTTATGGCACACGGTGATGGCCTGAATAGGAAAGGTCCCCATAGGCTCATATATTTGAATGCTTGGCTATTAGGGAGTGGCACTACTTGGCAGAGATTAGGAGGTGTGGCCTTGTTAGAGGAAGTGAGACACGGGGGGGGGGGGGCACGGAGGGGGGGGGGGAGGGCAGGCTTCGGGGTTTTAAATGCTCAAGCCAGGCCCATTGTCTCTACCTTGCTACTGCCTGCAGATCAAGATGGAGAAGTCTCAGCTCCTCCAGCACAGTGCCTGCCTGTGTTCCGCCATGTTCCCTGCTTTGAGGATAATGGACTATAAACCTCTGAAACACTAAGTAGGCCCCAGTTAGATGCTTCAAAAGAGTGTCTGTGGTCATGGTGTCTCTTCACAGCAACTGAGCATTGACAGTGATACACACATAGAAGTTTAATGTTTGCCCCCCAAACACTGATATAAACAGATGACGTCACCACTGCAGACTGTAGGCATCCAGGCACTGCCTGGGCCTTGAGATTTCCCTGTTTACTGCTTCACTGTAGCACCTTGGGCCCTTCCCACTGAAGTAGTTCTCAAACATGTACAGCAGTAAAGAGAGGACTATAGTTCTGGCTAACAGGCATACACTCTGCCATTTTAAGAAAAGTTTAACTTAATTTATTCTAGAAAGCCACCCTTATTGATTTTAGGTAGGGCGGTTATCCACTCTAACTCCAGCTATTTCAGCTACAGCTGCTGTGTAGGACAGCAGATGACCACAATGGTGAGGGCAGGTGAGGACCTCCACCCAGTGAGATGTCCCAGTCAGGTACGGCTAGTTAGCTAGACACACAGAGGAAGGGAAGGGAAGCTGTGACCAGTAGCCAAACTAAGAGTAGCAGAAGTAAGCAGAGAGGTGTTTTTTTTTTTTTTGTAAAAAAATTCATGTAAAATGTTGCATTCTAATCCACTATATATGAAACTCTTGTTTTCATAATAAAAGGTGTCTTCTAAAATATTTACATTAAAATATCACAGAAATGGAGACTGCAGTTATTGTCAGATTACTTCCAACGAACACACCACAGACTCATACTGGTACGCCCCAGACCCCACCCACACACCGTGTGCCGTACTGTTCCCTTTGCTTTTCTTGTTCTGTCCTTGAATTTCATTTCCATTAGAATAATAATGACAAACACAGAACCAGTGACAAAGGAGCAGCTGTTGTCTTTGAGCTCAAACTCCTGCAGTTCCTACAGATGAATACACTAATATCCCTATCATTCTATGAGGAAACTGAGGCAGAAAGGAGCTTTGCTCGAGGCCACAGAGGAAGTAACTAGTTGAACTAGAGTTTCAATACAGACAGTTGGGTACTTTAGGCTGTTTTGCCCAAAAGTGCTTATTTGGCTTAATTTTGTTATGTGGCCCTCTGCCTTCAAAATTCATGAAACACACAAAGGGGACAGTTCTTACATATATAACTCATACAATAAACGTCAATTTTACTGACTTTTTAAAGTCAAGAATCCTGAAGAACATTAGGGCCTTTGGAGCCAAGTTGTTAAGAATCTAAGACCGTGATCCGGAGATGGCTCAATGGTTAAAAGCGCAAATCTTTCAAAAAGTCCATGCTCGTTTCCCAGCATCCACGCTATGGCTCACAACCATGTGCAATTCCGTTCTAGGGAATCTGCTGGCCTCTGGCCTCCCAGGACACAAGTGCACATGTACACATGTACACACACACACATATGTACACACATGTATGTGCACACACATCTAAATTCACAAGAAACTGCACAGTATGCTTTATGAAAGACAGAGTTCCTAACATTAGGGTTCTATGAAAGTGTGGGAGTATCGTCATACATTTCTGATGTTTGAGTAGCTGATAAATATGGCCTCAAAGCGAGAGAGGCAGGAAGACAAAGTAATTACTGGACTTTTTTTTTCATGATTCATTTTGTTATTTGACAATTTCATGTATATATTTTGATTGCTCCTTTTCCTCTTATCTCCCTCCCATCCCTGTCAACCACCCAGCCCTCAGCCCTATCTGTCCTTTTCCCAGATTTATGACTTTTGGGTTTACTTTGTGACCCATTTACTTTAGCTAAGGCCATCTGTGTGATTACTGGATTAGATCTCTCTAAGGAAGCCTGGAGGGGCCATCAGCAGGTATACTACTGAAGGTGGTGGTTTCCCCTATCTCTATCAGTAGAAAACCGTCCAGCAGTGACAGTTTCCTCCTCTGAGTTTCCTCCTCCTTGCCTGTTGACAATCAATTTTTATTTATTCATTTATTTTTACAATAAAATTTTATTATATTTATGCATGTAATATGTATGTATGAGTCTATTGTGAGACATGATACATGCATAGAGGTCTCCTTCTAACTTAGATGGTAAGGCTGGATGGCAAGCACCATTTATCTGTTAAACTATCTTGCTAGCAACTGAATCAATTTTTAAAATTAAAAAGAAAAATCCTCAAAAGTCTAGGGCATATGACTACAAGACGGTCAGAACTAAAATATACACCGCCATTATTACTGGAGAGTCTAGCCTCTCTAGAAATGTACATACATAAACTACACAAAATATGTCAGCAGGTGAAAATCAGTGTACTTTAACATGTCGTTAAGCTGGCAATAGTTATTATTTCAACTTCTCATATGAACATGGGAGTTACTTTTTCTTTAGAAAGTGAAAGATCTGACATTTTGCTTGGGTAGGATACATTCTTCAGACTTCAGTAGTTTTTCCTTTGATGGCTAACGTTAACTGTCAACCTGACTGGATTTATAATCACCATGGAAACTTAGCTCTCAGTGGGTCTATAAGACTGTTTCCAGAGAGGTTTAATTGAAAAGTGATGCTCCATACTGAATATGGGCAGCCACCGCCTGTGGTCTAGGATCCTGGACTGAATAAAAAGAGAAAGTGAGCTGAACTCAGCACTCTCTCTGCTTCCTAGCTGCAGATGTCATGTGACCAGACGCCTCAAGCTCCCTCTGCTATGCCTTCACCATTGTGACCCAAAAGAGGTGTTTTTCCACAGCAATGAGAAAAAGCAATTATTACACCATCACTGTTTATGATCTTAATTTGGTCAGTTTTGTTCATTTACACTTATGCTTCACCAGGTGACAATTAAAAAGTTTGCAATCCTAGGAATGTGGAATGATCAAACTCCAAAGCACATCTGCAAAGCCCTTCACAACATGGACCTTCACTGAATTCCTTACAGTTCCCCAAACAAGGGCTAGTGCCCACACTGATCTCTCTGCTTCAGATATCTTTCCTTTCTATCTACCTAAAAGAATCCCTCTTCACCTCAAGACTTAGTTCAGGTCAGTTCCTCTATAGAATGTTTTAAATTGCCTCTAAGCTAGAGTGTTTGCCTCACCCTAGGTGTTCCCATAAGGCCTAGTGCCTCTATTAGCATCTCAATGGTGTTTTCCTGCCCAATAGGAGAATGTGTTCTTTGGAGAGAACTCTTTTTTTTTTTTAATTTATTTATTTTATGTATATGAGTGTTCTATCTGCATTTACACCTGCCAGAAAAGAGAATCAGTTCACATTATAGATGGTTGTGAGCCACCATGTAGTTGCTGGGAATTGAACTCATGACCTTTAGGAAGAGCAGATAGTGCTCTTAACCACTGAGCTATCTCTCTAGCCCCTGGAGAGAACTCTTAATGAAGTCCTTCTCCCCAGCCCCTAACCAAGCTCCTGACTTCTACTAGGTATTTAATGCAGATTTATTAGGTGAACAAAATGTGAGATAAATGGTGAATGAGCAAATGTTTTTGCATTCTGTATCGTGAGGGGGGACTGCTCAAGGTCAATGTTCAGATTTTGATAATGATCATAACATTTTCAGATGTTGCTTACAGTTCCGTTTTATCATACCACTGCCAGGAAAACAAGTCTTGAGAAGAAAGAAAATGTGTCCTATCAGTCAATGTAAAAGAGTGATGTAACACTGATGGGTTAACTTACTTTGGTGGAGGGGAGCATTGTGCCTCACGGAGAGTCACATCATGTCTCCCTATAAGTTGGTGGCTTTCTGGCACTGCTCAACCAGGAGAATGGAAGATTTGGGCCACGGTGTGGTAGGATGGGAATGGGAGGTTTCAGCTGGCAGGCTATCTAAGAACAAGAGTCCTTAGATCTGTGTCTTGAACAGCACAGCCCCCTACTCTTGGGCAGGAGGTAATGGGAACTATCTTGTGATGACTCTGCAGAGCCCCATGAGTCCTGGGTGAGTACTGTTGAACCCAAATCATGTAATGTCACTTCACTCATGCCACCCAACAGAGTGACCTTTCAAGATGGTGACTGTTCCATTAGCTCCAGCCCTGGAGTGAAAAGATACAAACCAAGATAGCACTGTGGCTGATCACTGGCTAAGAGAAATCTGAACTGTTACTTAAGACAAAAGCCCATCCTGACAAATTTGCTCTGTTCTGTTACAAACACCGGACTACAAATGGTTGTGAGTTTCAAGAACACCAAATTTATACAGCTTGAGGAAAAAAAATGTCAAGTGCACAAAGATGGAATGACCAGCTTTGAAAATTATTTACTCATTCTCACACTAAATATCGTGGGAGCTGAGTTGAACTCTGTGATACGCTCTGAACTCCAAATCCCTACCATTTATGGGGGCATCCACTATGACACCCGATTAAAAGTTCACTAGTTTGACTGGACTAATAAGCCATAAAATAACTTCTAACCCAGAGCCTCAGTCTGTGTTTTCTCTGTAAAAGCAAAATTTAAAGTTATGTTTGTTTATTGGGTAGGCCTGGTTCTTGTGCGGAGGTCAGTGGCTAACGCTGTTGGCAGGTTTGGTGGCAAACACTTCTACCCAGCATATCAGCTCATAGGCCCAGTTTCCTCTGCCCTAGAAACCAGGCATGTTGAAGGGTATGGCAGTCAGAAAGGGGAGGAAGTCTCTCTCCTTGACTCAAAGCCTTCACTGACTCAGTCATCTTTTCACATTCTCACGTTATTTTCCCACTAAGGCCAATGCTGTTTTATCCCACTCCTTGTCTGTAGTATAGAAGGCAACACTGTACTCTTTTCTGAAAGAATCAGAGTGGTTACTGATATTAACTACTATTATTTGTCTTTTGGTATGTTTCTGATTTACCTCACTATCAACTGCTTATACAACATTTGGAGTTGTTAGAAAAATTTAATGAGGGCCAGTGAGATGGTTCAGTGCAGCACCCACATGACAGCTCAGAACCATCTGCAACTTCAGTTCCAGGGGAGGTGACGCAGACACGCTCTTCTGAGTTCCACTGGCACCATGCATGTAGATAGAGAACAGACATACATGCAGGCAGAAGACCCACACACATAAAATAAGACGATTAAGAACATCTCTACACAATGCTACCACTTCATGCTGGCTCCTGTAACAACATACTTTAGATCTGGTAATTTTTAAAAAGATTTGTGGTGTGTGTGTGTTTCTGTGTGAGTATATGCCACCTCAGTGTGGGCACCTGTACATCTGTTAAGGATGGAAGAGAAGGAAATTCAGGAGGTTGGGAGCAAAGTGCCCTCTTGCTCTACGTCAGGAGAGATCTTACCTTATGAGGCTTAGCTGGCAACATGAACCACTAAGTCAACATGTAGTACATAAAAGAGAAAAAAGTTAATGTATTTTTGAATTTGTCCAGCTTCACTGTAGGCTTTCACAATAATAATCAGTGGAAGCTAAGCATGTTCAGCCTTCATTCCCACCCAGTTCTTCTTCTCAGGGGAGACCCTGGTACTAGTTAGGCAGTTCAGCGTGTTGGCTAATCAAGGCAAGAGAATTTGGTGTCACCCAGGACTTGTGTTGGGGGGAAACTGGGCCAAGAAGGGAAAGTCATGTTTTACTTTGTTTTGCCCATTGTAATCACTCATCACTGTTTGCTTTGCTTTACAGAGGGCTCTTCATCTTGGGCGGCGGAGGGGGAGGGTAGCTTCCCCAAATGAACAGTAGTTCATATCGGTTTCCATCCCTATGTCTTTGGAATGGTCTCTTGAATAAAATGATGATCAACTGAAAAAAGACTGGAGAATTCCAGGGAATTCAAGGGTTGACAAGGGGAGGGGGCTCTCAGTAACCAGCCGGCACTTTGCCATTTTACTTCATTTAGAATTTAAGGGGGGGGGGGGGAGGAAGAAAAGAAAAGAAAGAAAAAAAGAAAAAGAAAAAAAAAAAAAAAAGCACCAGTTGACGCGTTTGCCACCAGGGCTCAAAGCGCCAGTCACCACCGTATCCCGTGCTTAATTCACAGGCAACCGACAGAAGAAGACCTGACAGAGCTTTTAGGAAAAACTGAATTCTCAGCCCGCAGTCACTTTCCAGGAACTTCCCTGCAAACAGCCCTGCGCTGGAGGGATGGAACTCCTAGCAAATCTCAGTCCTGCCACCCTAACTGCCTTCGCTCCACATACAATTATTTATGGGGACTTAATGAGAGAGCAAGCCTTATGTGAAAGAACTCAGCAAAGTGCAGCTGCTAAAAACAGACCTAGGCACTTCTACAGTCCTTATTTTTTTTTTAAACTGAGCTTCTGCAATTCCTGCCACGAGCCTAACAGCTCCACTCCTTGCCAAACACACAAAGAGAAAAGTAAAAACTGTTTTCGTTCTGCAAACCCCTTAACTTTGAGTAAACAGTAGTAATTTTCTGTCGTCATGTTCAATGCAAATTTCCCAAAGGCGACACAACAGGAAACAAAAGACCTGTTAGTTGATAGCTTCCTTAGAGCTGGGGGTTGGAGGAGCGGCAGGGGAGTGGGCTAAAGTTGATCGAGTCCAATTTCTCCTCGGCTTGGGGGTCCCGAGCCTCCAGCTAGTCTGATCTTCCCGAGCTCTTTGGAGCTTCTCCACTTGGAGAGGTCCCTGGGCCCTGCCTACCCTCCTATGAAGTCGGCATGTCTTGACCTCTCTGTCCCAACCTTTGAGTGGGCCGGGGTGGCAGAGGTGACTTGGACCTCAGCTTAAGCATCTCCTCCTGGTTGGGTGCATAGACCAGCAACTGCCGACACGAAAACGATGCAGACACAAACGGCTGGGGCAGAGAAGGGGGTGTGCAAAAGGACGCCTCGTCTTCGGTCCACTATGTGCTACTCCATCGGGGTGCCCAGGAGAAGAGGATGGGAAGACGGGAGAGCCCATAGCTTGAAGGGAAGCAAGCCCCCTCTAGGAAAGATCTCCACCCAACATCGAAGAGAGGGGGGAAAACTTGGCCCGAATGCCCCTACTGGGGAGCGACACACCCCACACATGCTGGTTTGGTATGGGGTGGGGGGGTGCTCAGGGCCTCTCACCTGACTTCCTCCTTCGCTGGCACACACACCAGTGCCCCGCGCTCCGCACCCCCAAAGCCCAGGCAAACAACGACAAGAGGAAGCGGCGGGCGGCGAGGGTGCGCGGCGGGGGCAGTGCAGGTGAGGGCCGGGGCGGTGGGGCTCCGGGGCGCGCCCACACTTACCCTGGCGGCCGCGGGGCCGCTCTCCCGCAGCGACCCCGCAACCCGGGCGGCACGCAGGGATGTGGCGGCCCGTGCTGGCTCGGGCTCGGCTCGGCTCGGGCTCCACTGCGCGCTCTCGGAGCCACCGGCCGCCCAGGATCCCACCGCCAGGGGGAGAAACGGCCGCGGGCGCGGGGGAGGCAGGCCCGGCCCGGTGGCTCCCGCTGCGGGGTCCGCAAGCCCCCCGACCCGGGCGAGCGGCGAGTGCGCGGCGCGCCCGGCACGCGCCCCCCCCCCCCGACCCGGGCGGCGGTATCGGGGGGGGGGCTGTCGCGGGGGCGCCCCGATCGCCCGCGCCGCGCTCCACACTGCGGGCTCCGAGCGGCTCCCGCGCCCCCTCCCGCGCCCCGCCCCGCCCCCGCCCCTTCCCTTCCCCCCGCGGCCCCGCGCGCTCTCCGCTCGCAGCTCGCCGCGCTCTGCCCCCTTTAAACGCCCACTTCGGATGGGGAGAGGAGACAACTTGAAGTCAAGTTGCCATTAACTTCCGCGGCGGCCGCAGCTCGGCGGCGGGGAGGGAGGTGGCAGCAGCTGCAGCCGCCGCCCGGGAAGTCCGCCGCCCGGCGCGCCCGCGCGGGGAGCCGACTCGGCCTCGGCCCGCGCCGCTGGCCCGCGCTGCCCCGGTTCCACGCCTGAGTGAGTGCCGCTCCTTTGCTCCCTGCCAGTGCCGCTCACGCTCTGGGTCCCTCGCTCGGCTCGTCTCCGGTTTCTGCGGATGCGGAACCGATCCAAACTTCTCAGTGGCCCCGGCTCGGGCGACTCTGCGTCCGTCGCGCGCCGGGGTCTTGCCGGTCCTTCTCGCGCGCGCGCAGGCACTCGGGGGGACCGGGCTGGTGTGGAGTGAGGGACGTGGCCGGGATGAGGACTTCCTCGTCCTTGCTTCACCGGCACACCTGCCCTGCAGACCCCGGTTGAACACTTTCGTCCAGGTAGTGGGCAGAGCCCTCCTCAGAGAAGGGCGGAGTGGGGGAAGCCCTCGGAGGGCGAGCGGGGGCGCGGGGGGCCGCTCCTTGCGCCCCGGTGTCGGGAAGGCGGCGCGGCGCCGGGTGGAGCGGAAAGGTCGCGCTCTGGACCTGGAGTTCACGTAGCATCCTATCCCGGCCCGTCGCTCCCCGGCCCTATCCGGCCAGCCAGACTGGGCTGGTGGCGAGCGGCGGTGGAGTAGGGGCCCGGGAAGTTTGTGGCAACTTCTCTGTCCCGGGAGCCACTCGGGCGCCGGGCGTATAAGTTGGAGCCCAGAGTTTGCGAGCCGAAGTACAGCGCGTGTGGAGCCCTCGCTGGCGATCGCGGGCGGGTCCCCGAGGGTGATTGAAGGTTTGGGCTGGGGCGGACAGCTGGGGGACGTGCGTGCTGGCTTAGCTGGGGTCGTGGTCGCACAGGTGCAGCGCCGGGGTCATCTCGTTTCCCTGCGGCCGCACACCCCCCAGAGCAGCGGCCTTCTCCAGTGTTCTTCCATTGCAGAGCTCCCAGGGCATCCGAACTGGGGTTGGAGCGCCGGAATGCCAGGGTCGGGAGCGTGACACGTGCGAGTGCCGGGCAAAGGCGCTAAACAGGTACCTTCTGGGATGACCCCAGAAGACCAAGAGGGCAGTAGCTTAGAGCTTAGTGCAGACGTTTTGGCCCTGGCCTCCACTAGGGCCAGATTTTACTTAACAAGATGTCAACCGCAGGGTCATCTCTCAAAATGCCGGGTTAACAACTTTGACCTCTGCGCCCTTCCTGGGAGAACTTTCTCCGAGGCATACCGGATTCCCAGGTTTAGGGCTTGGATTTCACTTGGTCACAGGGACAGGGAAGACACCTAGTTCCCCGGAAAGAACCTTTCTGCTGGCGATTGATTGACTGGGTTCCATGTTTGTGTCATTGAAGGCCAGAGCACCCGATTTTCCCAGGAAGGCAGAGGAGGGGAGTCAGCAAGAGTCAGCCAGAGCCTCTCTCCGCTAGGAGCCAGGTTTTGTCCTGAAGCAGTATCTGGAATTTACAGTGTTTGGGCTGCTGACAGTCAGCCTTCCAAACTTTACTTAAAATTTACACCTGTCCAAGTGGATTTTCTGAAAGAGTGATTTATTTTGTAGTCAGATTCTCCTGAAATAAATAAATTAATAAATTAATTAATAAGTCATGGCCGTGCTAAGTCTGAGGCAAGCCAGGCTTGAGGTGTTGCCTCTAAAAACCTCTATGCATCTCCCATGTGGAACTTGTGTTATGACCTACCAGCGGTTCCTCATTTCTATGGCAGATTATTTTTGTAGAACAGTAGTAAGTGCGTGCACTGGCTGCTCCAGTCTGCTGGCAAACATTAGCATTCAAGCTTACATTTTTGACAAATGTGCAGACAGGAATAGCATGAATAGGCATCTTAAATATTAACAACCCAAGCATCTGTTGTGAAACAAATTTAATATATTTACTCAGTCTTTCTCACATTGTTAGAAAAGGTTATAATAAGTGCTTAATTTCAACTTAACTTAGCAGAAGTAACTGGCGGCATCATTCACTACCTCCGAGGCTTTAATATAGTCACCAAGCAGAAATACTTTTAATTAAGTTGGTTAAGGACATTGTTAAATAAATACACTTTAAGCAGTGTGCATACTATATAACATGCAACAGTAGCAAAATATTCATCCTATTTGTGTGCATTTTAAATGACTCCATCTTATAAATGTACCAAGTACGTTTATTCTTCATCTCCATTTGACACTTATTAGTTCATTTTTTTCTAATGGAAACAATATTTTAAATGTAGAGTTGTTCAGTCATATGTAATACATAATATGTAAACAGGAGCAATAAAATACAAAGCATTGTTAAATTTGAATATGGCTACATGTAACAAGGTTATGCAAGAGAAATAAAATCACTGTTCAATTTTGTTTTCCTTTCTGAATAATGAATACAGATGATGGATGAAAAAAGAACAAATAGGGATTTCCTCCCTGAAGTAATAGCTTCTTAAAATGTATGTGAGGTAGGGGAAGGAGAACAATGATAAAGACCTAAAGAACTTCCCAAATCCACATAGCTATTTCCAGAATCAATGCATTCCTTACTTTCCCACAAGCTGAAATATGTAATAAATAATAGTTCTTTGTATGTAAAAGTATTCAAAAGGAATGCCTTTTGTTCACTTGTAATAAATTAATATATTCTTCTTTGGTTGGTAATCTACAAAAGTGGTTCCTTTGTCTCTCGGCATCTTCAACAAGAGCAACAACAAAATGAATATTGGTTTATTCTTCAGAGAAGCCTGTTGCCAGCTATAGGAACCTGTGACTGAATAAGAGATGATGCTGCTGAGCGATGGCTGAGAAACGCCACATTAAACCAGCAAGGTCTGAAAATCTAGGAGGGAATTTCAATTATTTTTTTCTTGTGACAGGTTGTAGGTTGTAAATTAGGCCTAAAAAGGTCAGGTGACAGGCACCTGTTCCTCATTATTGTAGGAATCTTTTGGTTCCAAACAGTGTTAAGCTAAACACAACATGGGTATATAACAGGGAGCCTCTAAAGCACTCCAGTGGTTTTCCTCTGCTCTGTAAATTTCCGAACAGGACATACATGGATAGGCCTTGCGTATAAACACATCATTGCTTCCATACATGTTATATTGGATGATTGCAATTAATATATTAGTGCTTGGAACTGATGAAGTACATAAATGCATATGACTAAATCAGTCTTCTAATTATGTCTAGACATTGTAGCTGAATGCAGAAATACTCTTTCTTAAAAAAACCTCTTTCTTTGCAAATTATTGATTGATTGATTATCAGAATTATGTTTATGTGGAAAACCTTGCCAAGTGGCCTTTTATGCTTTTTACATGGATTCTCATTTAAAATGATGCCACAAAATGTTTTCCTCAGCACCTATATATAGGGGGAAAATCAGTTGCTCTATATTGTAATAGCTTTGTGCCATACACAGAAGAGAAAGAAAACTACATTATACATGCACAGAGGAAGGATCTTCAGACCTGGCTGTTCTCTTGGCAATAATCAGAGTTCTTCCTAGTGAATAAGGAAGTACAGCTTCGTCTCTCTAAGTGGTCCCCTTTTAGATGTTTCAGAGAGCAAACGATGCATGTGTGTGGAAAAAACCACACTAGCACAAGGTGACAGAATATTAGAGGTGCAAGTCACTTTTAATTAGCAGAGGAGAAAGATTTTCAGGAAAGTAAATATCTCAGGTTATTCAGTTCTGTTATGTAAATATGTTCTTTATCCTTTTTGCCGTTAAATAGTTTGTGCTTATTATATGAAGCATTCCTTTTTAGTATTTGCTTTTAAAATTGATTTGGTTTTCATATTCCAAAACTCTGTGATGATTTTTTTTTTTACAAATTGATTTACATTTTGACAGAATAGAGTTAAGTTAATTAATAGATCAGGCACGAAAAATAACCCACAGTAGGGTATATTTTCTGGTAAAATGAAAGTTATGTTTCAGCATGATGAGCACCAGGCTTCAGTAATCTGCTCCTCGTGTGCAATGAGCACTTCCTACTTTGAGCTAGCAGGCACCTACTGTTTATTTACGCTGCATTAAACTGACAGCTCAGCAATCAGAGGAAAAATATTACTTACCTTCCTGAAGTAAATACCAGTTTATAGGTTAGTGCACGTATTTATATGCCTGTCACCACTAAATAACGGCTCTGTTCTGTTTTAATATCTACCTGGGCTGTAACGCAGGGATTCGCACTCTTCCTGGCTGGGAGGGAAGGGCCGACAGTTGTTCTTTGCTTCCACTTTCTAGTGGCAAAACTTTAAAGAAGAGTTATTTCGTCTTCTCATTTCTGTCATGCGAAAGCAGTTGGGAGAGATGTTGGACACTTTTCCTTTGCACCCCCACTGCAGCATCAGTCCCCTGGCGTGTTGGCGTGCCACCGAACACAGTCATCCCGAGGCCTCCCTCGGACAGATGTGTTCAAGCACAGTCAAGTATGCGTTTGCTAAATTAACTTTCTACAAAGTTCCAAACAGACCAAACTGTCTGACTCCTTAGATCATCCGTGTGATAAGGGTGCTTCCCTTCCAGTTCTTGGATGGAATGCTTTAGACTGTAATGCACTTCTGCAAACATGCCTGTAACATAGGGCTTATAGACTGAGCAATGGCTTCTTAGCCCCTCTCTAAACGTCGTCTTGCCTCCCTTGTTTTTCTTGTTGTTGATCTGCCAGCCTCAAAATAAGGGTTGTGGCTACTTTTATTTTATAATACTGAATAGATTTGCCTCTTCTTCAGTTCAAGGTCCCTCCCTTTTAGGGGCCCCTTGAAGCCTCAAAATCTTGCTGAAGTTGAATGCCCAAATCCATGATTAACTTCAGAGACTGCTTATTGTTTAAATTGTCTTAGGAGCTCTCGCACGTACTGCGCATACCCAGTTGTCAGTCTCTTACCATGCACTCCACTGACATCAGTGCAGAATATGGACTCAATGCAGCAAGCATGTAAATCAAATCTGCTACACAAGGTTCCTTCTCCCCACTCTCCCAAAGAAAAAGCATCTCCCGTGCTAATTTATAGATCATTGCTAACTGCTGCTCTCAATGGTGAGTCTATTTAAACTCGATGTCTTCATATAGTGTGATCAACACATTAACACACATTATTTTGTACTTTTGATCTTATGCCAACGGTACCTTTTGCTGTTTATTTTTTAAAAGTCTTTTTTAAGATCAGATATTTCATTTTAGAGTAAATAGATACAGATTGTGTGTATATATATTCTGGGTGAGATTTAGTAGTAGAGTGTTTCTCTAGCATATTGGCCTATTTTTATTCCTTCAAGTCATTCTGTATCACTTGCACAGTTGTTGCTGTAATAGTAATTCCAACCACCTCCTTCAATGGACTTTCAAGGATGTGAGTCAGTCAGGGACCTAGTTTAGTTACGAGAGATGAAAAGCAGCAAACTGATATCCCAGTATTTATGATACTACTTTTCTGCTAGAATTTATTTGGTTTAGTTATTTGACATTTAATGGAGAAGGAGCTTGTAATCAGACATTCAGAGTCTCTTCTGTTTCCAGGGGAGGGGAGCTCTTGCTGGATAAAACATTTAAGTGTATTTCATTTTATTGTTCCCGTCACTCATTTTGGAGCCCGCTCATTGTTGGACAAATTTTTGAATACTTAGGGGTGCAGGTCCCAGTGTTGAGGGGGAAACCCTCGCAGAGGTAGAAGTCTGCCTCCACCTGGCTGTGACTTTACTAGACTGTCTGTGGCTCTTGGCCAGCCTCCCTCCACAGCGCCCTCCGCTCCCCCACCCAGGTGTGCAGGAAGTGGAGGGCGTTCTGCCCAGCTGAAGGGGGTGGACTCTACTCAGAGCTCTGACCTGATTCGTGGCGCACCCTCAGATCCGCAGACATGGTCCAGCTGCTTCCCAGGCAACTGGTAACCACCTCATTTGGGACGAGCCTGCCTTGCTAGCGTGCCAGAGACAACTTCAGCTCTATCACCCCATCAAAGATCTCTCTTCTAGGGCTAGATTCGGAGACCAGCCTCTGGTACTTGAGAGGGTAAGTGTCAGGGAAGTCTACAGGCCCGCGGTTCTATGTGGAGAGTCAGGCTGCAGCCACACTGACTGACAGACATTTTGCTCTGGGGATGTTCTCGGGCATTTGTCTCTGTAGGATATTGTTTTTTTTTTTCTCAGCTGTGGATGATTTGAGACCAGGTGCTAAGGACAGTTTTTCAGTGGGCATTCATTCTTGGGTAGTGAGATGTGCTACTAGGGAAATTCTTAGACCTTCTTTCCTTGAGGTATTTAGAGAAAAGATAGCATGTCATTTGTGTGCTGGGGAATTCTTCAGATGCAGTTTTCCTGGAAGCCAGAGCTGATGGCATGAGATTCCTCTGTAATCTTACTCAGTGGTTTCTGATGTGCTGTTAAGAGGGTGTGAATGACAGTTTGGCCTTTTAATGTTTTTTAGTATATTAAGGACTTTAAGGTAAAAGAAGTTTTATATTATAAATATTTCATTGTAATAATTTTATAAATAAAATAACAGTCACTGATACAGCTATCTTTTGGAATGAAGGTATCCTTGAGTAGATTGTGGCCATAATTAGCTGTTTGATGTTGAATGCAATTCGGTTTTCTTGTTCCAGTGAACCAGACAATGGGAATCATTGGAAATCAACAATTAATTCTATGTGATTCTTGATATTTAGCAAGCTGTTCCTTCACCAAGGAAATATTTTACTAGTGAATGAAGTACAAAATACAAATGCTTACAGCTTTACATTTTAAAAGATTCCGTAGAATCCACAACAAAATCTAAGTGAAACAAAAGATGCCTTGCTTAATGATAGAACAGTTCTCTAGTCTGTGGGAGGCAGGAGCCATATTTTAATAACCATGATTCCAAAAACTCTTAGAGCTGAGCTACTTTTTTGATGGTTTAAGAGGACTAAGAAACAATTTAGAACATTATCTTAAAAGTTTAAAAATGACAGCCTTAGTGTGTATGGAGTCATTGTATTTTAATCATACTGTATGCTTATTAGTGTTATTAGAGCAGTAGACAGTTAATTACAGCCTTTTTCTGAGACATGTTAACTGTATATTAACAACCATGGTAAGAAAGAATGATGTACACTCTTGGATACAAGCTGCTGCTTGCTAGATTGTTGAAAAATATCTTTTCAGATGTATGGAGTCACATTTTTGGTCAAGAATCATCAAAGGTTTTCACTAAGATACTTTAATTTTAAAACTTCTGCAAGTTATGGAATGCCTATGTTTTTCCTTTTTCACCTGGCGTTGGCTCCATGGCTTTTGCTCCTGGCATTAGCTATGCTTCCTGCTCCGAATGTTAGCTTTTCCATCTTGTATTTTGAGATGCCTGCATTTCCTTGTTTCTTGATGACTTTGGCCAACATGGACCATGTGAAGCTTACTGAGTTGATTTAGCCCGATAAATTTTTTTGTGGAATCATTGTATCATTGTTTTAGTCAAATTACATTATTCTCAATTCCATATAACCTAATGCTTAAAATACATTGGAACAGCCTACCACAGTGATGATTTTTATTGTCTAAATCTCAAACCTATGTTTCGGCTATTGTTTCTGTCACAGCAAAACAGTAAATGACTGGAACCACAGGGTTTTAATACCTAAACACTTCCCGTGGATTGGTTAACTAAATTCCCTTGATGGATTTGTAGACCTTGTAACCTCATAATATAGCATTCAGAAACACAGAGCATTCCTTCTTTGGCAAGCTTGTAGCTACTGCTGTTATTATCATATAAGGTATTAAACTACAAAAACGAATTAAGGATAAGGTACATTTCCGCACCAGATAAATAGGTGAGACTAAATGGACAGTAAGCTTCTCTGTCTTGCATATACTAAGCACTTATTTAAGGAGAGCAAAATTAATAATTGGGTAGCATTGAATATAGTTCATGCTGATAAAGATTTATTGAGGAAAGAGACTTTTCTATTTACCTTTCCATTTTTGTTGATATGTGAGCATTTAATCCTCCCATGATCCCTGTTGTGTAGATTATTGAATGCTTTTCTTTCTTAAGTGTGTCCTCCATCCTATGCTGTGTTGTGGACGGCAGTGCTTCCACACAGATAAGAGTTTCTGTCTTATCCTCGCCAGCTTTCCATTGGGATTATGCTAAGTCTATCTTTAGGTTCATGGTGCTTTGATGTTAGGCTGTGAATCAACCCAAAGCTCTGTCCTGAGTTTGTTGTTGGGCCACCCTGGAGAGGTCTAGCTGATATTCCAGAGCCCAGCATAGCGAGGATGAGTGGTGCAAGGCTCTTGATCTCTACCCCCGTACCCCAACTACGGTGATATTTTCTCAGGACCCCATTAACTAGATGTCAGCCATGATGAATGTGTGAAGACAAAGACTAGTTTTGTACCTCATTTACTAACAGGCTAGGATTTGGGGTGTTTATATGAGAAAGTTTCCTTTCATTCCTTAAAAACTCACACAAGAGTCAACAATAGGACTTGTTAGCTGGATGTTGACTTTCCGAAAGGTTACAGACATTCTTTGAAAGTTAACTAAAAAAGTCACTTCTTTTAAAAATTTTATTATCTTTTTAAAGCATGTGTAGGACTATTTGCAAGACATTCCTATTTAGTTACACACACAAAAATATTCTTTAAGTGGTGCACTGCTGTGTGACCTATTGCATTATCACACATATTCTGTCTCTTTAAAAACACACTCTCCTCTATCTGCCCTATTAATTGTTGATATGTTGCCATCCACGAGACAAAAATTAGAGCTGTAATTAAATAATCATGTGATGCTCCTTAGTGCCAGTGAGAGCAAACTCATTTTTCCAGGCCCTGATGGTCACTGATTATTGTATTACCACTGGCTTGCTTGATTTTTTTTAAACGATTCTCTCTGTAGCTTCCCTAACCACTGTCCTTTTCAAAATTAAAGAAAGTAACAGACACTGAGCTAGTTAATTGGCTGGAGGTCCTGAGGGATGTAGGTAGGCTTACCTTTTTTTTTTTTTTTTTTTTTTTTTTTTTGCGTTTGGTCACCTGGTAGGTTCTTCGGCAGGGCTACATCAGTAGTGTGGTTGGCTGCCATTTAATTTACACTGGTGTTTTGGCTGGGATGGAGGCATATGGGGAATGCCAGGAGAATTACAAAAGGAGCTGGGTATTAAAATTCAGAAATGATTAAAATTGAAATAAAAGGATGCTGCTTCTTTGCCAGTACTCTGGCAGTCATAATGACACATAGAGATTAGCTTCCACCTTCATCCTTTCCTTCTTTCTCATTTCCTCTTGTTTATTATTGACACATTTTCCTTCTGTCTGTCTCTCATCTCTGTATCTTTTGTACTATTATGTGTTTCTCCTTCTCTTGCTTTCCTTAAGCATGGAGAAGCCTACTTAACCTTATTATAACAATAACAGAATAGGTTATTAATATTTAATACGCACATGATTAAAATTTCTCTCCCTTAAACATAGGTCAGCTGTATTATTATTAACCAGCATGTAATTTTTCATTTAAAATATTCCTATTCTGCCTTGCTGTTTCTGAAATGCCTTCTACTTTAGTAGTGATTTAATACATAATGTTTAGAAAACTGTGGACGGCTACTGAGAAAAGAACTTACCAGTCATGGATAATCAATTATGCATGAATTCAAATGTAACAGATGGAATCTGGTGAGTTAAAGTTTCTCTTTGTCTTAGTGTTTTTTTTTTTAAATTTGTTTGTTTGACACCTGTCTCTTATATATAGATAAACATCTAATGTAGCCTGTGAGAAATTTCCTTCTGTCTTTATTTCCCTTTTAAAGTGAACTTAGATTTTACATTGATGTAAAGGCAGAGACACCTTGATCTGGCCCTAAGCAGCTACTGCTGTCCCTTCATTTCATAGATGTGGAATCATGCTAGCTGGTGACCGCTCAGCTGGGGAGTGAAGTGTAAGGGAAGACCCCCACCTAGTTTTCCTATCTTCCCTTCACTCTTGTTTTCTACTGTGTCAGATACCCTTTCTGTGGGATTTGCTTAATAATAGGGTGTTACACTAACTGGGTTTTGAAGGGTTCCTGATGAAAACAATGGCATCCTACTTTTTAATTGAGTAATCTACTTGCATGTTATGCAAGTGTTAACTACATTTATCGTTATCCACATGTACATTATGTACATGTGTACATAAATAGAAACATATCTACATACACACATAGATGTGTATACATACTGGGAGATAGGTCAAACCATCGGATTTTTCAAATCTATTAAGAATTCCACAATCATTGGTCTTATATATACTAAAATGTGGTCCTTCCCAGCCTCAAAGATACACTTACACTTGTTTAAAGCTTCATAAATTTTTAGTGTTAAATTCCCTGTGTACAAAGTGAATTCAAAACTTGGTTTCAAGGGCCTTAATTATGTCCAAGGAAAGAAAAGAAGTTTCATTTTCATTAAATGTACCATAAATATGGAGCTTTGCTTCTTCTATTGTGGAAGTAATGATAGAGGAAGTTGGTACTGACCATCCATCAAGCAGCATGGTTTCCAGACAGTTACAAGCTGGTCCTTATCAAAATTGTTCACAAATGTACTGTCTGTCTCCCACATGTGCTTATAGGTAAAAAAATACAAATGAAAAAGCCTTTACAAATAAAAATAAATGACTGAAAAATAGTCTCTCTAGTTCTTTTATAAAAGTTATAGTCTAGTATTTATAAAGTTTTTGCTTCCTAACTGCTGGAAATTTACATGTAAATTTATAGTCCACTCTAGTCATCTAATTAAGTTTCACAATAAACATGTTAATAAAGAGGCACCTTCAAGACAGGTAAATAGGCCTTCTATAGCTATATTGTAAAGCTATTTATAATAATTAATGTTTTTACACATAATAAATATATCTTTAATTTAGATTCACTACATATTAATATTCCTTAGTAATGCATATCAGAAAAATACATCTATATAAATATGAACTTGAGTAAAATATAATTTATAAGTTAATTTCCAGTTCATTAAAAATCCCACCATTAATATAAAAATTCCTAATATAAAATAAGCAGAAACAGATGACAGAATAGTCTATGCAGGACAGCACAGCAGAGGAACAAATGCTTGTAACTGTTGGATAAAAAGTTAATTACTTTGATCCTTATCCCTACCAGAGAGGTAACTGACTAAATTTGAAATTAATTAAATTTAGATTTAAGAGTTTTGTTTTTTAAAAGAAGTCTAAGTCTTCACATACAAACAATGAATCGATTATTATGTAGCTTATGTTTACACCGCCCTCACAAATGTCCTCACAATGATGCCTTCCGAGGGAAGGTGCACTATTTTGTGAATGTAACTGTTTCACTTTGGGAAAAGATACACAACGTATATTTGGACTGACTATGTTCATTTGTTTCGGTCTCTCTCTTTCTCCTTTGCTAAGATATTGTGTTGAATAAAAAGTATCTTCTTGCATTGGAGGACCTTCAAAATGGGTGAGATACTGGTTGGTGATGACCAGTCCAGGTTAATTATCTTTGGGGTCAGACACTCATCCTGTGAATTAATTATGTAGCACCGACTGGACGGTGGCTGTTGGCAGGTAAGAACAGAATCCTGGGAAGTTGGGGCAGGGATGGCTGGTTCAGTCTTTTTTGGAGCTCATTGTTTCTCTGAGGCTTGGCATGATGTATTAATGACAATGTGTTTTTACTGCTCTTAGGAACAGCTGATTGATTTGCTCCATTATTTTGTTTAAATTTGTATCCTGTGGTAAATATCTAAACTAAAATATGCCATGTTGATGCTATTGAGGATATAGTTCAGTGACACTGATTGTATTCACACTGATATAAACAGCCATCCCCACAAGCTCTTCTGAATTCTTCCATCAGCCCAATAGCATTTTACTTTTGAACTATCAAATTTTAAGCATTAAAATGGGGTCTAATCATTTTTCAGGTGAGAGGATTTGTCTCAGGTTGTGGCTTTCCTTTGCAGTAGACCATCCCCTGCTCTAGTGTCCTGTGGTGTTTCTTTGCTTTGCTCATGGCAGTATAGTACTCAATACTGCTTTTGGCTGATGTCCCCACAGACATCATTTGGACTAGTATTTGGGCCTATTGTGACATCAAACTCTTTATCCCTGCAACTAATGCAGAAAACAATAATAATAATATCTGCATCTCTAAGGGAGTCTGATTGGCATGTCTTGGCTGAAGGTTGGGAAGGGTTGCTGTTGGAATTAGAGTTGGTCCAGCTTCCCAAGAGTCCTGCCTTCCCAAAGAAGAAATGTCACTCAGCTTTAGGGCATCCAGGGCATGTACAGTGTCAATACTTTGGTTCTGCTCAAATGTAGTGATGGTCTGGAAAAGAAAAAGAAACAAGAAAAAAAAGTTCTCAATTATTTGAAAAGCCCATTCAAAGTTGAGTAGTAGTTGTGAGGGGTAGGGGCTGGGAGATCACAGTCAACTGTGTTGAAGAGCGGGGAAGAAAAAAAAAAGACTTAGAGGAAACTTGGATAGTTCTGGCTCCAGTAAATAATAGACTGGTTGTAGAACTGAGCTTCCATGTGTAATTTTGTGGTTAGTCGCTTATGTCTGTGATGATAAATCACATACCTGCATAGGATTTCTGGCACCCCAGTAAATCTCATGCAAGCGCCCAAATGCTAATTTATCATGGTTCCTTGGACAGCATACCCCTTTGTACCAACTCTGTGATCTAATATCCTGTTCCTACCCCCATATCTGTCTTTTTGAAACAAATGCCTGCATATTTACTTCTTGTGTTTTGGAGCACTCACTGCTGGTACTTGCAACAAACCTGACTTTCTAAGTATCCCCAGGATTAGTTAAAAACCTCAGTTCAGGGGTGTCCTAGTGGGCTTGTTTGAGTGTCTGTCTCCAAAATACTACCTTAGCTAGTGGCTACCAGACCTGATCATTTAGCAGACATATCCTGGGAACCTTAAAAACAGTTTGGCTCGGGGCTGGAGAGATGGCTCAGTGGTTAAGAGCGCTGTCTGCTCCTCCAAAGGTACCCGGGTTCAATTCCCAGCACCCACATGGCAGCTCACAACTGTCTGTTAATGCTGATTCCAAGTGTTCTGACTCCTTCACACTAATGCACATAAAACCAAATAAATCATTAAAAAAAAAAAACAGTTTGGCTCACACATCTTCAACCATTCGATTGCAGTGGCTGTGATCCCCATCCCTGCCTTCTCTTCCTAAGGGTCTTAAGCATCCTTTCATGCAAACAGTTCCGGGATTTCTTCCTGTGGTGGCAGGCACCGTGAGAGAATCCAGAAACACACACACATGTGATAAATTTTAAGTTGCTTGGAGCCTTGCAGTTTGCAGGTACCAGTATAGATTATTGAGTGCTACAAGGCTGATAGGACAAGTAATATGACAGAACAGCAGAGGAAGGAGAAAATAAGTCATAGTTGTAGCTGTAGTCATTTTCCACCCCCTACAGTGTACCAGGTTTTGGACAGCAAGAGTAAACTAAGCTATATGTTAAAGGGGGTAGCTGAGTTCTTTAATTCCAGGAGCCATAAGATACAACCAGGCATCTGGAAACAAAGGCACAGTGGTGGTCCTATACGAGATGGATTGAGTGGCAACTGCAGGAATCTTCACTGATCTTTGCTCAGTTTTAGATGTGGGTCTAGAGAGAAATACTAACTTTGATGATGCTATTTCCACTTGTCAAAGATTTATACTAACGTCTGTGGAAGGAAAGGTAGCTTTGAAAAAATTTGTTCAATAAACCCTTGCTAGTAAATTTAATTAAATTAATTAATTAATTTATTTATTTTGGTTGGGTGTAAAGGCCCAGCTGTCTTGCCAGCTATGATGGCTAGCATAGCTGTGATCACAACCTGTTGAAAACATATCACAAGTTAACTTATTTACATCCAAACTCAGAGGAATTAGGTGACATCTTTTGATCACTATCAGTCTGGCTATAACTGAAACCCAAATTTCTTGAACGGGGAAATGTCCCAAACCCTTGAAATCTTGGGTTTGAAGTTTATTGTCATTATCTTTTGCTCTTTTGTGCAACCTTTTCCAGGCTTTAGCATTGTTCTCTGCAGTATACTAGATTTTGGTAGCTGGATACTGTCCTTGTTTGAGTAGGTGTCTACAGTTAATGCTTTACAGAGAGCCATAGCTAAGGGGGTTTGTGCTAGCATCACCAGGAAGCTGGAGTAAGGGTGGAATGCTTTGTGTGTATTGTATTGAAGTAGTGCAAGCGGCATTTATAATAACTGCATGTTGTTGCAAATGTATTACAGGACCCTCTCAAGCGCAGACACGTCTGGAAAGCTATCTTAAATTTGTATTCAGTGGTACACTAGTCTCGTTCCATGTAACATTACAGATCTATGGGCTAATTTTAAAAGAGAAAATGATCCCCATTCAGACATCATTAGAATGTCTGAAAGCCAGTCAGCACCTTTAAGACTCCCGATCAGATCCTGGGCTCACTTAGTCATCTTTTACAGGAGTTCTTTAGGCAAGTGCTGTCCAGTAGGACTTTGTATAATGGGGAAGAAGTGTTCTATTATCTGCACTGTGCCATTGTGTGAGCCACTAGCCATGTGATACCATGGAACACTTGATGAGGGATGGAAGAACTAACTTGTGAATTTTATGTAATTTTAATTAATTAAAAATTAAGTAATGTAACCACCACTGCACTATTCCTGCTTCCTCACATACTGTCAATGGTAAAGGTTGATTGCAAAGGGCCCCAAGGGCTCTTTGCTCTTCTACATGCAGTCATAATGCAAATATTGTAAGAATACTGTATTCAGTTATTGATCTATGGCAATTAGAGACTTCTGCACTCAAAGGGCTTATAGCCTTTTGATAAGGGAGGTGTTTGCTGCTTGACTAATAATCACTCAGATGGTTAGTTGATTAAGAATATGATGACAGTTATAAAGGAGAAATACAGATTGCTTCGAGAGTATATGCTAGGACCTATAACTTGTTGTAGGATTAATTGGGACTTTAGTAAGGGAAGATCATGAGGGGGTGCACTTGAACTTCTCCAAATTCAATTGAGGCTACACGACCCACAAATGTCAGAGTAAGTCAGTTAGCATATGACCTGCCATGACCTCCAAAGATGGGCTCCAAACTTATAACGTTACATGCAGACATAGACTGCAAACTTATGAACTTGAGCAAGTGGCTGTCTCAAACTGTAAGCAGTTGCCATGATGTTGGTCATAGATGGTAGGAGTCGAGAGGCTGCAAATATTTACAGGATATTTCATTTCCTCATGACAATATGTTTTGACGAAGTTGTTTGGGCTGCAGCCCCAGCGTTTCCTCCTGCTCTAGCAAGTTGGTGTTTGGTCCATTCAAGAGATGATATAGGAGTCAGTACTGACATCCCAGACAGACAAAATGAGACGTGTGACAGTGAAACATATGGCCTGAATAGACATCCTTATATGGCCAGCACAGACCATATTCCCAGAAACTCATATACAGAAAACACCACCTGCAGCTAAAGCCAAAAACAAAGAGTTGACATGACTAAAGCGGCACGTTACATAGATGGAGCTGCTTTGAGTGGAGATGGCCAACTGTATTTGAATTTAAAAAGATAAAAACCAAACCAAACCATGTCCATAGAAAGCATTACGCTGTCAAGTGCTGCTTTACTAAGTCACCGGGGAACTGCAGTATCTGGAAGCATTCGCTTAGGAGTGCCTTCTCTGTTTATTATGGCTGTCCACACTATTCACAACTCTAAATGTGTTTCAACGCCTTCGGCTGCCATCTGAAACACACAGCATCCTTTCATTAAGTTTTTAAAGTCTTGTGTATTTGTTATAATATTTCATGCTCATTCCCCATGTGTGGCCAGTTCAGACGTCTCTTTCGCACGAGAGGAGATGGACACACTCTCTTCCCCATGGGCTGAATAGTTCATGCAATAGCGCCCCAGGACGTGGACTGCTGAAATTCTCCAGTTTGATAGCAAGATTTTTAAATTTTATTCTGTTCTAACTTTTTCAATAATTTCTTTTATCTTTATGGCTAAAGAAGATGTCCCTGTAGAATCAGGTAACATTCCCCCCACCAACATGCTCATTTACACTCACATAGATCTTGGAAGGTGATTTAATTTTTTTCTTTATTATTTTGATTGGGTTTTACTGGCCAATCCTTAGTAGCTATAGTGAGTACACTACAGAGGAAGATTACACACATACACACATTCTCATGAGCATATATAGTAATAAATATAATAAAGTAATAAAAACAATCACTGGCAAATCACTAGGTATCAGCCTGTAAGCTGGTATTTTAAAATATATATAGTTTATTCTTTTAAAAAAAGTATTTGCTTTAGGGAAATTAATATATGTATGTGCCTAATGGGTTGGTGATTTTACTATACTATTATTCTGTATAATAAAGTCATTATTAGATGCCATTATGCTCAATTATTCTGTCATATCCCCAAGGCCCTGTTGGTCCTTATTCCATACTTTTATGTTTTGTTTTTTTTTTTTTGTTTACGAATAGGTTGTGATTCCTGAGTAAAAGGTGTGGTTAAGATGAAAATTTCCCAGGTTACATTTTTAGCATTGATCAGGTCATCAGGACTCCGAGGCAATCAGAAGGCGTTTTGTCATACTTATTTGTGTAAAATCATTGAAGCATTGATAGTATTTTCATTCCCCTGTTGTAATATGGCATCTTAGAAACCTTCTTTGTTTTTAGTGTTTTTGTCTTTTAGCTCAAAACTTGTTTTGATTAACAGCTAGTATGTTCCTTCCTTCCTTCTTCTTCCGAGAATTCAATTGAAGTTGAGTTGCATGAACAAGTGACATTGCCGCTTTGTAGGCCAGTATGATTTCTCTTTCTCTCTCTTTTTATTATTGTTTGTTAATCCATCCAGCATGACAGTGGAACACACTGTACCTACCAAGAAAGGTCAGGTTTCAGGGAAACATGTCAGGTATTACCAATTTGAATTTGAAGGGCTGTTCAGATATCCACACTGGGGACTGAAATTTTAATGTATCCAGTGAAAAACATCACTGTTCTTATCAAGATAATAATGTTTGTTCTTTTAAATATCAACTATCATTCAAAATAAGTTTAGCCTCCAGTCACAATACAGACTCCCACACAAGTGCTATATTGGGCTGTATTTGTATTTTCCTTATTGATTATTTCACTGTAAATAGCCTCCACATATTTAAACTTTAAAAAAAAATGTACTCTTACCCTTTGTGGTGAAGGTGGTTTAAACTTCTTCCCTTGTTTTGGATGTTTCTGCCTCGCTATTTCATGTTCCTTTTTTTTTTTTTGTTCTTAAGGTGTTGGTGCCAAGATTCACAGTTGCCCTCCTCAATTTTGACTAACCTTTCCGGTTTGTGGCCGAACCTGGGTGCTCTTGGAGCTTTTTGTGTGTGTGTGTGTGTGTGCTTCTCCTAAACTTGTCCTCCCCAGGAGGCCATAATTTTCTCCCCTTTTCCTTCTGCTTTTTTTAGATTTCTAGTGTAAACAGTGTGCCTGAGAGTGTATTGGTCGCTTTAAAGAGCTTCATTTGCATATCTCATCCTCATCTCTGCGGTTGTCCTAACTTGTTGCTTAAAAAAAAAAATGTACCTCACAGTGTTTTTCAGACCTATGTCTTTCTCTACTACTGCATTCTTTAAAATGTAACACTTAGCTCTTGCTTGATAAACTGCTTTCAGGCAGGACCAGTAACCTCAGTGCTTCAAAGATGCAGTTTTTATTTTAGGTGAGAGGTCACAGTGTTTATTTCACAGTGGACTGTATTTAGTCACTTATCTAAAGAAGGTCATACTGTGTGATAATGACCAGGGATGTAACTGGGGAGCTTTCTCCTGATCACAAAAGTGTTTATTGCCACAAAAGGTGCATTCTCTAACGCAAACTTTCCTATATTCGCCCAATGGGAGGTATTTTAAGAATGATGACATCTTTTCCTTTGTAATAGCAAGTCAGGTGTGTTTCCAGTGACCCAAATTTAGTTTAACTCCAGCACTACGGGCCGCCGCGCGTTTCAGAAGTCCCAAGTATCCGTGGCTCTGACTTGTTCCGAAAGCCCTTACTCAGTTGCTAGTGGCTGTCACTCCTGGCAGTTTAGAGACCGCATTCCATGGAGAATGAGTACTGGGGAGAGCGTCATCAGGCTTCTCGCCCTGCTTGCCCTCCTACCCAGGCACTCGGTGGGGCTCTTCCCTCCAGCCACGTCCCGCTGCGTGCCCACCTCCAGTGCACCTGCATGCCCCCGCCCTAGTCCCTACAGGGCGGCACAGGGTCCCCGAGTCGCCCCTCTTCCCCCCGCTGCCCGCACGCACCTGCCCGGGGCGCCCCCCGCGTCCTCCCCGCGCCCCCGGCCGCCGGGCATTGTGTACACTCGGCCGGCCGCCCGCCTCTCTCGCTCGCGGCTCATTACGGATGCTCGCGCGCCCGGCCGCCAGCGCGCGCCCCACTCTGCTCTTCCCGGGCCGCCGCCGCCGCCCCCGCCCCTCCCCCGATCCCGGCCCTCCAGCCCGGGTTTTGAGCCCGGTCCCTCCCGGCCCTCCCGCACCCTGCCCCCGCCGCCCGCGCTCCCCCTCCCGCGCCCGGGACGCGGCGGCCCCGCCGGGGTAGCAGGCTGCGGGCGGCCGGGAGGAGGCTGCGCTGCCAGCCGGTGCCTCGCATTAAAATGAGGAGGAGGAAGAAGCGGCAGCCACAGCGGCGGCGGCGGCAGCAGCGGCGGCGGCGAGGGCTGCAGCCCGGGAGGACGCGCGGAGCCCAGCGCGGCGCGGCGGCGGCCACCGCGGCCGGGATGAGTCAACTCCTGGTTTAATGGGGGCAGAGCGGCCGCGGGGGGACACGAACGAGCGAGCGACGGGCCGCCGTCCGGGGAGCTGCGCTCACACGCGCGCGCAGACCCCCGCGCGCCTCTCCCGGGCCGCCGGCGACTCCGGCCTCGCCGCCCGCGTGGGGACCCCGCCTGCAGCCGGGCGCCCACCGCCCTCCGCGCAACTCTGCATCAGTTTTGGGGGGCCTCCGGGCGGCGGCCGAGCCCCCCAAGTCCCACTGCCATTGTCGACCGCCTTGTTTACCTCCGACTCGGGCTGAGTGAGAGCTTGGCGACTTTTGGGGGGAGGGGGCGGGGAGCGAGTGGCCGCCGAGGCGGCGGCGGCGGCGGGGTTGCCCTCGGATCTCCCCCTCCCCCCTGCTCCTCCCTCCCCGTCTCGGCTCCCGGGCGCTCCGGGTCCCCACGTCCATGGGCAGGGAGAGGGTCCCCCGGGTTGTTGTCGGTGACGCCGGCCTCCCAAGTGGCCTCCTAGTGCCTTCCCGGGGCTCTTGGCACGACCCTCTACCCCTCACCCTCCCAGGCCCCTGCTAGATACCCTCAGTGGGGGCGCGAGGCGGTGGGGAAAAAGTTTAAGGTTTGTTAATCGCAGTCGCGATTGTTGGGGAGGGGGAGGGGGTGGCTGGGAAGAAAGCGAGGTGGCCTCTCCGTGACGCTCCCGGGTCTCCCGAGTCTGGCGAGGGTGACACCAAGCTCACTTTACGCGCTCACCCGGGAGCTCAGCGGGAGGAGGGGGCGAGGGTACCCCCCCTTTTGATCCCTCTCCCCACCCTTTCTGGGGTCCTTGTCCGCAGTGATTTTTCTCCCCTTTTTTATTTAAAGAGTCCTCTGTCACCACCTCCTCTGTACCACCAGTGTACAGCTCGTAACGGGTTCCGCTTTGTTTTTACGACTCCCCCCCAACCCCCCAACGAATCACTTGTCAGATCAATTTTACCTTTTCTCTCCTCCCTACTTCCTACTCTCCCCTCCTCCCCTCCCAACCCCGTTCTCGGAGGTTAGACATTTTACAAGCTAGCTATGCTGTTTTTCGAATTGTGACTTTTTTTTTTACCCCCTCCTCCCATATCTACTCTTCTAGACGTTTATTTTTGCCCTTCCCCCGCTTAGCGGGGCGGGGGTAAGGAAAGAGAAAAATAATACAATTTCAGGGGAAGTCGCCTTCAGGTCTGCTGCTTTTTTTTTTTTTTTAAATAATAATCATAATAATAAAAAGGACATAGAAAACACCAGTATTGAACTTCACTTCAAGAACCCGGGCTGCAAAGGAAATCTCCTTTGTTTTGTTATTTATATGCTGTCAAGTTTTGAAGTGGTGAGTTTCAGGTTGGTTTTGCTAATTTCACTCAGTAAAACTGCAGCTTTGCTGTTGCTAGATAGTAGTTTGTTTCTTTGTCTCTTTAAAAGGTCACAGTGAAAGCTTGGCCTGGATCGTGCCGGCCATATGGAATGGATAAGGACACGGGCTCTTCAAATGTGCTTCTGGGGTTCTGTCGGGGAAGGAAAGGACCCTAAGAGAAACTCTTGAAAAGGATCCCACGATGAAAAAAAAAAACCCAGAAAAAGAAAGAAAAAATATACTTTCTTGAAATCAGAATTTCGTGCTTTTATTTCCTGCCTTTTGAAGGAAATAATTACTGAGATGGAGTTGGCCACACCAGCTCGGTCTAGGAGGGATCCTCTGTGGTCTTGTTTTATGGACAGGGAAATGAGTTTTGGGGAAAGTAGCCTGCTTTCTGTGTGCTATCCATACACTGCTCGAAAATGGGTTTCAAAATTGTAGCTCCAACTCCTGAGCTGGGCTTTGTCGAGACCACAGTGAGGGGCAGCTGTTGTCAGTCTAGGCAGCCCTGTTGGCAGGGGCTGGAGTCAGCTCCAGTCTGAGGTTTGATGAACTTTCGCCTTGGTGTGGAGTTTAAAGGAGTATTAAATTGAGTGTTTTATGTGCATGTAATTTTGCTTTATAATGCAAACCTTTTAGAGAATGACTTAGACTCTAGTAGTAGACGCTTTAGGTGGGTTTTCAAAAAGCAGTTTTTCATGACCTATGTGATGTTTTGACTGTCAATACATTAACTAAATTGAAGCCCACCCCTTTCTTTTGCAGCCCATAGTGCTGCTGAGCCTCATGATTACCTAGTATGTTCTGTGGTATTAACTTTGATGCTGTTGTGAATTCCTCTCCTCCCTTTTTTCTCATAAGTTGCCCCAAGGAACTTATAAGTTTTTACTGTTCAGTTCATATGTTTTAAAACTTGTCTTCTGCTTTAGGGTAAGGCAACCAATTTTGGAAAAATCAGCTTTGCAGTATGATCCACATGAAACATAGAGAGTGATTTGAATAAATTACTAATCGTCGCTCGGATTTTGGCTTTAGACTGCAGCTTAGCATCATGGAAAAGAGTGATCTTGATAAAAAGTTGTTTAAAAAGATGCATTTATTGTTAATGAACCTCATAACCAAAAACATGAGACCTCAGTCAAGGGCAGACCTTTAGTTCTCAGCATACCACCCTCAGGTGCAAAAATAAACACCTATGATTATTTCTCTAACTTTGTAGTTCTTGGATTGGCATTCTTAAGGTTGCTTTAAGTCCCAGATCACATGCCCATCCCATTTCTTGATTATATAGGACGAAGAAAGATGGACTTAAGGAGAGAAAAATGTTTGTAGAAAAGCCATGCTAACACAAACTGGTTCTCAGCTGATCCAGAGCCAAAGAGTTTGAGAGTATAGTAATTATTTTTAAAAGTATATAAGGTATTTCAAAATACTAGCCATCTGGAAAAAGTGATGTCATATTCTCTCTTGCTTTCCTAAATATCCTCAATACTTGAAGGCCAGTGAAAGTTCATAACATAGTTCCACTTATCTGTTCTGTTTAACTAGCCCTATTTAAAACCATAATTTAGAAGTAACTTCAGTATATTGTACCACTTGTTTTATTATAAGCAGTGTTCAAAATTGAAGTCTAATATTTAATATAACTAAAAATTAACAACTTTCTGAAATTATCATGATGCTAACTCCCTGGCATACTGATTAATTTTTAATACTAGAGACCGTGTTTGTCAGTACTGTTGGGATTTATTATTTTTTTTTAAAATTTGAGCTTCATATACATTTTGTATCTCAGAAAGTATTTTCAGGCTTTTGCTATTTAAGTTATTAACAGCACCCGGCAAGCAGTGCACACCTAAATATTGACTCCAAAAGACAAGTTGTCCTGCTAAAAGACACAGGACGTTTGAAGAAGCGCTTCACATCTTCCTGTGTGCTTAGGGCTGAAATGATCCAGTCACATGCCTGACCAGAGGCGTGAGATCTTTAACAGCACAGAACTCCTGAAACTCAGATAGTTGAAAACTTCTCGCTGCCTTAGCTCATAAAGAGGCGAGTTAAGAAGCATGTGGGTGTCTGCGGTGCTCTGCTGAGGTTTTTATTTGTAAAATAGATTGCAGTTGTATGTTAGAGTGTGAAGGTCCTAGGAAGCTCAGTGCTTTACACTGATAATCTTTCCATCCTTCATTAAAAGTATTACAGTCATAGTCTGTCATGAATTTTTAATTTTAAAAATTGAGAGTATATGAGTATAATTTGTTATTTTCTTTTTATCTTGTCATTATTCTTGTTCTGAAAGTAAGCCTATTTCCTTGTAGTTTTACATAAGAGATTACTTTTTCACTCGTGTGTGTTGGTACAGACTCCACTACATTCTGTTGATTTACATAAAAGCACAGCCTTGCAGATCATTCCGTAGCTGCACAAATGTGTTTGTGGAGGGAAGTGTCGAGGGATAAGACGTGTTTGGGGCAGGCGTAGCTGCAGACCTCCACCCACTGATAACGTCTTCTCTTCCAGTTCTGGCAGGTGATCTGTAAGACAGTGACTGAGTATGGACCATTTGAACGAGGCAACTCAGGGGAAAGAGCATTCAGAAATGTCTAACAATGTGAGCGACCCGAAGGGTCCACCAGCCAAGCTTGCCCGCCTGGAGCAGAACGGGAGCCCACTAGGAAGAGGAAGGCTTGGGAGCACAGGTGCAAAGATGCAGGGCGTGCCTTTAAAACACTCGGGCCATCTGATGAAAACCAACCTTAGGAAAGGTAAATACTTGCCAGCCAGATCCTGGAAAGCTGCTTGATGTCTGCCCAAGGCCACCCTGTGTGGAGGTGGAGGGCTGGAGCGTGCTGTGTATATTCTTTTTCTAGAACTGTTTCGAATTTGGAATGGAGTGACGTTCTGGGCTGTAGTGTCAATCATGTTTGGAGAGCATGAGTGCCGTTTGACTGGAAACATTGGGGTATTTGGATAGTAAGTTAAGCAGCGTGGTCTTCATTTACACAAGGTTCATCCGTAGATACTACTGCCCCTCAGGATGTGCGTGGCTGCTGTTTGAACTAACTCTGATTAAGAGTAAGACACTGAGGTTCGAGAGTCATCATAGCTTTTTCCTGAGATTACTAACTGTAAGGGAATTTCAGGACATGGACCTGGCATATGAGAGCAAAGATTTGTGATGCAATTTATTTGTGGTTTATTTTCTGAAGAGCAAAGTAATTATTTAACAGTGAAAAACATGCTGATTCTGGTTTTTGATTTTTGCTATACTTGTGTATTTTTGGTAAAGGAAAGGAAGATTTAGGCAAATTTATAAGAGAAAAAATATAAGCAAGTGCTTTTTCTAACAGCATTAACATTGATGAAGTTTTAACAACTTTGCCTGTGTTGGACATTGTTGTCTTCACAGGGCAGTTCTTATGTGGGGTATCCTGTATGCCTCACAGGGGTCTTTATTTTGTCATTGAATAACATATAGGAGTCAGATTTTTTTCTGCATTTGCAAAGCAAAGAATAATAATGCCATCTTTTACCAGCCACGAATATTAAGTAGAGAAAGTTAGGAGGCCGAGGAATTTCATTGTGTTTGATGCATAACATTTATCATACAATCATTTATTTTTTTCCTTGGTTTGGTGAAAACAAAGAATATATTGATCCTGAAATAAACAGACACAGCAGTCCGCATTGTTAGATCTTTATCTATTAAAAATGGAAAAACAGCACTTCAGCAAATTCTTTGGCCTCTACTCATGATTACCCTATTTATTGATTGTTTGCCAAGAATGTATGCATCTTTAAGCCAGGGTAAGAGCATTAAAAATATAATTTATTATGGCTTTTCAAACAGAGTGCATTAATATTGTACTGTGTAGTGCTGAGGCTCTATAAAAAAGACTTTCTGACGCCTGCAAACACACAAGTTCCATAAATTCCTAAATAGGAGATTTCAGCTGTCTCTGGTATTATGTGATATTTGCACAGCAAACTTTAATGCCAGGACAGTTTTAGACAAGGATTCTACAGACTTCACTGCTCCTTATGGCAGCCGTGCTGTTTACACAGGCTCATAAACCTCCAGCAAAAGCCTCTAAGACTGCCTTCAGGTTTAAATCATGTGGTATTTTTAGCTTTCAGCAGTGACCAGTACTCTCCTTTCTAATGCAGAAAGGCTATGAAGTTGCTGTAGTTAGAAGTCTGGCCAAACACCAGCTCCAGTAATCAGGCAGCCTAGCGAAGGCTCCTGTTTAACATTACTCCCACTAACAGGAGGGCAACCGTGACAGTTCTCGAGACGATCTAGCACTGGATTTGTAATTAGATGATCCTGTTGCTATCATATCCGTAGCCACCTTTATTATCTATAAGGCACCTTTAAATTTGATCAATTAAACACAGAGTCAATCCAGGCTGTTTCAGTGGTTTGAAAAGGTTTCAGTTATTTCGTAGAGCTGAGGTCTGAAAAGCTGCTCCCTGTTTCACACCTCCGTTTGATTCCATGAGAGGAAAACCCAGTATACGTGTTTTTGACTTGTTAACGCCACCCCACAGACGTCAGTAGACAAGGGGCTGAAGCTTGGTCATCTCACTCCTGCTCAAATGCCTTAAGAAATGTATTGCATTCAAAATTACACATCTTAAAAAACAGCTTAATTCTACAACGGTTTGTGCTTAATTCAAATAGCAAAAAATTCTGAAGCCTTTCAGTAGGATTTTTTTTTTTTTAAATCTTATTTTTCATGTGCATGGTTTCTGTTTGACAGGTGCTAGATAAAAATTGTGGCTAAGCTGAGAAAGCACTAAGAAAAAAGGGTTGGGTGTTTTTATTTGTTTAAGAGATTTTGCCAAAATACCTTCAAGCCAAGGAAGAAATCACCAGTTTGCATATTGCTATTTTTGCTGCGGTCTCCCCAAGTTCTCTTCTGATCCCTGACGGGTTCTCTCTCTGGTATAAAACAGCTGAATGAATGACAAGAATATTGGCAAGCTCTGCGGCTTGTTTTTCTTGCCTAGCCTGCTGGTACTTCCGAATGAGTTTGTGAGCTTTTCTAACTAAACCTAAAGGGGTTTAATTGTCAGAGCTGGAATCTCTTGTGAACAGTTCGCAAAGCTTTGGTGAGGACACACATGTGGGAAGAGGTAGCTGTTTTATGGCCGGCTTTTGTTCAGCAGAAACAAGCAAAGAGAGAATTTGTAAAGGGCCTCTCTGGCAATAGCAAATGCTGATCCTAGGCAGCGGCTGACGCACACTTAACACCTTCAGAAGTTAGGGCTGTGCGAGTCCAGTGCAGGTCCAGGGTATGGAGCCGATGCAGGCAGGGACACTATAGAACTAATTGGGGATCCTGGGTGCCCTGTTAAAGTAACCCTTGTCATCATTTATGCTAAAGATGATACCCTCCTGGCAGTGTGCCACAGCACTGTTCAGATGCATCTGTTTTTAACCCTTTTCTGTAACTGCTGGAAGTCTGACAGTGTCCTGCATTAACACCTTGAGCGCCACTGCAGGTGGAGTCCAGCTTCTAGACCAACCTTCCCCAACAGTGGTGTGGCCTGTGCCACCGAGTTACTGCACTGGATGAAAGTAAGCCAACAGAGAAGCAACAGACCCCAAGCAGAGTCCATGCTTCTCATGCCTCTCAGTAAGGCCAGTTTTTCTTTCACACTTCGCCATTTTTTTAAAACCATACTTACTGTAGCAGAAATTGTTAATGTTAAGACTTACGGCTGCTGTCATGTCTTTTTGCTCGGGTAGATGAAATGGGTAGTCATGGAAGGGTTATTTTTCTGCATTGTATACATTCAAACAGTGTCTATGAGCATCGCTTTGGTTAAGTTTTGTGCTCCTCTCATGGAACCAGTGAGAGGACACAGTGAAAAGGGGCAGAAGAATAGTAGTGTAGGCAGATAGTTTGGATACAAGCAGGTGAAGCCTGCTAATAAGCAAGTGTGCGTACAGGAGGAAGGTGTGTCCTGTGAAGACAAGGGCAGTGAGTTCTGTCTGCGTACTGTGTGTGGCTTACAGCACATCACATCAGACACACACTTGTCTCTCGTCAGCATTATTATTTGATCAGAAAAGTAATTCCGCGTTCACCGCTTTTGGAAGACGCACTGTTAAAATGAGGAGGGAGCACAGGTTACCTTAGGACCAAGCTCGTATAGAGGAAATTTAAGTATTTCCTGTGCAACTTTTAAACAGCAAACGACTGCATGTTTGTCTTTGTGCCCGTGTCTGTCCCCAGGCTGCCTGGGAAGCTCTGTGGCTCCTCTCACTGTGGTGAAGATTTGTTTTCATAGCTTAGGTGTTCCTGCCTCCGGACTGTTTCTGAAGATGGTTGGGTTTCTATCTTTTTCTCTGTTGTTTTCCTAGGAACCATGCTACCAGTTTTCTGCGTGGTGGAACATTATGAAAACGCCATTGAGTACGATTGCAAGGAGGAGCATGCGGAATTTGTGTTGGTGAGGAAGGATATGCTTTTCAACCAGCTGATAGAGATGGCGTTGCTGTCTCTAGGCTATTCGCACAGCTCTGCTGCCCAGGCCAAAGGTAACTGATGCCCTTGTGGGGCTGGGAAGTTGCTGGTCCTCCTGTTCGCCTCTCAGACAAAGCAGGGAAACATTTTATTCAAAGAGCTGCAGCCTGTGTTTTATGTTGGTTCCTTATAGACTGTGGCTTTAAGAATTGGCTTAATTCAGTTTGGTTTAGTTAACACACATTTTGCTCATGTGGAATGTCGAGGTAAATTTTTTTTTTAAATTACTTCAGCTGAATCATTAGTATGCTTATTGACCTTAATAATCTGCTCCACTGAGGACCCACAAGGAAGTGAGGAGCGTATTTGAGCAGATGGACTGTTGAGAGTCAATTTGCATTTATGACTGAATATCTAGTTCTGTTTCTTTTATTCTGTTTCTGATGGTTTTATGGGCTGTAAAGTATTTTTCAATGCTGATTCCCACTGCAATAGGGAATCTTATCTAAATCATAAAGCCATTTAGAACTGGTTCGGCTATGTCTTATTAGAACTTCCTGTAAGTTAGGACACTGTGGCCTGATGCATAGGTTTTATTGATGGGTATTTATTTCCAATATAATAAACAACCCCTACAGTCATTTACATAATTTCACAATTTGGAAAGCTAAGCTGTGAATATCTTCACTGACCTGCCTTTTTGAGGGAAAGGGAATCATTCAAACAGAAATAACAGTATTGCTTGTGGTGGGGGCTGAGCTCGAGAGCCAGCGCTGAGCGTGTCCTCTGTTTATCTGGACCAGGGCTCATCCAGGTTGGGAAGTGGAATCCAGTTCCACTGTCATATGTGACAGACGCCCCTGATGCTACGGTAGCAGATATGCTTCAAGATGTGTACCATGTGGTCACGCTCAAAATTCAGTTACACAGGTGAGTCGAGGCAGCAGTTCTAAGGGAAAATACTCTCTCTGCCTTTGTGGACATAAGGCTTCTCTGGCCAGCTTGCAGTTTTTATTTACACAGCGTTTGAGGCATGCTAATCCAAATTAATTTGGTAACTTTACCCCTTCTGTTATTTTCTCCAACTTCAAAACATGACTTTAAAATCTTCCTCCCCTGAAATTTATGTGCTTTTTTGCATGCTATCAAAAGATAAGACTTTTTACTTTTAGTCAATTAAATGATGCATTACAAGAAGGCATTTTACATAAAGTTTACTTAAGAAAAAAATATTTTTGCATATCATGAACAGTGCCATCTGTGTACATTTTGGGAAAGAATGCCTTATTCGCTTTTGCCATGATCTTATTTATTTATATATGTATTTTTGCCATTTTAATTCGTATGAACAGAGTAATGGGAGGAAATCAGTTAATACGTTAATGCTTTTCACGGTGGCTTGTGAGAAAGCAGCACACCTTAAATTGTCTTCCCAAGCGCATCAGAGCAGGAAGGTAGAAGTAACATGAAAAAATAGCCACCACAGGCAGCTGATGTATAATTCATGCATCGATACAGCAGATGTGTTGTATAAAGTAATTAACTAATCGGAACAATCAGGAGACCGAGAGCAATCTCCAGATGCATCTGTTTGATGCGCAAAATGAAATCTGTCTGTCTTAAAGGAATGTTCTGCAGCGGGATGCAATCCTGTAATAATCCCTTTCTAATCTGTGTCTCAAATAGTTGCCCCAAACTAGAAGACTTGCCTCCCGAACAATGGTCGCACACCACAGTGAGGAACGCTCTGAAGGACTTACTGAAAGATATGAATCAGAGTTCGTTGGCCAAGGAGTGCCCCCTCTCACAGGTACTCAGCAGAGCGTGTCACAGATAGCAAGACACCGTGGGCAGCTACCACTTGAGGTCTGATGGGGATCCCCTGATTGGTTTCAAGCATCTAGTATCTGAAACAAGAATTTGCTAAAAATGCTAAGTGATTTGACCACTGGTGACCTTTGAAAAATCTGCTTGAGTTTTTATGTCTTTTTTTCCCTTGGTGGGTTGGGGACTGTGCCCAGGAAAAACAGTCCAGCAGAAGACACCACACTCTGCTGGCTCAGTCTTAGATCAACTTCTGAGTACCCCGAGCCGTCTTTAAGGCAGACTCACGGTGGCAGGACCTCCTTGGGTTTGGTTTATGGGGTCATAGTGTCAGTGTTACCGTGCATACCTTCAGCATGCTGGCTACATAAAACCATGGTACCATTATAGGGTGCTTACTCTATTATAAAAAATGAGAGAGTGTTTGCTGAAAATAATTGTAAATTATGTATGTATGTTAATTATAAATGTAAGAAATCTCTTGCCTGGAACAAAAGGTCCATAATTATTGCCCATTAGGAATTTACAACCCATTTTGAAGAATTAGTTCACCTTTTAAAAATGGACTCTTTTCTTTTTTTTTCTTGAAGTGAGACAGATTTATTATTGTTGAATTTCATTTTCTGGGATGAATTTTGGGATGAATATGACAAGTTTAAAACCAAATATCCTTTCTGATAACACTCAGCTGATAGTCAGCATAGAGTGTGGTCCAGCGTCACTCCTCAGCGTGCTCACCCCCGGTGACGTCACTCCAAGATACAGTAATGATTGCAGTGCTTGTTTAAAGTTTTCTTTCAATTCAAGCTTAAAACGTAATTATGAATATTAGTCTGCCAGTCATTTGAACTTGTATTACTCCGCGTAAGCATTTCTGGAGTGAATAGTGTTTCAGAGCTTGTTTTTATGACATCGAGGAGGTGTTCCTTCCATGTATTTTTAGTGCAAGGCCCCTGAGGATTCCTGGGCACCTTAAGAGGAGGCCTGTGGGCCGTATGTTGCTGTTTCCCAGCAGTCCGTGCATTCAGCCATGCTCCATTATAGGCCTGCTGCCCTGCTTTGATGTTAGTTAGCAATTCTAAGAAAGGAGCAATTCTAGATTAAGTTGTAGCCACAGATTATATATTCTCTGTTATTAAATGTTCATTTTCTTTTGTTTGAGAGCAAACTTTTTTTTAAAAAAAAAAAAGTCAATTCATTTATCAGCAACTATCTTGTTCTCACCCTTGAAATAGAGAGGATGTGAATTTATAGCCAGAAAAATAAAAGTAATTTAAATGAATTTACAACAGTTAAGTTAGTCTGATGGCATAATGAAGCAAAGCGACTTACTTCTGGGAATGTGTTGTGAAGACACTCCAGAGAGCATGTTGCTTGCTTATTAGCAGTTGAAAATTGGAAGACTGACCTAGAATGAACCATTTTGTTGTTGTTGTTACTCAGAATTCTCAATACCCTATGTAGCAATATCCTGTATCATCATGTGATCCAGTGTCCTATTGATTTTGGAAGTCAGCTCAGGTAAAAACTAGAGGTTTGTTCTTTGAGCTGGAGAAGAGGATCTGGTACAAGTATTTATTGTAGAATCATGTTCAACCAATGAACTCCACCTTCTTGTAGCTTATACATTAATTATGGGTTTGCTTAATGCCACCATGAGAAATGAATTGAGCATAGGCAGTTATCACAGTAAGCAGAATGACAAAAGGAAATCTGAGCCTTGGTCTTGGAGCTGTATACTGGTGAGTTTCTAAAGAGAGGTCTTCAGAAGAGAAAATGACCTTGTGTGGCTGTGGGACCCATCACCATAGCTAAGTGAGTGACCTAGGCTGAAATTGTAACCCAGGCTACAATGGCAGTCTTCCTGTTTTCAATATCTTTGGAAATAATCATACAAATGTTAGCAGAAGCAACAGATACTTGAAATTAGTATTTTGAAAAGACAACTCCAAATGAAGTTGTTTTATATTCTGCAACAGCATCATCTGTTTATCTAGAATGAGTCCATGAATCTGATATTCAGAATGTTTTCATTATTTGCTACTTCTCATTTGGCCTTTTGGTCAAGTTAGGAAAGATGAATGATACAGGCTTCCTAAGATCTACACCCAATATATATATTGAGTTTGACAAAACTCCTCTTTCTCTTGTATTTGGTGATGGAAATACCATGTTAGAAAATGCCTAGCAAATAAATACTGTTCATGTATAAAATGCAGCCTTATACCCAGAGGTGCTTTAAGCCTATTTCTCCCATGCAATTTTTGATTCATTGATGTGAAAAAGTTTAGCATAATAGGTATATCTCACTGTATGGACCGTAAGGGTTTTGTTTAATATGTTAAAACATTCTAGTAACAAGAGTTACTGGATTAAGTATGTTGAGTTGAAAATCTATTGCTAGTAGAGGGAGGAGGGAACAGAATTGAGGCTTACCAGGAACTTGCCTAGGGTGCTTAGTAAGGCCTGTCCCCAGCACTCACAAGATTAGCTGATACTTGCTAAGCAAATGTGCTGTTGAACCAGGATTCTTAGAATAAAAAGGGATGATCTGTCTCGGCTCCTCCTTTGACAGTGGGGGAGCTCAAGTCCCTATAGATTGGAGTCAAGATGCTGGTCAATGACTTAGCTGAGTCCCGATTTGTTCTGTCTGTGCTCTTGCCCAATGGTACATTTAAAAATAGGTGTTGATTTTTGCAACGAGTGCTTAGGTTTTGATGCAACAATGTTTACTCTGATAATATTTCTAAGGGTTTCTCCAGCTGCAGAGAGATTCCATAAGTGGGTATGTGGCTTGATTTACAGCTCATGCTTTTATTTCTGTTAGTACTTTCCTACCATAAATCTGCCCAAGCAGAGTGACACATGTTTATTAAGTTCTCTGTATCACATGCTTGCTTATTTTTGTAAAATGTTCTAGGATGTTAAAAATGCTTAGCTCATTATAGATCTGAGATTGGATGCTTTGTTGATGCCTTTGCGAGTTTCAGTGGATGTGGTTAGCTAGGTCGGTTGTTGCGTTCTGAATGGCAACCACATAGAAGAAAACAGCCTCATTCTGGAACAGAAAAGCCTGTTGTCATTAAACTTTTGAGGGTTATGGATTTAGGATTTAAATTGGGAGTTATAAAAGTAAATATTTTGATTTACAATAAAACATTAGATTTGATGATGCTTGTTTTCCCTAGAGTTTTAGATACTGAATTCAATCAAACATTAGATAAATACATACATTGCTACAAAGACAGGTTATTTTGGTAAAGGTTCCATAAGTAAAAGGTCAATTATTATTTCTGCCTAATTGATGCTTCTTTCTAGAAATGTTGAAATCCTGAGAGATTTTATTTCAGTCTGCTTTGTGCATTTAACCTCCCCTCCTCTATCACACTTGCTGGTGTACAAGGGCACGCACACATTGCAGTTTCCATATTTTTAAAGGAATTGGGAACATTTTCTGATTTTCTGTTTCTTTTTTCTTTTTTTTTTTGTTTTTTTGGTTTTTTGTTTAACAACCTGGAGAAAAGACAGCTCCAAGCCACGTCCTACATAAAGTGAATGAGAATTGTCATTTTTATTTTCAATTCATGAGGACACAGAAATAGGCTTGAACATTCCATTTAGAAAATCACACTGAGGAAGTGATTTTTCAGCTCGACTCTTCGTGACAGCATCTGTCAGGAAGTTTTGGATTTTAAAATTATTATTATCGGTTGCTTGCAAAACACATACTAAAATACTGTCTTTTCCTCCTGACACTGTGTGTAAGTAGGCTGGTTCCTTGAGCCTGAAGAGTCATCTCCACAGCCATTTGAGAAACTTAGTGTTTACTTGATTTTTTATCAGTAGTGTAATACTGAACCTAGTGTTAAAATCTAGTGTATGAATACAAAAGTGCTGTAAAAAAAATGTACTTTGTTTTTTGTAGTTATGTGGACTGAAATGACATATTTTTTTAAACTTTTAAAATATTAATAGTCGTATTCTTTCCTGAGAATATCATCAGTATTCATATATCACATTTTACATAAGACTATGAAATGTATTCATATATTAATACATTTGTTCATTCCAAAATATATATTAAACTTTTAAAACATATTGACAGGCTGCCGGTGTGTCAGGCATCCTTCTTAGTAGCTGAAATGGTAGTGTGTAGTTAACTCTTGTGGTGCTTTTGATGTGCACAGTGTTTCTCTCTTAGGAGTAGAGAATTCTAGCTCCATGTTCAGATGAGGAACCTTGGGCACAGACTCTTTGGATGGGTGCCCATGACAACAATAAACTGCATAGTAATTCCCTACTGAGAGCCCAGGAGCTAAACCTAGGGCCATTTATTTATTTATTTATTTATTTATTTATTTATTTATTTATGTCATTTACACAGATATACACGACACATTTCCTTCCGAGTTCTGTAAACATAACGGTGTCCACGCTGTTTATTCTAACTTGGGATAATTGTTTCTCACGTGTATTTTGCGTCTTTGGTTTTTGTTTGTGCGTTGACTTGTTTTAAAAGAACTGATGTTCCATGTCCCTAATTTAGGGCATGGGGAGTGGATGTAGATTATAGTTGAGGCTGGGGATCAGAGCCTCTGCTTGATAAGTCTTATGTTTGAGAGGGTCCAGAGTCACTCACCTCTGGTCACTTCCCTTCAGTTCTTCATATCTGCAGGGTCCAGATGTGTGATTGAGCAAGCCCAGAATTAAAGGTTAGCATTTTTATTGAGTCTAGTGGGCAGTTAAATATCTCAGGCTTGTTTCAAAGTGCAAGCCTTTTGTCATTAGATGGGTCTCCCTTGATGGACAAGGGTGTAACTGGCAGTTACCCTGAAGAACAGTTTTGTGCTTGATGTCCTTGCCCCTTCCTAGTGCAGAGCTATAAATCTGCAGCCGGATACCACACACCTCTGAGGGGAGCTCCCTAGAGGATATTTTCTCCTTTGTACGTAACAAAGCTTTTTTTCCCCCCTCAATCCTACTAATCATAGACTCTGTCTTGTGTGTGTATGTATGTATGTAGATATGTTTTTTGTTGATCCCTCTGTTCATCAGCTTGCTATGAGACCAAGCTGGCCTTGAACTCACAGAGGAGAATCTGTTATTAATATTTTCTTTGTCAGATGCTGAAGTATTCAGTAAACAATTGGCAGCTATTTGATTATGAATTGGTAACCACCATTGTCAGTGGTGGGCTGCATTACGTAATGGCAAGCCAGCCCTACATGGGAAGTTACGTGACTTGGCACAACTTTCATAATTTAACCTCTTACATCAGTCAGGACATTGTTACCTTTTCGATTTAGCACTGTTACAGTATGTCTAAACTACAAGAAAATGTCCTCCAAATCGTAAGCTTTCTTTCTGTCTGTCCGTCTTTCTGTCTTTTTCCTTGGCTGTCCTGGACTCTCTTTGTAGACTAGGCTGGCCTTGAACTCACAGTGATCCACCTGTTTCTGCCTCCCCAAGTGCTGGGATTACAGGCATGCGTCACCAAGCCTGGCTAAGTTTTCTTTTCTTAAGACTAGTATCAGGCATATTCTTAGCTAACTTAGATATGTAGGATTTTTACAGTAGGTTGGTTAGCATTTTCTAACCTTAATACCAATTAATCCTAAAAGCTAACCTTAACAAAGCAACTGTCTAACTTACATGAACTGATCTCAAATATTTCATAGGCTCTATCTTCACAATAGTTAAATGTGAAGAGCTCAAAATATGCCAATTTCAAGTGTTTAATAGTGTTTAAGTACTTCATTTTCACACAATAAATTATTTTTAGTGAAGCCTTGTTTTAGATCTGAATAGATTGCCTTGACCTTAGGATCACTAACACGAGGAAAATTGCCATCATGAGAGCATGGCCCTTTTCCATCTGATGTGTGAACTAGTAATACTTCCAAGGCTTAGGAGAAGGCCTAGCCTGAGAGAATGACTATTAAACACTACTAATTGTTACCAAAAAAAAAAAAAAGGGGTTCAACAACCAAATTGTGCTAATCAAACCAATTTTCTTGTTAAACAGGACTAGTTTTAGACTGCTTTTGAGCATTTTCTTTCTCATTTAGTACTGAGATTTCAAGTCGGGTTTTATCCAGCTTTGGTTGTTCAGTTCAACGTCGGATTTGGACCGACTCATCAACAGCCCCTCCCTCCAGTTCAGAATAACCAGATACACACTCGGTATCTCCCTCTTGCATTGAAGGCTGCATGGTGATTGTATGCTCTGTGTTAAAGAACGTAAGCAAGCCTTTCACATGACAGGTAAGCGCAGCAGCCTGGCTCTGCAGCGCATTGCGAATTGAGGCCAGAAGTACTGGCTGTTGGGACTTTTAAATCTAGACTTAAAAGTTATTTGTTCTGTTTAGCATTTTTAAAACAGTTCTATTAGGAATTGTATGTGCTTCGGTTTTAATTTTAACTCATAATAATTGTGAAGCATCCTGGGATCTGTGCATGAAGGGTGCTGCAGAGATATAAAAGGACTGTGGTCTAATATGAAGTGTCATTTTGGGGTGAAGCGCCATCCTGGACAGGTCATAAGGTTGCGGAAGCCCTCGTACAAGGGGCTCTGATTTCCTCATCGAGAAAGGCAGAACAAAATGGTGCTGTTGCTGTGAGAATGAGTAGTGCCCCCCAAACCGCTGAGAGTAATTAATGCTCAGTTAGTTCTCAGTTCAAAACTGGACACTAAATAACTTGAGTTGTGTGTTTAAGTGGCATGAGTAGCTTGAAATCACATTTCTGTGTGCTGCATGGTTTAAGAAAAGCTTGTAGCTGGGTAATGGTAGCTTATACCTTTAATTCCAACACTTGGGAGGCAGTGGCGGGCCAAAAGAGAAAGACAGAGATTATTGCTACAAAGATTTTGATGCAGGCTTTCTTTTTCTTTTTTCTTTTTTATTACTACAAACGACCAAAAACTTGTGAAAAGTAAAGGACCTTACATATGAGTCATTCAAAACTTTAACAGATACTTTTAGCATCACCTTTAGGTCATAAAATTATGACACTTTTAATGAAAGTGAGGGGAGAGTGAAAGACAATTTATATATTGTGTTTCAGTATATACATCTGTTACCAATTTATGTCCATTTGTAAGTTAAGCAGATTTGATAGCTTAGATAACACAATGTCAAAAAGGATGTTAACTGGTTAAGTACTTTCACCCCTTTCTCCAGCTCTCTCTGCTCGTCATGCACACTTACGTTGTTCTGAAAAGGCCTGTGAAGTGAGAAGACTATAGTACTGTAATTGACTGTGGTAACAGAACTAAGTCCCCTCCCCCACACACATTATAAAACACTCCCCTCTCCCCCCCGCCCCCGAGGAGGGATCATGCCATGATTGATAACTTGTGTGGAGGTCAGACGACAACTTTCTGAAGTTGACTCTCATTTTTCATGGGTTCGAGGGTTGTACTCAGGTTGCCAAGAAGTGCCTTTACCTGTTGAGCATCGCGCAAGCCCTAGGATTAAATTGTACTTGTTCCAACAGTCATAGATCCCGGCACATAGCAAGAATTCTGGAATTTTTGTTAGACTGAGACAGTATCTGATTGCTCCACATTTATTTCATGGGTGATGTTAGCAGTTTTATTGGTAGAGCTTTGTATACATCTCATCTGTAATAGTCTACTTTGCAAACCGTTTCCCAGTTGTAGTTAGTTATGTGTGTGAAGCTCTCCTAAGTAAGAGCAAATGATTTCTGCACTTAGGAAAACTTACTGTGATTCCAGGTTATCTTGTGTTTTTGTGTATTTATAATGTTCTTGGTAGATTGCAGGACTTAACCCGTTTTTAAACAGAACAATAGTCTTAGGAGTACAACGACCCAGAGGTATGAAAAATGTTAAAAATGAACTCATCATACATCACTATTAAATACAGATTTTATTGATGTATTCCTAGCATTATTACACACACATTTAGCCTTTTCAGAGTAGTTTAAATTGTGTCACATTTAAGACTCACACTTTTTTTTAAGTGTTACTTCCACTTGTCCATTTTCTTCTCAATTTTAAGAGAAAGATTAAGGGGGATGGTCTCAGTCTCACTGGCAGCCCCATGATTTACAGCAGCCCTATGATGCTGCCAACTTGGAGGCCTCACCCCATGTTGGCTCCTGATTCCTCCATCACTGCTCTAAAGCCAGTGTCTGGCATGGCAGACCTCATCGAGGGCTTAAACATACGATCTAAATTTGGCTGTGTAAAGGTCCAGAGTCACCTGCATTGAGAGAGAACTGCAAATGTAGATAACTGTTCTGCCATTCTGTAAAGAGCCTGAGGGACTTGTGTGTCCACCCATCTTTGTGAGCACCCATCCCTCTAGCATGGATGAAGCTCTTTATTTCATGCCATGCAGTCCATCCCAATGTAGTCGTATCATTTCATCGCAGAGATCATGATCAGGGCCGTTTTTCTTAAAACAGCAGGATTTTTCTAGCATTGATAGGGATGGAGCCAGATCAATGCTGTTATTATTTTTTTCTTTTTTTAATGCGTAGGTGACATTGATTTACATTTATGTCATAGACATAGAGAATCTTGTCTGAAAGCTGGTAGTGGTAAGCAAAACCCTGGAATCAGCGACACACTTCCTGTCTCAGTTTCCTGTGAGGTAGTAATCATATGAGAATATGGTGTGTAGACCCCATAGTAGACTTCTGAGTGCTTGTGCAGACTGAGAGTTGTAATCTGCTTTATCGGCAGTGGGTACACGAGGGTTCTTAACGGTTTGCTGAAGTCCTGTGGCCTCACATTTGATCTGTGTTGGGAATAACCCCCCCCAACACACCCAATATCTAGGCAATGTGGTTTCAGATTTAACAGTATTCATATAAAGAAAGAATTCAAAGAGAGTTGACATTCTTGTGGATAGTTTCAGAGTCTAACACAAGTATTTATGCTTGGAAAAGAGAATTCTTCAAAGTACCAGAGTTCCTGCTTTTACTGTGCATTTTAAAGCTGTTTGAAATTGCTCCATATAAGACCCGAGGAATTAATAACGAGTCTGAGTTCAAATACTAGAAATTATTTCTTCTGTAAAGATGAAGCCATTCATTCCATCTACACAAGGGTATTGGAGAAGGAGTAAGCAAACATTGCCCTAGTGTATCAATGAACACAGGGTTTCAGATTTACCCAAACTCAGGCATATCTAACGAAAATGCTCATGTGAAGTGTACTTAGATTACTGTGAGGTTTAACCCGATAGCATTTATATTTTTAATAGTTCTATCATAAGCAGGATGCTGAGAGACTTAAAGTTTCCTGCAAACACAGGTTTAGTTGGAGGCATGTGTGCAAGTGTGCATGAGGAATGATATGTCCAGCACAACTGGTCTTCCCGTGGTGTCGCTGGAAGAGACAGTGAGGAATCTCTTTTCTATGTATTATGTATACTTGCTTTGAAATATTATAGACCGTTACTAATAATATTAATGATAGACCTTTTTGCAAATACTTTGCAATTTAAACTCTTTGAATATTTAAGTGGCTTGAAGGTTTTATTATAGAAGAAATGAGGACAGGATGGAGAGTTTGGTCAAATGATATTATCTGGGGTTTGTGTGAAATTAGTTTAATTATATGAAGGAAACAGAAAACACACCAGCATTTTCTTTAAAAGCTATGACTTGTGTTATCCGATATTTAGGATACTTGTGCTTTGCAAAATAATGATGTTTTCACTTTTGAAAATATATTTGGTGAGAATAGAGATGGCAGTGTTTTCTTTCTATGGTATTTCTTCAGAACTTTATAATGAGTTTTCAGTTTGACTGGTGTGTCCTGGCTACTTTGGATGAAAATGCTGTTTTTTAGGCACCAGGTTTGATCAAGACTGGCAGGAGCCCTCTCTAACTCTTTGACAACTGGAGTTCAAATGAGATTTACAAGTGATCTGTCTTTTGCTAACAAATTGAGATTTCAAAGGTGCTCTGGTTGAAACTCCCAAGAGAATAACTTAGAACATAATAGAAGCTCCAGAGGGAAAAATTGGGGGGACCTCAGCTAGCAAGGACATTAGAGAGTATGATGCTTAGTGATCCTGTCACTTGCTTTTAGAAATGGAAGCCCATTACCCTCCTTCCCACCCCCAAATACCAGATGGGGACGACCTGCTAATTCCCAACACATTCAGGCCATGGCACCATCTCATAGGGTGTGCCTTTTTAAAAGAAAGATCCTGTATGTGGTATTTTATGTCCTTTGGGATTCAAACAAGACCCAGTTAACAAAGAATCTCTGTCACAATTGTGTTTGCACATGGTTGGTTCAGCTGTGTTTGATGGTTTAGTTCAAGTCTGACTTTCAGCTTTTCCACTGACATTAAAAAACTGTAAGAAAATTCAGCCATTGGTAGTCAAGTTTTGCCTAAGACCTGGGAAATTGTGCTTCAAAAGAAAGAAAGCAAAGAGGAAGGGAGGGAGGGAGGGAGGGAGGGAGGAAGGAAGGAAGGAAGGAAGGAAGGAAGGAAGGAAGGAAGGAAGGAAGGAAACTGGTGGTTTAGCAGATTGTTCAGCAAAATGTTCATTTTATTGAAAGTTACAAAAAGGTGTTTAATGGTTCCTTGACATTAATGTAATAAATAAAAAGGGTATGTCAAGATTAGTGTTCTAGCATTGGAACTAAATCTTGAATTTCCTACAGCATTCAGACTAGACAGGAGTTAAAAGTAGTTTTTGTTTTGTTTGTTTATATATATATATATATATTTTTTTTTTTTCCTGTGTAGGTATTTCTTTCCCAATTATTTTCAACTTTATGACAAAGACATTAGCCATGATAGGCTTTCATTTCAAACATGGGCAGAACAGATACATTCTAGTGAGGTAAAGCCATGACATTGGCCTCCCAGAATCAAACCTGTGTGAGATTGTTTCCCTTGTTATCTCTCTGGAGTTTTCCAATTCAGAACATACATTTCTTCCTACAGGAAAAAGATACTCTGATTCCTTAGTTGAAATTAATTAGCATTCAGAAACCAGATCGCATGTTTTTGGGTATTCATGAGATCTCTGTTTGAAAAAAAAAAATGTTTTTAACTTGTAGAAATGTGTTGCAACACACAGATGGGAAGAAAAAGAAAAAAAAAAACCTCTTTAGCAAGCACTGTGTGTAAAAGGAATATTACATTTTACACGCTCCTGATTGCTCTGTGTAAACAGTTTTTGACATCTGTCTTTATAGTTTCGAGGAGAGGAAGACTTTGTTAAAAGAATCATTTTTATACAGCAGCCACCATTTCAGTCTTGCTTACCTGTGTTATGAAAGCAGATGGTCTGCATGTCTTTTGAATATTTATAACTATCAAAAACAATCTCTTGCTATTCACCCTTAGGCTTATGGGATGTCAGGACTGTTCTGGTTGGAAAAAAAAATCATCTTGGGTGTTTACAGAAAGAGGATTACATTAAGCTGAAATGACTATACATTTTCCAGTTTAATATTTGTCCATCAGCTGTTTAATCGTATTTAGATAATTGTGTAAATAAGATGTTGTAGCCCTTGCCCTCTCTGCTGAAGGAGCCTGCAAGCTTTCAGCATGGGTGAGCCACCATTTTGTAGAAGCTAGCTCGCTCTCCTCCCACCTCAGTTAGCCCAGACCTAAGTTCCAGGCAAGTTATGATCCTGACATTGCAGTCCTGTTTGGAAAGCCAGAGTATGGAGCAGAAGGCCAACATGGAGATCTCCGGAAACACCGGGAGCTGCTGTCTGAATGGGGTCTAAGGAGTGCATTGTCGTATGCAAATGCCGAGCAGCGGCTCTCCCTTTTAAAAAGGGCCTGGCCTCTTCCTCCTTCTCCCCAGCTCTCCTCGATTCTGGGTGATTTGGAAAACTTTTGGAATAATCGGGGTTAACTGTTTTTTTTTTTTTTTTTTTTTTTTGACTGGAAGCTGAGCAATCAGAGATAACAGATTTTGCTGTGGTTGGTTGATTTGGCAGAAAAGCATGAACAGTTTTGGTTTAAATGATTGAATAACCTGATTAGCATTGTTTTGGGGTGCTTTTTTTTGAGGGGGGTTGTTAAAGGCACAACAAAGCAATTTGAAGGGTAATCAGATCACTGTCCCTTCCCGGTTGACACTCTTGCTCTTGAGAAGGCTGTACTTCTCCTAGACCAGTCCAGTTGGCCACTAAGATGACCAGGCTGAGCAATAAAGCCACCTTCCTTCATTTGTCAGTGCATTCCACACATACACCACGGCGTGTGTGGATTCCTACAGGGGCTTGGAAGAAGATAACATTTGGAAAAATTATGTAACCTCAACCAGTTCCTTGCGTTTTTCTGTTTTTCACATTGAGAGACCTGCAGATTTTCGAGCAAAGGTTCAGAATGTTCCAACAGTATGTAAGTCAGGCTTTAGAAAAATTCCACCCTTACCTTTTCACAATTAGAAAGGTTATAAATAATGTATTTGGCTGAAAAGGAGGCTCAGCCTGTGGCAGATGGTATCCTTCTAGAGGGCTGGGGTTTCTGGGAAGATGGCATTCTTACAGATCGGAACTTTAGCAGACTCGGAAAGAGCCAAGCTCCTCATAGGGAGTAGACATGTGCTTTATGGATCTTAGAAAAGCTTACAACTTGGCTCCTAGGATGAGAATATTGTGTCACACTGGGGTTAGGAGACCCACGGCCAGTTTCTGCCAACTTTTAAATTACACCTCCCAACACTGGGATCTGAGGCCTGTGTTTTGGTTAGTGTGCCCTGTGGCAGCATTTGAACTTGGAATTTCTAGTGCCGGAGTTTAGTCAGTTGGATTAATTGACTCCCAGAATGTTGATGTCTTTAAACCTACTGGCCACCGACTGGCTAGAAAACTTGCCACACAAGTTATGTCTTTCAAAGTGCTCATATAAATAGACACCGAGGGGGCAGAGCAGGAGCCACCAGCAGCCTCTTTGGAGACATCTGTGGAGTTGATTTTGAAAAACCTGGAGGGGGATCTCTTGCAAATTAATGAACAAAGGCTTGTGAAGCTAAGAAGTTGGGATTTAAAGGTTCACTTGACTATAATGCTTTTAATCTTGAAAGGTGAAAGGGAGGAGGCGGTCCCAGTGACCCAAAGGAGTGCTTCTTTTCAGTGGCCCTCTGCTATAATAGGTGGGCTCAACCTTGTGAGCATCCAAACCATTTTGAGATAAGTCTAGGAGATAAGTGTAGGCTGTGCTAGTGGCTCAGCCAGCTTGAGTGTGAGAAGGTGGGAAGGCTGGCAGGACTCAGGCCACAGTAGAGCCTGACGGATGAGCATCTCCTAGTCAGAAATGTAAGAGCCACGGGACTACGTCCAGGTCTCAGGAGCTGGGTGGGACTTCCTTGTATTTGCTGTGAGTCGTCCCGGATTCACTGGGCTGAAGTGTTGAAACTGCTGGGAAGGTGTTCCTTTGCTGTCTGCCCCTGTCATCCCTTGACCTGACCGCTGCTGCATTTACTTAGAGCATTCTTCCATTTCCCGATGGAAGTTTCTGTGCAGCTAGGGCGATGTCTCAGTCGGCAGTGTGCTTGTTGCACATGCATGAAGACTTAAAATGGATCCCCAGCACATACTAAAGAGCCCCATGAGGCTGCTTATTATCCCAGTGCTGGAGAGCTGGGGCAGGAGGAGCCTCATAGCTAACTGGTCAGCCAAAACCATGAGCTCTAGGTTTAGTGAGAGACAGTCTCTGAAACTATGGTGTTGAGAGACTAAGGAATATGTCTGATCTTAACCTCTGGCTTCTAGACACACCCATGCATAGGCAAGAAAACATCATTTTAAAAGTTCTATCTGCTAGCCTTCTGTTATTTAAGGCTTCCTAATTTTTTGTGTTCCTAATGCATGTGTACATGTACATGTTCATGTGCTAGAGTGTGTGTGAGGAGGTCGGAGGAGGTTTACCAGGCACCTTTTCCTGCTCCGCTGTCTCCTCAGTGGCCCTATGGAAAGCATCACAGTGATGAAGTAGGGAAGTGAAGGAGGTGTCCAGAGTAATCTAATACAGTCAAATCGATTCAGGGCACAGGGGTAAGCAAGGGCAGGCAGCAGGGCACATACAGGTATATTTTCCATATATGGATAATAATGAACTGCATAGCACTTTTACATAGGAGCTTTAATTTTATGAAAGCATTTCAGAATGTTGTCACTCACATTATACATTCTTCCCTCTCCTCCTATCGTTGGTGAAGAGTCACATTATGTTAAAGCGGTGTAGTACATCACCTGCTTCCTAATAGGGGACACAGTTCTTGGGCACAGGCTAGCTCTTACCCATCTTTGTGCTCTTCCTACCAGCCAGTGCATCAACAAGCAAGTGTAATATATAGCACGAAGGAAAGCAAAGCAGACTGGCTATTTCCTGAAAACCTCTGCAAGTTTTTGGGCGTCTGTATGTTTCTACAAGTGTGAGCTTCCACGCTATGTTATATTAACATAGGAAAATGTCAGAATGTCTAGGTAAAGGGTAATAATTTCCTTTTTAGAAATTGGGCCAAAGTGGAGGAACATCGGCTGCCCTTCACCTGCAGCCTCACCACTCTCTATCGGTGATCTCAGCTGTACAACACCATGGTTCCATTATTACAGTAGAGCGAGTGAGAGGGGAGCTGGTGGACGGCTGACTGGATCAAGCAGTTCTCTGGCTCTGCTTTTGGCAACTTGCTCAGTGTCTTTGCACTGTGGACTCGGGGAGGCTCTTAGTGAAATTTCAAGCTCTTGGATTAATGACAGGGCTTCACAAGCACATTGAGAATGTCTGATTAGAGAAAAAAAATGTAAAAATGGCTATAAAGTAGAAGGTATGGGGAAGAAAAGCTGTCACAGGGCCTCGTTAGAGAGATAGCTGTGTTTTACATATATAATGCGACTCCAGCTCACCTAGTTCTATGGAGGAACTCCAAACTTACACATTACAGCAATGTATGTGCACTACAAAATTAACAACAATGATGGGTGTCAGAGTTAATAATAACCCAAAGAGCTTTACATTTGAAGTAGCTTAAAGAAGATAATGATATAAAAATATTCTTGTCCCCAAACTGGCTTTTCTGGTTGTTCATTGCCTTCCGACAATGGAGTGTTCTGTAATCTTGTTTCCCTGTGGACCAGCCAGTCTGAAACTTAAGCCCTTAAGTATCTACTCACAGGACCAGGAGGCTCGGTGCTTCAGTCTCACCCGTAAGACTCAATAGGGAGTTAACTTAGCTACTAAAGGCTATGGGTGAACCAGGAATTAAGTCACAGCCGTTACCATAACCAAAATTATCTGGGAAAAATGCTTTTGTTTATTGAAAATGTGGTTGTGTTCTCTATTTTTTATTTTAAACCTTCTTTTAGTGATACATTAACATTATTGTATTCATTTTACTTATTAAATGGCTGAAAATTTTCAGTGCTTTTTCTGTTTGTCTGAGCCAGAGTCTCACTATGAGTCTGAGCTGGACTGGAGCTCACAATATAAATCAGACTTCCCTAGAACTCAGAGATCCGCCTGCCTCTCCCTCCCAAGTACTGGAATTAAAGGCAAGCACCACTATACCCAGCCAGCTCTTCAAGGTTCTGTTTTTGTAGCAAGATGAAAATGACAAATAGACATTTCTTTCTTTTTTTTTTTTTTTTTTTTTTTTGTAGAGGAAACTCTTAAAATGTTAATTAGCACCTAATGTATATATTTAAATGTTTTGTGGTCATTTGAAATTCTCAACTCAAGCTTTCTTTACTAGAAAAGCCAATAATCAGGTCTGAAGGTGCTTGTCTTCTGAGACAGGCTCTTGAAATAGTTTGCTTAAGTGTGACCTCTGAGCACTGTTAATTCACCTGCAGCTGAACTCTATACTGTGAACATGAAAATGTAAAAAAAGATTTCTCCTACTTGCCCATGACTGGCTGTCGGGGGGTGGGGGTGGGGTTGCTGGTGAAATGCAGGTGCTGATGGGAGAGGTCAGAGATAGGGCACCAGACTGGATTTCAGAGAAGCGTCCAGGCAGTGTCCGTGACTCCAGTGTCTGGACGGTGCTCCGCATAGCAACCGTGTTGTGTTCTGTCACCATGAGGCAGACCATCCTACTTTTATAAATTTCAGTCATAACCTCACCTCCTCACCCCCTAGGGTTTGGATGACTTGGAATTGGTGTACATTTGTGAGCACTAGGTGGCTTGGACAGAGATTAGGTAAAGGCTGCCAGAGCAGATACTGGAGTGAGGGCTGCTGTTTGCTACTAGATAAGCCTTTGATGATCTAGTTGATGAACTCTAAGAAGCAGAAGCTTTGGTCCCAGTTGATTTGGAGAGGCCGAAAGCAGCTCCCCGGCTGAAGCTGTGGGCAGCTCACCTTGTGCCGTGGTGTGACACATGTCCTTCCTCCCCACAGAGTATGATCTCCTCCATTGTGAACAGCACGTACTATGCAAACGTCTCAGCAGCAAAATGTCAAGAATTTGGAAGGTGGTACAAACATTTCAAGAAGACAAAGGATATGATGGGTAAGCAAAAAGGGGAAAAACCCATCCCCTTTTGCAGTGGTGACATACCATTGCATGTCATTTGGGGGGTTTATCAAAGTCACATCGAAAGCCAGATCTTTTGATTGCCCAATTAGAGATCAATTTAGAATGTTTCTTTGGGGGTGGGGGAGTGGGTATGAGTATAATGAGATAATTAAATTCAATAAATGTTTGTGTTTAAATCAGCCGCACTGACTCGGTTGTCAGACATGCAGGAATTCGAGGCGTGAGGAGGAGAGCTGTCATTTTGTAACATCTCAGTGAAGACCTAACCAGGCCTTGAATAACTAATATCAGCTGTGATTTCTCACAGAGATAATCATGCTTTAAGGATTTTTGCTTCTGTTTGCAAAAAAAAAAAAAAAAAAAAAGAGGAAGGGCCTGTTTTCACACTGGCTTTTAAACAATATTTAACTGCATTTGACTTGCTAAAGACATCTTGGTCTCTACCATTGAGGTGGAGTGGTTTTTATGGCTCCAGACCCCGTAAGTGGGCACTTGCTTTCCCATCTGGAACAGAACCAACACTGTCATTTCTGAACTTTGAATTCCAGCCTAGCTCCCTCTCTGAGCATGCTGCGTTAGGTCAACATTTGTTACCTAGCACATGCATCAGGATGAGCTGAGGTGTAAAACGACAGGTCACGGTTGCCTGCTGTGGCTGAGCATTTGGAGTCTGGCATTTTCTGTTGTGGATCTGTTAGCGCTCATGGGAGCAAACGCTATGGTTAAGGTTAATGTACCTTCCTCTTTCACATACTGTACCCTCCAAAGGATACATGTTAAAATTAAGCAGGAACGGAGTGTCTCCTAGATAAAGCGTTATACCCTATTATAAATCTTTGTTTATCGCCATTACATTCATTTAACAGTAACAACAATAGTAACTTCTTCTAAAGACTTAGAGACAAGAGACCCACATTTTGAGAATGTTTTAGCTTTTAATATTTGAAGAAAAGCCATTCATCTACCAAAACAGATTCTTTGCCTTTTATAGCTTAGGGCTATAATGAAGACAATGCATCAATTTTTGGAATAATTGCATGAATTACTGTTCTATGTGAATGGCCTGCTTGGGCTGATAGCACTGGTAGAAATTGAAGGTTTCTTCTCGTTCTTAGTTATATTTTGCATATATCATTGAGTATAGCGATATGACCAGTTCCTCTGATTATAAAATCTGCACATTTAATGAAAAGAGAAATGATGATTAAAATCCTAACAGAGCCCATGCATGGGAAGTATGGCTGCTTAAAGAGGCTCACCTCTTTAGATTACACTCTGGTTTCAGCCTCTCTAGTCTCTTCTGTGTGGCAGCAAAGCATTTGACACACTTAGAGCTGACTCTCAGCCAGTCCATACAAGTGTCCTAGTCAGAGGAGAAGCATTCCTCCCGGGTAGGTGGAAATAAATTGCAGAACCGTGACAGTGTCACCGTTGTACCAGAACAGCTCTTTGCCCTTCCTTAGCACCTGCTAAGAACCACATCTCCTATTAAAAGCCTTCTCGCTTTAGCCACACTGGGTGTGCTGGCTCGCTCTGCTGTACATCTCTGCTCCCTCCTGAGAAGTGTTTGCTGATATCCTTTGTGTCTGTGATGGGACTTAAATGAAACAAGCCACGTTTGATGCCAAGCATGGCAGCCAGCGCATATGCCCGTCTTACTGTACTCTATCACACAGACTGCTTCTTTCTGTTGCCTGGGTTGCTAGAGTTAATGCAATAAGGAGGTATCTGTAATTTTTTTTCTCTAGTTGTTCTTTAGTCATGGTTTATTTGCTTTTAGTTTAGCTCATGGTTTCTAGTTGTCACTTAGCAAATGGTATTGTTTGAAGCCATCTTAAAACAAACAACTGTTGCTTTATCAGCCTTCTTGTGCTTATAACTGAGAACCAGTAATAGTTTGACCCAAAAGCAAACACACACACACAAAAATGTGTATCTAGTAGGTTTTATGCCTTAAATCAGTGGTTCTCAACCTTCCTAATGCTGTAACCCTTTAATATAGTTCCTCATGTTGTGGTGACCCCCAGCAATAAAATTATGTTTGTCACTACTTCGTAACTAATTCTGTTACTATTGTGAATTACAATGTGAATACTTTTTGGAGAGAGAGAGAGGTTTCCCAGAGGCGTCATGATCCATAGGTTGAGAACCACAGCCATAAACCTAAACCACGCTTCAAAACGAGAGCAAGACTGTGTGTCCTGCACTTAGTGTGTGTAGAATTATGTGTAGAGGAAAACAGCCACAGCCTGGTAAGTTGTGTCCTGGATCATTACTCTTCAGTGTGCCCTTTGCTTGCTGCCTTCTTTATATTTCTTATATTAGAAATGATCAGAGTTTTTTTCCCATTGCTGTCTGAACTTGATTTTCCTTTTTGTCTACTTTAGTTGAAATGGATAGTCTGTCTGAACTATCCCAACAAGGTGCCAACCACGTCAATTTTGGCCAGCAGCCTGTCCCGGGGAACACAGCTGAGCAGCCTCCATCCCCTGCGCAGCTCTCCCACGGCAGCCAGCCCTCAGTCCGGACCCCTCTTCCGAACCTGCACCCTGGGCTTGTGTCAACCCCGATCAGTCCTCAGCTGGTCAACCAGCAGCTGGTGATGGCTCAGCTGCTGAACCAGCAGTATGCTGTGAACAGACTCTTAGCCCAGCAGTCCTTAAACCAACAATACTTGAACCACCCTCCCCCTGTTAGTAGGTCTATGAATAAGCCTTTGGAGCAGCAGGTTTCAACCAACACGGAGGTCTCTTCGGAAATCTACCAGTGGGTGCGGGATGAGCTGAAACGAGCGGGAATCTCCCAGGCAGTGTTTGCACGCGTGGCTTTTAACAGAACTCAGGTCAGTTTGGTTCTGTTGTTCTGCCTCTCTTCTCCTTCTCTTGCTGCACTCCTGAGCCCCAACCATGCTGATGTTTGTTCTTTCACCCTGTGTTCACTTTGTTAACATGGGATCATGTTGCCTGTTAGCAATCATGATGAAGGAGGGTCTAGCCCAGTGTCTTTTTCCATGTTTCTGTTCACATCATACAGGAATGTGCTTTGTTGAAAACCATTTTTTTTTTGACACTGTAGAGCTTGACGGTGATTTCTGTCATTTAATTCTCCGCAGCCGTTTCTTAGCTTGCCTCCCTCCATGATTTGTTTATGTTCTTCGGCACCTCGTTCTTTTGTTTCCCTGCATCTTTGAAGCAGTTCCATGCGTTGTACAAAGTATGGTTTCTTAGGGCACTGTGTGCATATTGTGTGGTTTGACCACACTTGCTCTAACAACTCCCCGTCTGGTGCCCCCTCTTCCAGGGTCCTAGAGGTTTGTTATTCATTATTATTGTTCTTGTTGTTGTTTTTGACAAGCCTTACTTCAGACCAGAGAAAGCACAAAAAATAAGTCCAGAGAATAAATATTAGAGAGCCATAAAAATCTCTTATCACGCCATTTGGTGATGGCACGTGCCTTTAATCCCAGCGCTCAGGAGGCAGAGGCAAGGGGATCTCTGAGTTGGAGGCCAGCCTGGTCTATAGAGTGAGTTCCTGGACAGCCAGGGCTACACAGAGAAACCCTGTCTCAAGGAAACAGACATATCCTCTCATCCTCTCACCACTGTCGATCACTGGACACTGGAGGAATGATGAGGCCTGGTGGCATTTCACGCCTGTCTGTACAGTAGGCTTTGTGCTGGTTTGGCCTGGAGGCCTTAGTTTGAATACTCAATTTAGATTTTCCAGTGAGGCCTACAAATGTTCCTAATGTTTATGCCTTTCTCCTCCTGGGCGAACTCCTGTGAGATCTCTGTAGGGTAGTATCTTTTATCTTAGTGTTTATAAAGGTTTGTTGTTGTTTTTTTTTTTTTAAATATGTTCAGAGACTAATATCATGTATATGGTGTTTATTTTAAACCAAGGCACACTAAATAACATTTAACATTGATAAAATAATGGTTTTTCAGCTTTCTTGTGTTTACTGTTTCTTTTTCCTTTTTTTTTTTTAATTGTCCTTTTTTGGCCTAACTAATTTTTATTTTTAAATTATTTTGTTTATCACACAATTATAAGAATAAAATTCTAGTACAAAAATAATGTAGTATTAATTCCTTGTCGGCTGAGTTCTGAACCTGGGAGAGTCACAGCTGTTGCTTATGTTTGACTGGCTGTGGCTAGACTGAGGTTCCTAAGGCCTGGGGGAGCCTTCCCAGTTCTTGTTCTCAGTTTCTTCAGCAGCTTTTTTGTTCTCTGCTTTTTTGTTTGTCATTGTTCTGTTTTTAAAAGGATGGATTTTACACTGCGTTATATCTTAGGTTAAAGCTTTGTATTTTTTTTTTAAAACCAAGAATTCGTGTTTTTACAGCTTTAAAACTGTGTTCATTATTAGCTAGTAAATTTAATATGACCCTTTAATTTGTCTGGGGGCAATAATTTAAAAAAAAAATCATCAAATCAGAAGGCACCCCCTACAAATTCTGATTTGTGGTGGCATTCTTTATTTTGTAAATACAGTAATTACTAGTAATGCTTAGTACTGGGCCAAAAAAGTCAGATAATGTTTGTTGAATTCAATTAAAAGCCTTCAGACAAAGACAGCATTGACACAGACACAGATTATAGATTTACTGATAAGCCCTGGAAAAATTGAGCAAATAGTTGTATGTTAGAGCACAAAGGCTATGTGCTGTTTATGTGAAGAATGAAGGGGGTGGGGCAGCACAGTTCTTAGCTGTGGCTGCGAAGCGCTAACTACTTGTCTGTCTTTGGTTCTTGCACAGAACATTTGTGGCTGTCTGTAGGATTTACTGCCGTACGTGGTGAATTTTTTATTTTTATATAAATTAGCACCTTTAAAAAGGTGGGTTCTGTGGCTCCTCTGAGGAGCAGCGAATTCATTTCTCTGAGCATTGACAACATGGTTTAGCCTCATCCAGATACCACTTTCAAAATGGGCAATTTAAAAAAAAAATCACTAGCCAGAATCATTTGGAACCCTGGGCTTATTGATAAATAGACTTAATTTCAAACTTTATATATTGGTGATTGGTATTTCTCAGTGGAAAGAGGTGTTGGACCTTGTTTGGATTTTTTTTTTTTTAATACGAATTGTTTTATGTGGGTATTCAAATGTTCCTTGAGAGCCAGCTTTTGCGCACACAAGCATGTATGTATTTTTCAGTGGTCATACTTAAAAACCACACACGCGCGCCCACACACAGCTGCATTTAGTTCAGTGATTATACATTCATAGGAATGCATGTAGTGTGTTTATTCCAGAGTGTGTGCATTTCAATAAAAGCAGGTGCAGAGTGAGAGTAGGGTGTGAGTGCGGAGCACGAAAATACACATGCTGATGCATATGTGGTGACAAAGAGCTCTGCAGTTCCATCGCACATCTCGAGTCGGTGTGCAGCTCCAGCCCGGTTCAAACATGGCTGTAAAATATGTGCATGAAAAGGCAAAGTTTTGGTTCCGGGTAGAGAAAGGCGCTGCACCCTACACAGCGTGTGGTAAAACATCGGTGTCATCACTAGCATGCTTAGAAATTGAGGATTATTTTAGTCCTTGACAGCTCTGAGTAACTTTAAAATCCTGGATTTCCTGTTCTAACTCCGGAGACTCTCCTCATTATCTCAATAAGGCTTCCCAAATTAAACCACAGTCCTCTCATGACTGTCACATAGGATGCTGAAAAAAAAAAAGTCTACCATTGCGGAGAATTTATGGTGAAATTTAAACAATTACTTGTTTTAAGGAATCTTCCCTTCCTGCATGATAGGCATATGTTATTTAATTGCTGCTGGAGACAGGAGCTTTTAGCATATGCCATTCGTTCAGTTACGTCTATTTGATGTCTTTTTAATGGAAGCCTATGGCCAGACATGAGTGCCAGTGCTCGGACACTTCACACTTCTCAGTCCACCTCTCTCCAACACTGTCGTTTAAAGAAAATGGAATTCTTTGAAAACTTAAACAGAATCCAGAGTTTGACTCTGCTCTTGCTCCTGTCTCTTCTCCCTTGCTCTCCCCTGCCCTGTCTTTGGCACACTTTATTCTCCAGTAAAATAAAGAATGAAGATGGATTATTCAAAATTGATAACAGTAATGGACCATCATGTAATGTTTTATTGAATTTGAGTTCTGTGAATTATGTGGTGGAGAGAAATTCACCTGCTGAAGTATAACAGAAATCACTACTGTGTTCCTATAATTCTTCAGTGTGAATTAAGAAAAGTCCACTATCCATATTACTACTGAATAAAAGGTAAAAAGGTACCATTATCTGGTGTGACAGCTCTTGAGCCTACCAAGGGACAGAGATGAATGCATCTACTTATAACTTTCTTGGCATGATTCCATGAGCAGGTGGAGTTTGAAAATAGTCTTTCACCTGGACATGTGATCAAGAACTCACCAAACAGGCATGTAGCCTGAAGAATATTGTGTCATTCTCTTTTGGAGGGAGGTTTCTTCAAGTCATTTAAATTTTTTTTTTTTCTGCAGGCTTTGAAGTTCCACAGAACTGATAAAATCTATTTTAATCAGTGATTATGTTCAAAGAGGAGACAAACTGGAGGCCAGACAGGCTTTTTGTTCAGATTGGCCGTCTCTTTCACTTATCTGCTGTTTTAAAGAATTTATAATGAGCTTTTGGAAGTACTGATAGTATTTTATTGGAGGTTTTTCTTCCTTTTGCAATTACTAATGAATTTTACTTGTAACAACTTGTATAACTCTTGTTGGAATGTGAAAAAGAGAGGTTTAGGAATTTATTAGTAAATGCATTCTTTAATTGGAAAAAAAATCAGGGATCTCACTTAACCACCAAATGATGACAATGCAGAATAATTTTATGTTTTCATATATACAACACACATCTATTTATTTGTAAGATATGAAGTCCCAGTGAATGTTAGCTTCTTATTTCCAGTGAAATAAGTGCTGGCAACTCCCTTCATAGCATACAAGTTTTTTGAGTTCTCTTTAGATACAAGATTACTAATGATTTTACGTAATTCAGTTCAGTGAATTTATTGAGCACTTATGGTACATAGAATGGCTGCCTCTCATTGGTACCTCAGCTGGTTCTGTGATGTGACAGGGCGCATGGCCTTCACATACTATTTCTTTAGTTTGATGGATTGTTGGTAATGATGTCTGTATCAGTCACTCATGAGGAATTAATACAAATGACCTTAACCTTACCTGGCACCTCTGCAGTATGGTTGACTTACGTAAAATGGGGAAGGGGACTGCACACATATTGGATTCATAAGCCATTCAAACAACAAGCTGAACAGGATCAAGACATGCACTCTAATAGCTTGGTTCTAACGGTATTCATTGGTATCCAGACCAGTCTATACTATTCTATGTAATTAGAAAACCAAAACAAAACACTAAGCATATGGTTTCTAACAATATTTTCAGGCATTTCCACCAGGGGGCACTCCCCTCATTGAAAGCTCTGGGCCAAAAAAAAAAAAAAAAAAAAAAAGAAAGAAAGAAAAGAAAAGTTTTCTGAAAAACAGTAGACTGTCTACACTGGCTGCTTTGAAGCTCTTTGACTATCTGGGGTTTGGAACACTGTACTCCAGGCAGGGAACCTGCGTTCACTCCAGGCAGGGAACCTGCATTCACTCCAGGCGATGATTGAGTCTGGGGAAAGGTCTCGGCAGAGGCAGCATTCCTGTGCTTAAATGGAAAGGTTTGCTGACTTTAAACCAAATTCCCCAAGTGATGCTCTGTCTTCTAGCTGAGATATACCCCCTGATTTAGTCTTCTGTTAGCAAGACCTGAAAGACAGCGCTTTTGTGCCGCCTGCCATGGGTTTGACCTTTTCACTATAGTTTTGCTGTGGAACATTTTTAATAGAGATATCGCAAATGTTACCTTGTCTTTTTAAGATTTTTAGATGTCTAATTTCAAGTACTCCTCTGTAGGAAAAACCTAACTCTGTTTACAGGGTATCTTTTGCCCTGATTTGTTTTTTAATATCCTGAATGGTTCGTAGCATCATGCAGATTGACATTTCACAAAGTACCATGCGCTGGTGACTGTAGGGAAGGCCCTTGATGGCCTTGGCTGAAAGGACTCACGGCCTTGGTTCTTTATTAACATTCTTCATAGCTCATAATGATTATTGGAAGGTACTCTTAATTTCTGTAGTCTATATGCACATAATTATTTTAGTATTTCTCAACAATGTCAGCGTAAGGCACTGAGGATTTTGTGACATTTTGTATATCCTCAGTGTTTCCATCTATGCATTCCCGTGCAGTTGCTTTATCAGCCATGTTCTTGCTTCATGCATGCATGCATGTACGTATGTTTGTATGTGTGTGTATATGTATGTATATGTGTGTGTGTTTTGAGGCTAGGTCTCACTGTGTAGTCTAGCTGGTCTCGAAAGCAGGATCTTGCTATCTCAGCCTTCCTGGTGCTGGGAACCATGCCTTGGTTCCAAGCAGTTTTTGTTTGTTTGCTTGTTTGCTTGTTTGTTTTTTAAGTGTATGACGCTTTGCAGGAGCAATGGCACAGAATGTGTGAGGTGTGTGTTTATTTCCACAAGACACATCAGAAATTGTCCAGTTAGTTAGCCTAGTACAAGTTAAATAGCTGGGTGAGTGACTGCCTGTTTGAATCAGAGTTCAGTAGACAGGGTGTTTTCTTCTCAGTTGCAGACTCTAGTCGCTATCATGGCCAAAAAGACAAGTGCCTCAATTCTTAAGTAACATTTCTTAGGAAAGTTCAGGCATTACATCCAAGCTTTGGTTGCAGTAGACTAAATGAGACATTTATTTATGATTGGCTCAAATACTCAGAGCTTGTTGGAGGCTTCTTTCCCCCTTAAATATCAGATGATTTTTTGGAGACTGGTTTCCTATGTAGTAGCCTTGGCTGTCCTGGGCTCACTTTGTAGACCAGGCTGGCCTCAAACTCATAGATATCCGACTGCCTCTGCTTCCCGGAGTACTGGAATTACAGTCGGTCATGCACCACAGAGCCCAGCTCAAATGATTTATTTTAAAGGGACAGTGTTTTTATCTTGTCAGTACCCAAGTACTGTATCAGGCAACTGTATGTACTGACATGAGGAATTAGGAAGAAAACCAGGTTTATACATCTGAGAAACCACAAAAATCCCCAAATGTTAAAACTTTGGGGAGTCCATTTTGTCTTCTTTCACTCAAATGTATGCTTTTGACCATTTTTGCAGGGTATGGGTAGGAGTGGATTCTTTACTTAGGCAAAAGTCTCGATGCAGCTGTACTGTGAGTTGCTAATATGTCTGTCTGAGTCAAGGAAGCAGGCTTGAGGTTGAAGACATAGCTGATTAGCCTTATCATGTAGTCAGAGCAGTCTTTATATACGTTTACTTCGTACTATCTTCCAAATACATTACAAGGATACCATTTAAAAACAGATTTTCCAAGGAAAAAGAAAAACTATTTTAATACTGAGTTGTTGAGGGAAGTAAAACACCCAAGAGACATTTCTAGTGGTTTGTAACTTTCTGCTGTTGCTAACAGTGATTTGTAGTTTTCAGGAGATTTTATAGTCTTTTCATTATGTCAAATCCTGCGATAGATTTTTACAATGTGTTTCGGGTTTGATCTGTGGTTTCTGAAGTACATAGTTTTTAACCTGTTACCTGTGGGTGTGGTATAGAAAGTTTTACAACTGCTTGTAAATTTGCCTTCAAGCACAAATTTAAATGGCTATCTGTGACACTTTGTAATTTGAAGATTAAGGAATAACGAAATATTGTCTGCACAAACAAAAGTCTTGATGGTCCTCAGTGCTGTGTTGCAGCTCGTTTCCTGCCATTTTCCTCAAATACTCGGCTCATCCCGAATGAAATGGCCTTGTGTGTTAACTTGTTGAGCTGTTGGTCATCCTGGGCCTTTGTCTGGAGGCTTGAGAACTGTGCTGTTCAATGCTGTTGAGCTATGGGGATTTCATTTATTCTTAACTTCCCTCCGCCATGTCTCTGTGAAAGATTTCACGGCAAGTTAAGCTACTCAAAGGAAGGAGATCAATTAGGCCATTTGAGTTTCTGCTATATGTAAAGCAGATGCTTATAAAATCAAGGGTACAATTGAGGCTCTCTTCTGTACCCACTTCAGTTGTGGCTAATATATTCCTACATAGGCTCAAAGCTTCTGACTGCTTGCTTTCTGAAGGGCGTGGAAAAGGCAGGGGTAGGGCACTCCCCAAACCCTGGCTGGAGCAAGGAGCAAGCTCACCCTATGTCTTTCTTCCCTTGCAGGGATTGCTTTCTGAAATCCTCCGAAAGGAAGAGGACCCCAAGACTGCATCCCAGTCTCTGCTGGTAAACCTTCGGGCTATGCAGAATTTCTTACAGTTGCCAGAAGCCGAAAGAGACCGGATATACCAGGATGAGAGGGAAAGGAGTTTGAACGCAGCGTCGGCCATGGGTCCTGCCCCTCTGCTCAGCACACCACCCAGCCGCCCTCCCCAGGTGCAGCCACCTTTTCCTTACAGTTTTTTTCTCCCACCTTAAAAATTTTTTAATGATGACTCTCAGCAAGAAATTGGATAAATAGCTACAGATTTTTAAAAGTTCCATAGACTTGCTTGGGAATTGCATCCCAAATCACTAATTCTGATGGAAAACAATCCACTCCTAATTAGAGGAAAGAAAACTGCCTTGTGTTGCTCCAAGTGTTTAGGTTCTTGAGGGTTAAAGAAGTGACATATCTGCCTCTATTATCATTATTACAGAGGTGCCTAGACACCTCAGAACAGAAATTATATATAAGGCCTGGTTAATGTCACTAGTTTAAAGACTTCCATTTGAATAGTAACTAAAAAATAAATAAGTAATTCCATTTATATTTATGCTTTCCAATACGGACTGCAGCTGGTACCAATTACATATCATCTCGTTTGTAATCTTTCATAATTAAGTTTAATACAATCCTTGAAGGCAGCTTTAAATGGGACTGATAAAGAATTCTATCCGTATTCCCAGAAATGGGCACATTTTCTGATCCTTCAGAATTTTCCACTGTTTAGGAAAGAAAAAAGAATCTACCTTCTAGGTAACTTTATTGTGCATTATTGTTTTAAATTGAGTTTTGAAAGTGTCCTTATAACTACTATGAGAAGTCAAGAAATGAGCCTTCAGTACAAACTGTTAGATGAAAGTTTGATAGATTAAGCTTAAAATCCACAAGCAAATGTATTCTATATTTAGTTTCAGACAGGTACAACCTGTAAAACTAAAATAACTTCTAAAGTTCTTTAAAAGGTTGGATACAAAACACAAACTCAGAGTATTCATGTAATATGATGTCATAATATAATCATATGTTGATAATTTTGTTTCCTCAATAATAAACGAGAAGTCCATATATTTCTGAGTACAGAAGTATAGGGAAAGCCCGTTCAACGGTAAGAAATGAAACCGTTACAGAAAACTTTGTAAATGAGGACCAGGAACACTCATTGGCTGTTTGTTGAAGGTCTTGAGCTTTGGGTATAATGTTCTGTAGTAATTATTTCTAAAATCCATTTTTAGTGAAAATCAGTCTGTCTTAATCTCTACAGGAGCAGGCTGTGGTAAGGTAGCGCTGTCCCGTGAGGGAAAATGGTCACTTTGTTCACACATACCCTGCCTACACAGGGAAAATGGTCACTTTGTTCACACATACCCTGCCTACACATAGCTACTCAGGTGGATTAGTAACTCAACTGTAAAAGATTTCTTAAAATACAGAATTAGGAACTCCATATATGTGTGTATGACTTGTGCAGGTGATTACATACAGAAATGAGACTGTCGGTGTTTGCCACACCCTTACTTTTTACAGTAGCCACTCAGAAGGTAGTTTTACACCTGGGGCTGTCAGCCTGACCTTACTCTTTCTTGTCCTGAGGTGTTTAAAATACTTCTTTAATAACAATATGAATTTTACTACTGAGAATCTTTTTTTTTAATCTGCCCAATTATTTAATTTAGTGCTCATACAACTTTCATTTTCTAGGATTTGGGAGATTTTATTTGTTTTCTAAGTATGATCCTGATGATCTCGGTAGTCCTTACTCATTGAGAGTTTTCTTAGCCAAAGTTCTGTTAGTTCTTAAGTGATAATTTTCATATACTCTTAAGATACTATTCAATAGCTTTCCTGTGTGTGTGTTTATAAAGATACTATATCTTATTGTATGTAAGCTAGAAAACATGTAATTTACTTTTCCCTAAGTTACAGGCTTCTTGGTTGAGACACCTTTTGCTGCATTTTTCCCCCCTTGAACGGTGTTAAGACCAACCAGGCCTGTTCAGGTTGTTCAGCCAGCAGTGAACACAGGACCTGGGTAGACCCTGCAGCCCCTTTGTGAGATGCTTCCAGAGTCTTGTAGTGTAGTTTTGTTTGTTGTCTGACCACACCCGGAGATGACTGTCTGTTACATGTAGGTCTGGGTTTCTGTTTGCTCCTCAGTGAATTCATTCGTGTTTCCTCATTCACTGCTATAACAGTGCTCATTGCCAATTGGTTACATTCTACCCTTTAAAGCAGCACATTAGATTGTAAGAAACTCTTGATCTGTTATCTCACTGCAAAATGAATAGAGCCGGGGAAAGCAGCTCTCAAGCTTGGTAAGTTACAACTATTTTGAACCAGCAGTTCAAGTTAAAATAGAACTCTCAGGAGCGGTTTTCATATGCTTATTACAGGTAACTAAACTGGAAAGAAAAGGTGGGAAACAGCACAGAAACAGCCTACAAAATTGTCTTCAGTTTTGTACATCACCAGAGAGGAGTCTCTGTGAAATCACTATGCATTTCATTTCCTGTAAAGCAAAGAAAACGGAAACCTATTTTGAGACAGATTTTGAGTTTGGGCTGGCACTCTGATTCTTTCTGATGAAAAACAAAAACAAAAACAAAAAACCAAAAACAAAGCATCAGAGGTGCAAGGTAGAGGCCCTTAGTGACTCACAGACACCCAAGACACTTGCAAGCTAGGAGATGGGAATCTCTTCAGCTTTTACAGGCATAGCTCACACCTTGAGAGATTTTGCAGGGGCATCTTAGATCAAGGATTTTTTTTTTCCTGCCATGTGGAAGAATGATTTCTTAGAACAAATTCCATGACAAATCATATAACATAGCCATTTTCTGAAAGACAGCTACAAGACCACCTGAGAACATTGTACAGAGACACCTTCAAGAAGCCAGGCAGGTACGACACCAATGCCAGGCCAAAGGCTAGAGTGGTAAAGGAACTGAATGCGGGAGGAACACAAATTTATGCATTAAAAAAAAAAAAGTGATGACCAGGGGTGGGAGGCCTGGACTCTACAGGACAGGCATTTACTTTTGGGGAGCAGACTGTGGGCAATGTATGGGACGTGCAGAGGGAGCAGCCACCAGGCTGGGCTGGCACCTCCTCCAAACAGCAGGCTCTACAACGCGCGCACACACACACACACACACACACACACACACACACACACGCGCGCACACGTAAACATCAGGTGGGCTGGGCAGAGGCACGCAGTGCGTGTCTCTCTATCAAGCTAAGTGTAAACAGGGGGACCCATGCTTCCTGAGGGCTTTGGGTCCCCGCCTCAGCTACCTCTCCCAGCGGATTGGTCCTGTTCAGGAGCAACTCCCACACAAATGTCAGGCAGGGTACCGAGCGCACCCGCGCCAGCCTGGTCGATATGGGACTCTCCCCATCCCATTCCAGCCAGCAGGCTCTTTGGCTTAGTGCCTCCAGAAACATCAGCAGGGCGCAGCAGCAGGGCAGCCACGTCCGCTCCCCTGGCAGGCCCCAGCCGAACAAATCCTGAGAAAAGCATAACCAGTAGCGGGCCTGTCCCTGCCAGGCCCCCACAAAGGATAAGGCCGCAGGAGCCTGCTGCAGTCGCCACACTGTGCCCACACTATCCAGGATGGCAGGGGCAGGTACATGGTTTAGATCACAAAGCTTCCAAATCTCTTTTTCTGACACTCTGGTAAAGCACTCACTGTAACCAAAGGGACCGCTTGCTCACCCACCAACACCCAGCCCCGCTGTAAGGAAGCCCGGGCTTCCTTCCTTTGTGGCTCCCACCTGAGTCTGTCTCAGTTGGAGACGCTGCAGCATCCTCCCGCCTGGGCAGGTGAGTGGTGTGTGGAGGTATTTGGGGAAGGAACCCCACGGCTCTGAGCCTTTGGTGCCAACGTAACTAGCAAACCCACTGAGTTTGGGAACTGTTGCAGCAAGCCCTAGACTAAGGATTTTAAATCATCTTGAGCACGGGACTTCTTTGGATAGATTGAGTCTTCAGAAAGGTGCCCTAGGTATACCTTCCTGGGACACAGCCCAGCTATAGGAAACAACAAAGCGTGGCTGCTGGTATACCCCTGGCGCAGTCCTGTCTTGAGTAATCCAGTATAGGCCACCATTTATGGCGGGAAACTCTGTGCTAAAGCCCTTGTCAAAAGCATATTTTCAAAAACCCCATGCTGTAATTTTGAAAGAAAAATTACCTTGTAGTTGATAATGCTTCACAGTTTCCTAAGCACCTTCACATGCATTAAGTCATTGAATCCTAATACCAACCCTTTGCCAGGAGAAAAAAAAAAAAATCTGAGCTAAATGTTTTAATTAAAGTTTTCAAATCCTAATTAAATTTGTTGCATTTTCCTTTACCTAAGACATCTCAAAATATCTTTTTAGGAAAAGGGTGAAAGTCAAAGAAAATGGGAATGTACGAGAATATTTCCTGGATGCAATAAATTAAGTGTTTGACAAATGATCCATTTGGAATGACTTTGCACAATGATATTTCTGGCCTGGTGTTGTAAAGAAAATTCACTTTCAAAACCTTCATCATAAGCAAATACTTTTGTCTGTCTTGTAAATTTGTTTTCTGACTATGCTGTGCAAAGTTGCCTAATGATTTTAATAGAGGAATTTTTTTTTAAATAAGTAAAACCCAATTATTATTTCCTGGGAATGATTTGTCCTGCAGAACAGATGGGCTTACGATAATGCCTTCTACTTCAGGTGTTTTCTTGTGGTGTTATTTGTTTGTTTTTATACATGTTGACTTCCAGAGTTCATTTCCCAATTTTAACTTCTATAAAAACTGTTTGACAAGTTGTAATTTTTAAATGAATTATATAGTTTGTTTAAACTTTATGTCTTTTGCATCTCTTCCTGGGATTCCTTAGCTTCTTTCTAAGTAAGCTGTGATGTTACATAGAAACAAATTAGAAAATGTAGCAAGTCCATATAAGGAATATATAATTAATCTGGCCCTGTATGGTTCTATCTTTTCACATCAAATTCCTTCATGATATAATGAAGCACAGGTTCCTCTTGTCTTCAGGTTCAGTTCCAGGCATGAACTTGCCACTTGAGAAGAACATTATTTGTTATGGATTCCTTGAAAAGCGTTAACTTTTATGTACTTGTGGAATGCTTCTCATTAACAGTTGTCTTTTAAAGGGTATGGTTTTCTCAGGTCTGGATTTCTAAAGTAATATTACTGTTCCTAGGAAAGAAAGTCAGGTCTAAACAGTTCAAACCATGACACTAAAGGCAGTGTTACATAGCACTATTTTCCATCACCCGTAAATAGGCCCACAAAATTATTAAGAAGAGGTAATTGGCATACTTTGGAAAATAAATTTAGATTAGGTTTTTTATGTTAATTATAAAACCATTAGCTTCTAAAACCAAGAACGTAATGAGCTAGATTTAAGCAGGCCCAGCGTGCCTTGATCACTTAAGATTTTTCCTCGTAACAAGAACCCGCAGAAGAAGGTACGCCACATAACCAACGCTCTGTGAGAGAAGCACGAAGGTCAGCAAGCTGAAGTTCAGAGCTCAGCCTGGAGCAGGTGGCCAGGTGCTTCCCGTGCTGTAGCAGCTTTTCCAGGCTTAGAGCAGAGCCCTCGCACACCTACTGCGGCCTGTTAAGTAGTTCAGGAGGTTAACGTACACTCGCGCAAACCAGCCAATGAATATCAGCCTCCGTTCTCCAAATTAATTGAGGAGCACAAGACTGTGATTTTGTGTGCGTAAGAGCCGTGTGCCGACAGGCAGCTTCTCCTGCGTGAGGTAGAGCACATTTGCCCTCCTCTTAACAGGGAGGTGTTGGCCTCAGAAGCCTGGCGGTGCGATCGGATGCATTTATCAGTCAGTGAAGAAGCAAAGCAGACTTCTCATGTAAAATGCGTGCTTTGCCGCACGATTTTCGTGAAATGAAAAGTAGACAACTCTCCCCCCCCCCGCCCCCGTGCCGAGCCTGTCCCCTACAGGGGAGGGTAAGTAGCAGCTCCCATTCTTTACTTCCCTGGCGCCACTGTAATACCGAGGCAGTGTGCGCTACCTTGATAAAAGCTGTTCCAATTGCAACTGCATTTGCTCTACCTGTGCTATTTGTGGAGAGGAGTGTAGAGTAGTTTGTTCTGCCTGGGATGAACTACTTTATGAATTTTAATGGATGATGTAATATTAAAAGCTAAACCAGGATTAAAGAAGTGTGTGGTTTTTTTTTTTTTTTAAACTAAGCAAAAATAGTACTTAGTAGAGTGAAATAGAAAAGATTTTTGTTTCCATTTTCTTTTTTTTTTTTAACCTGGGGAAAATTTCAGCTTTCATATTTTTTTGAAAAGCTGCCCAAGTCAGTTCCCCTTAAGCAATCCTTGGTGTTTAGGAAAAAATGTGGTTCTAGAATTCTAATGGCTTATCTGTGATAAGATGTGTATCGGGGCCGGCAAGAGGAGCTTTGCTAAATACTTTTTAACTGAGTAATGCAGCCAGCTACTAACTGTGTATTTTAAAAGTTTTTTTTTCACCCACATTCTTTTCCTTTAATGCTGCTTTTCTCCTTTTATGCCCCACCACACACACCAGGAAGCGAGTATTCAGTTATTTTTGTTTGTTTGTTTGTTTTGATTTGTTTTGTATTTTTGTGATTTAGGATTCTGGCTTTTTGGTTCAAGTTGTAATTGCTTTATAGAAAACTTCAAGAAAATTTAAAGAAATTTTTATAAACAGAATTCCAGAAACTTAAACGCTCCTATTGAATTTTTACAAAAGAATGAGAATTGTTACACCAGGTAAATTTCTAAGTTTTCTAAAACCAGAGCTGTTCCCACTGCTGCACGGATGGCTGCCAGAGAACTGTTTCTTCCAGTGTGCTGGACTTTGAGGCCCTCGTTTCCATAACATTCAATTTTCAAAGCAACTAAAATGGTTTTTCTCTTTCATTAAAGCGGTAAGAAGAATAGGTATTAGAAGGGACCCTGTGGGGTGATCAGATCTATCCCTCTGCCTCAGAGCAAGACCACCCCAGAGCAAAGTTTCAAATCTCACCAAAGCAACTTTGTAGGCAATTTATGGTAATGTGTTAACTCTTCTGGCTCCCAACATGCTGTTTAGGAGATTATGGCTTCAAAGCCCTGTGGGTTCCTAGTGGCCTCGAGTCTTAATGGACCCCTTGCTGGTATAGACCCAGAGCTGGAAAAGGAGCCCTGGAGATCTCTTGCCACTCCCACTGAGACAGGTTGACAGTTTTACCTACCCTGCTGTACTTGGCACTTCTGTGGTACAGCCATCCATCACGCAGGCCAATGCTTTCCTTCTGAGGCTGGAGATGGGGTGGCAGGTGTCTTGCTGTGTACCTGTCTCCTGGAGATAAGTCAGGGCAAAAAGACTTTGCTTCCAGGCTAGAAGTTAGAATTCAGAAGGTCTTCTATTCACTTTCAAGAACTTAATCCCCTTCTGAGGCAACCTCTACTCACTTCCATGCAAAGCCTTTTGGGAACAGAGTGAAATTAACATGAAACACTACAGTTTGACATTTTTTTATGTGTGCATTTACCCTAACGTGTGCTTTATTTTTTGTTGTTGTTCCAAGTTTATTTGCAAGATAGTAAGTCCCTAGAGAAACCTTGGTGTCTGTGAAGGACCCCGAGAAGTAAGCTCCTTATTGCTTCATTTTGCCAGGAGAGGCATGACCCTGCCTCCATACTAAGATTTCAATTGCATTTTTTCATCAGCTTCCCAAGGAAAAAAATCAGCTTATCGTTCATATGACGAGCTCCAAGACTGCTTCATATACTTGCATGATAAAAATTAAAATTAGAATTAAAAATTATAATGGTATCAAATTTTAAGGTTGTGATTTGGTTTTCAAACCCCCCAATTTTTATTAATGGGGGACATTTTTCTTTAGTCATCCTTCTTATCTCTATTATCAAAGGCCTGGTACAAATTTTTGTGTGATTATACATTTTGAGTATATATGTAGAGTTCACTGATGTTATATTTTGTGTAAATTACAGAAATGTTCAATTACATTTCAAGAAACATTTTATTATCATCTAGTTCTATAAGTCAAAAGGAAGTCATTACATACAAGAGTGCCAGGAAAAGATGAAATAATCAGACGGAACAGCTTGGACATCATGTGTGAAATGCAACCAGCCTTTATGATAATTGAGCAAGGCTTTCTACCTGTTTCATGGATGGATAGAAGATTTAAATATGCAGTTCTGTAAATGGCTTTATTATGGAAGATTTTAAAATGAAACATAAGAGGGAAAGGCATAAAAAAAAAAGTCTGAAATTAAAAAGGCCATAGTATATAACAGCTATCAGTGAGGTAACTGTCTATTAGGCACTGGGCACCCAGCGAAGACACAGCACTGTGCATTATGATTTTAATTGTGAATTTCCTTTGTTAGGGCTGAAATCGGAGGTAATTGGGAGACAATTAGTTCAGTGTTTTCAAGTCCTTGAAGCTCCTCTCTTTTCCAGAAAACTTACTTTATGGCATTATTTTTCCTGGTTGTCATCTGGCAGTTGCTGTCACATTACAGTTGCAATCACCTGTGACAGTGTGACTTCCTTAACTTAAGCTATCTGATCTCAGGGCAATAACTAATGCTGAATGACCGCACTGGTGATCACCTTGATCGTAAAAGGAGTAACGATGCCCAGCCTGATGCCGAGCCTGAGAAGTTCTGCATCAATTTGGCTAATGAAAAATGACAGCCATGCTCAAAATGTTTTGTAGGTGAAAACAGCTACCCTTGCCACTGAGAGGAATGGGAAACCAGAGAACAATACTATGAACATTAATGCCTCCATTTATGACGAGATTCAGCAGGAAATGAAGCGTGCTAAAGTGTCCCAGGCACTGTTTGCAAAGGTTGCTGCCACAAAGAGCCAGGTAAGTGCCTCTATCTGGCATTAGAATGTTTATCCGTGACGCCTGTGGCACGGTCAGTGAAAGGCATGTCTGTGTTCAGTGTGAGTTGGCATCACTGAAAGGTTGCAGCCTCCAGTACTGCGGAGAGAACTCTGTAGGGTTGAGATGTAGGTTGTAGCCACTGCGTTTCCTGGACCCCCAGCTCCAAAAAGAAGGATTTCTCAGTAGGCGTGAGTCAGTCCGTTGTTGCTCTCAGAAGTGGACTGCCGTGTGTACATGGTAGGCTGCTGTATCTTGATAGAGCGTGTAAAGTACTGTTGCTTCATCATTCTTGAGAGGACCTTCAGTCTTATTCTAAAATCCTCGTTTTTTGTAGCTAGGCTACCTACAGCTATTCTACAGTAATTGAAACAAACCACAGGCACCATTGCATATTGGTAAGTTTAGTTCTTCTGTAGTTGTGCACAAGACAAATTGAACTGCACTCAGAAAACGTGGCCAACTCTGATGACTTACGTGGAGTTAAACTGGCAGTCATAGACCTCTTCAAAGTAGGGTAAAAATAATGGCCTGATCTCACAGCTTATTACCTGTATGATTCTCTCATGTTGATGATTGTTCATTAGAATCACCTGGTAGAACAAGCTCACAATTGTCTGTCAGCCCTTCACCAGAACCATGAATACTTTTTAAAGGTTTAGAGTATGGAATTTCCTTCCTTTTCACAAAAGGACTTGGTAACACTGAGGTGGGACTTAGAGGCACCCAAGGGCTTGGGTGAGATTTGGATAACTTGAGATGTTACGCAATTCTATTTTCATAATCGCTAAATGCTCTTTTACCTAACATCCTAACTGTTGTCAATTTGTGATAAAATAAACAATTCTGGGAGTACTTACAGCATGACAAATTTATAGCACAACACTTCTTTGGCTTTTCCTGAAGTTTTGCTCTGTCTGCATTAATAATGGTGCTTAATGGGGGCTTTACTTTAGGAGCGTGTTCCTCCTGTTTAAGTTGTAGGCCGGATGAATACTTAAGGGATATCTTGGAAATGTTATATAAAAATGATTGAACTCAAGCTGTGGACTGTAAAAAATTATAGCTTTATAGGCCGCATGCCTGCCTACCCTTCAATCACTGTCAAAGTGATAATTTCTACAATAATATGTTTCTTTTATTGTGAGATTCTAAACATCAAGCACTGTTTAAACATTAAACCGAATTGTTTATGTTAGTGCTGTACTCAGCGTGTCATACATCAGGCCACCGCAATCTCTCATGGAATGTAAAATTCTGTCATGAATCATGGCTTGCATATCGGAAATTACTGTAATTTTGATTGGAAATTACAGGGCTCTTGAAATGTTTCTAATTATGATAGAATGTGAGAACCGCTTCAAACCTGTGTGCTTCTTCAGATGTCTTCATTTACATGCCAAGACTACGCGTTAAGGAGAAATGTCCTGTTCTCACTCTACCCACCCACCCGGCACATTCTTGTTTTGACTACTTAGTCTAATTATGATGAGGATCTCTTATTTAAATATATATTATTTTGCCTTTCTTTCTGATCCTACACTCCCCGTCTCACCCCAGCCTGTCCAATTACATAATAGACTGCCTTCCTACGAAGGCCGGGCACTTTCTCCACATCTCCAAAATGGAGGAGTTAGACATTATAATCAGGTCGGCCATGAAAGAAAACAAACAAAAATTAATATTAAGGCTTTTCAACATGTATCATTTAGTTGCCTGTCATCTGTCATTTAATTCCATCTACTCTTCCCTCCCCTTGCTATTTCCTTTCTGGTAAGTGCCTAGCCACCTGTGGCTTGCCTCTTCCTCGAGTGACAGAGGAGGTTCCCACCTTTGGATTGAGTTACTGACTCAGGAGTCTTGTAGGAAGCAGCAGTTTGCTAATTCAGGTCTGTTTGGTGTTCCGGAGAGTTCTTAAACATTGTCGTTTTCACCCTGTCCTTTAGGTCTACACTTCTGGAGTGATGATGGGTAGCTTTAAGTATCTCCCATCTCTGTATCCCAAGAGCACCCCAAACATCTTCTCTTCCTATTAGTGCTTGAAGAAACTCCCAAGGAGCTGGTTAGAGGGTGCGGGCCAAGTGGACATGTGACTCTTATCCCCTTGAATAGTTATTCCCAATTGCTAATGTATTTTACTTCCTATAGCATTTTTGTAGGTTTTTTTTTTTCTTGCTTATGCAGTTTAGATGTTAACACGTCCCTCTTTGTGAAAACACGTGCAAAGCCAGGGATTGCCTGGGAGCCAGAGTCCAGCAACTGTATCCTAATAGGAAATCTGACCGGGAAAGCTGAATTTAAGTTTTGCTCTTCTGTCCTCATGCCTCCTAAAGGAAACAGAAAAGCTAATGAAAGTCTTCAAACTGACCTTTACATGGTAAACATTTCTAACTTCTAAGATAATTGTTTACACCTCAGACAAGTGAGTCCAGGCTCATCAGAAGAGAATAGCATTCCTCCAGGCAGGGTGTGTATAAAATACGATATCTGCATATTAGCCTTAAGTTACAGAGCACTATACACAAATGACAGCATTTTATAATCTGCTCAGTAAGAGACCCAGCCCTCTCCATGCGGGAAAGTGATTTATTTATCATGTACTCATGTATCAGAATACCGTCCTTTTAGCCTGTACTACATCTTCTCATCTCTTTGATGAATAATAGAAATGAGATTGTTTTAACTCTAAAAGAAATGTCTAAATGAAATATGCAAGTGAAAACCAAAGGTAGGCTACTTTTGTGCTTGGTTAGAAAAGCAGGCTAATGCAAACCTGAAAAATATGATGAGCTTTGAACAAATGTGAATAACCACCAGTGAATACACTTTCTATTTGGGACATTCAAATAAGCTGCCGTTTTTCCAGGTGAGTCAGATTGGAATTTTATCAAACATTTAGTCTGATAACATTCAAATTATTATGGGAGCAGGATTTGCTAATTTTACTGTTTTAAAAAAAATAGTTGATTTGGGTAATAACCATTACTGTGTCAAGGCTCGGTTACTGTTCATTGGCTTCAGTGTTTTCATATGGGAGATGGGAGTGGAGTTTTTTTCCTTAATAGTGGCAGATGTTAGAATCTAATTTTATTCCACAGCAAACCCCCCGAGAGCTCTGAGACTTCAGGTGTGTGTCCAGCAAGGGGACATTAACAGCACCGTAGGCCTGGCCTTGTACTTGCAGTTTTTACACTGATTTTTGTGTTTGTAGAGTGGCATCTGCAGACCCAGTGGCATGGGCAGATCAAGGGCTTTTATTGCATCTCCACTCACGTCATGATGCCTCTCACTTGCTTCACAGATCTGCGTGTTTCTTCCAGGTGCAGTGGGGAGCTGCTGTGGTTGTATCTGACTGGATAGTTCTTTTCAATCTTTGCAAGGGAGAGGGCTCTGGCTACCTTGGCTTGGGCTGGTTTAATAAGTAGTAGGTTTTTGTTTGTTTGTTTGTTTTTAAACACATTAAAAAAGAGGATTTTTACTTTAAAATAGCGTGACTTATAGAACAGCCCAGATAATTTAAGGCCATTTTTGTTTCTCCTGTCTGTTTTAGATACTTCTCTCTGTGAGGTGCAGGGTGTAGTGTGAATGGGAGAAGGACTCAGGTCGATGCGGAACAGATCTTCAGCGTTCCTTGGGTTGTAGATTTAAAAAAAATTATAGCATCACTCTGACTTGTAGGTTTGGTTAGTTGAGATGTCTTGAATACAGTCACACTGTCACAAACCAGGGGGCCTAGAAATAGGGCTAAAAATGTAGCATGTAAAAGAATTTATAGTGACAACACCTAGAAATAAACCAGGGAGCCTGTGACACTGTATCCTAGCATGTCAGGGAAGGCATCGTTGGTTTTGTTAAAGCAGACTTGCGCTCGGTAGAAGCTGGGTGCTAATTCATTCTCCTAGAGGGTTCACGTCACAGACGCTGCTGTGACACGATTTCACCTGTGCAGACTTTTATTTAAGGCACCCAGGAGGCCCTGCAGACATGTGAATCACAGTTTCTTCTTATTTCTGGTGCAACATCATTCAGCAGCAGTCTGTGAGAAGATCCCTGTGCTGTGTCCTCAGAGCCCATCTCCTAGATGTGTGGAGGGTCCTTGGTGAGAGCTGTTCCTTTACAAGCTGTACCTGGTCCTGCTTTTCCAGCTGGGTAGAGCCAGACCTTGGCAACTGGCAGCTCAGCTTTCTCTGTGTCTACTTGCCTGAAGGAGGAAGGGCAAGAGGAGCACTGATGAGAACAAAGAGAAGCTCAGAGCATACATAACCCCTGCAGCTCCCACGACACTTCTGCTAGGTCAAATTTAGCACATGCTTGACAGAGCCCGTCCGCTAGATTCTTGAGTGAGAAGGAGGGGTTCGTTGGTCTCCTCTTTAGGGTGCTGGTAACCATTTGCTGGGAATCCATATTGCTCCTGTTTTCCAGAACATTGATCTGTCTATTTCCAGTTGAATACTAAACCAGCTTACTGGAGTTGATGGCTTTAAGACCCAGCCACTCTTGACAGCGTGGCAGTCCACCATCGAGTGCTAGGTGACATTATTTATTTTATTTGTTTTTCAGGACTAGTCAGTTAAATTTGTAGATCTAAGTAGGATTAGACTTATGTGTTCTTAAACAAATACATGTTTTGTTAAGCCTAAGGTTTTATCCCTCAGGTCTGGCATTGTTAAGTAAAGTATGTACTTGCCCATCTTTTGACTAAAAATTTTTATAAAGGAATATTTTACTCCTTAAATACTGTTCCTGCTTAAACAGAGACCTTTGGCTCTCTTGTCACTATTTTCGAATTATTTAAAATCTTACTTTTTAACCTTTAAAGTTAACTGAAAGCCATAAATATTTTTTCCTTTTCCTTTTTTTTTTTTCTTGTTTGTTTTGTTTGTTTTGAAGACAGGGTTTCTCTGTATAGCCTTAGCTGTCCTGGACTGACTTTGTAGACCAGGCTGGTCTTGAACTCAAAAGTGATTCTCCCGCCTGCCTCCCAGAGTACTGGGATTACAGGCGTGCACCACTATGCCCAGCTGCCATAAATGCTTTTTGCAACCAGCTTAATAGGTTTAACTATTACAAGTGCAGTCACAATTTATTGAACTCAGTTTTTGTGGTTTTTTTTTTTTTTTTTCATTTTTAGGAACTTTAGATAACATTCAGAGAAAAGGAATTTTGTGAATGTTGTCCCCGCTCTGTAAAGAAAGTCTTCAAGAGGGGCAATGGGGAAGGCCACTGTGTGTGTGGCCATGCAGCAGAAGTTCAGCCCATTACAAAGCATGAGTATTTGTTAGCATCTCCTTTCACCGCAGGCCTCCTCTTGTCCTAAAATGGCAGCATAAGCCACAAAGTGTGGACTGAGCCTCTGGGAGGCTCCTGATTGAGAAGCTCTTGGGTATTCGGAGGCTTCAGTTAGGTCAGCTCTTCAAAGACAGCATCAACAAAGATGGAGGGAAATGAGCAAACTGTGGGGGCTTAGCTCATAACCAGAGTTCATCTGAAGACCTGATAATTTCTGCACAGAATGTAATACAGGTGTGATCTTTCAGCAAACGACCTGATTGAAAGGTGAGCTTTTTCTTGGGAGTCTCAGTCATCATCTTTTATGTTTTGGATAATGAAGGTAGGTTTTATTTTAACTTTAGCTCCTTTCTTTTGTCACATGAGAACGGAAAATAAAGACCCTATAAAATGAATGAGCAATGAAAGTAAGTTTATGCAGAATGACAATAGAAAAATAACTTCAAAATAAACTACTTCAGATTTTCACATCAAGCAAAGATAGTGCAGAAGGACAGAGGACCAGGGTAGAGAGGATCTCACCCCACTCTCTTGCTTTTAGCATCTTAGAAAGGAACCTTAGCAGTTTAACATTTTTAAAAAGAATCTGTTCTAAGTATTTTTTTGTATGCAATTCTTTTGCTTGGTAAAATGGCACAAAATCAAATTACCAACTAAAAAAGTAAATGCCTGTATTTTAAAGACTTATAGGAATAGAGCCATTCTATAATTGGCTGCTAAATAACTTGTAAAATACAAACTCCAACCCATTTGCCGAGTTGATTTCTGATTGTTGAATTGATGAAGTTGTTTTTCTCCCTAAGTCTTAATCTACTTCTGATGTAGGTTAATAGAAAACAAAATCTATTCTCTTTTGATTTTTTGATTCAACGATTCCAGTTGCTTTTTTGTCGCTCTCGAGCAGTTCCCTTTTCAAGCAGTCTACTTCAGGAATTGGGTTTAAACACACTGTTTCATAAACTGCCAGCCTCCTCGGCCGCCCCAGTGCCTCTGATTCTGTAAATCAGATCATAGGCAGCATGCTGTCGTATAATAAGGTGTCTGATCCTTATTACCAGTTTGTTGATGCACAGACTCCTTCAAATTGACCATTGCAACACATGGTTTCTCTGGAACTAGCTGTGATAATTAGCGTGGTTCTAATGAGACAGAATGTCACTGATCTTGTGCTGAACTGTCGAGTATCGACACTACGGATGGGAACTGTCAGAGCCTGCCATCTGTGACAGCGCTTGGCATATTCCAGTGGCAAGGTAGAGTGTGCTCAGTAGAGTATTTTCAAACAAATGGCCCTTTTCTTGACGAGGCTCTGCGATCTGTTCAACTGGAAGAGAGAGAATGGGCGACCCAACCTTGTCCTGCGTGAAGCCCGTTCTGACACCCACACAGGAATATTGACTGTGTCCAAGATTACATCAGAGAGGACACGCCTGTGGAGCAGGTGACTCTTAAGAGGCAGTGCTTTCCCTGTTGCTTGCTTGTGCGGTAGCCTCTCCCAGTTGCCCCATCTTGTCAGCTGATAGTAAAACAGTCACTTCAGATACTTTTCCCTGATTTTAAAATTGCCTTGTTTAGAAGAGATTTGTTGCGGAGCTGAGGATGGCTTTTAGTGATGAAGTGGTCTGAGTTATCAGAGGGAAAGGGGAAGTGGAGGGAGAATTCAGGATGTGGGTTAGAGCACAGAACAAGAATTAGAATGGACAGGACGTCGGGTCTGCAGACTCCAGAGGGAAGGAGGGAGGTTTTACTGGAGTGAAAGTCCAGCACTGCTTATCATTCCAAAATATGCTTTGTTGCTCTTTATTTCCTCCTCTCTGGCAGACCACACAGGGCTTGTTCTGAAGAACATTTTCACTAATCTGATCAGGCAGCCAAATACGCCGGGAAAACTGCTTTAATGATCCCACTAATTACCTCAAGTCAATATGAACTGTATTATTAGACTGAGGGAAAATATTCCATTAGGTCTCCCCCTCGGGAGTTTCTCCGCTTTGTGATGTCACCGAAGCCTTCACCCTCTCGCTTGTAATTAATTTTATTTACACACGCAGGCACGCACAAGGTCACACCTGCAGAACCAGTGCTGGCCAGGGAGCTTGTGGCACTCGGGCTTAATCAGATCTGTCATAATTACCATTCTGCATGTTTCTGACACACGCTGTGAAATATTTCAATTTAACTGCCGCTACCAGCACAACCAGATGTAGTGCGAGTGTGGCTGCGTTGGAAATATTATTCCGCAGGATAAACTCTCTCCTCCTCTCCCCCCCTCCAGCTAATGTGGCACAGAAGCTGATGTATCCTGTAAATCTTGAATGCAGCGCTAGATTGATAACAGGCGATTAGACAGTTTAACCACAAACAGCTTGTTCATTTTTCACAAATGAAAACCACATGTGGTGTAACTAAAATTTCAGCCCTTTTTTTTTTAAGGGTTGGGGTATGTATATGTATGTAAGATGTCCTTAAATAAAAATAAAATGCAATCAAATGAAGTTAAGTGTCTAGAAAAATGGAGAAGGTACCTAGGATTATTTTCCAGATTATTATCAAAACCTAATCATTTTCCTTTTTTATGCTTTTACCAAAACTTAAGTGGGAAAAAGAATGTGGTCTCCAATGGACTTTATGGGCATTGTCTTTTTTTTTTTTTTTTAATATTTCTTTTCTTTTGCCCTGTGGGCATGTAATAGCCCTTTGACCTTATGCCTTTTTATGGAGTTAGCACTTCTAAAATGAAAATTTTGAATGCGTTTCTAAGATTGCACATATATAGTTTTCCAAAGATAGTTTTCACTATTGTTATTTTTATAGTTAATAAGTTGTTACCCTAGCCTTTGTGCTCAGATGTCAGGCGGTCTCCAAACATGTATTTCACAGATACTTGTTGGCTTGCAGTCATTTTCAAAGACAGAGGTGGAGTACAGTGGCTTTTGCATCAGAACACCACAGAGCTCTGGTGGAAGGTCAGGCACAGTGGAGAACGGCAAAAGGCTAGAAGAGTACACCCGTAAGTGTAGATGCCCCATAGAAGGCCGGAGCTGATGTGAAGAGTGGAGAGGGACCCAGGGAAACACAGAAGCACCAATTGCTCCATTTAAAACACAGATACGGCTTAAAGCCATCACATGCCCAACAAAATGGACTCTCTATCTTCCTGCTTTCCTGCATTGATTGTGTCAGCAGCTTCCTCAGGCTCCATGGGGTTCTGTTGTCTGACTGGTCAGGTTTCCCCTTCCTGTTGAACACAGTGTCTTTACTTAGCTCTCAGCCTCGCTCATTCTCCCTCTTGCATGGAAGTTTTCTTAGACCACTGGACCTAGCTTCCTATCTAACCTGACCGTTGTGTGTTTTCTGTTTGCTCTGAAATGGAACATTTCCTGCCTGTCTACGTGTTCTTCTGGCTTGGGTGTCACTCTGAAGGGAAAGTTAATCATTTCATAAAAGATTTGCCTTTCTAATTCTTTCTAATTCAGACTCTTTCTAATTCAGCTGTTAAAATGTTCATACTTTTCTATCTTTGTAGATTTATTAGTTTTTCTTGTTTTTGTTCTTGCAGTCTACTCGGCCTTTATAGTCAGTTTTCAAAGGTGTTGTTTGTTATTGTGGAAGATTCATTCTCCATCATCCATGCCACCCAGCTATTATAACACTTTGCTCCTGAGTCATGGTGTCACCCAGAATCCTTCTTGTCACAGAAGTGGAGGCCCCTCTTGCAATCAGTGTAGAACCCAATTATGTGTATCTGTGATTGAGTTGGGTGTATAGGATGAATGAGGACTCTGTTTTGATGGACAGTACTGTTCATAGGTAGTTTGGTTTGAGAATGAATCCCAGAAGAGGTAAGGGATTGAGTAATGGAAAGGTTTTGTTTTAGGTGGACGTGTTGTTTGGGGTCTGAGATCAAGGATGATTTATGAGTGGCATGCAGCGTTGGACTCCACGTTGTGTGAGGCAAGCCCAAGCTGGATGGCATCTTCATCCGATACTTAGCGGTGACTGAAAGCCCTCCCTTTTGTAATGCAGCAGCTTGGCAGGGGCCAGGCAGAGGAGAGCAGGACATGAGTGGAATTCAGTTGAAGAGTGGGCTTGGCTTCATGGGTTCTGGGACAGATGGTGATTGCCAGAATGCTATGGTTTGAACGTTGTTAATGGTTTCCTTGAAAATGTCAGTTTAGTTTTTTAACTAACATCTGAAAATCTACTTTAACTGCCCTTTTTGCTTGTGGACATCTTAGGAAGAATAGCATATTAAAAAGTAGAAATCAGCGCAGTGTGATGAAACCCAGGTTTGTAAAAACATCAGTTTTGGGAAAGGAGAAAACACAAAGGAAAAGGAAATATGTAAGCCTGCTCCCTGGAGAGGAGGCTTTCCACCCGTACTTGAAGCACGTGACTCTGAGCACAGATTATGTGTACCTGCTGGGGAGCGTCCCAACCCAAATGGCTTCTTCGAACCTTGTACCGTTTTCCTCCCAGCACTGACACGAGGGCTCCTTGTCTCGGTGCTACTTGGCTACTTCACTGGTAGTTTGGTACTCTAAATGAAATGCAGATTAGGTAAAAGTAAATTGCTTTCAAGAGGGTCAGGGAACTAAGGCTGTATGTAAAATATAGATCCACAAACAAATGCTCTTAGGAAATCCAGCTTAGTCCATGCCAAGCTGTTACGCCTAAATTGCTTGCTTTCTTCCTGGTTGGCAATTAATTTTTGTTTCTGGATTGGGGGAAGGGTAATAGCCTAATGCAGAATAATTTTATTTTAGTAATTTTGATTAAAGAAACTAAATAACTTGGACCCTGGATGATCATAAAGACCAAAACCTTATCCATCAAGAGGAATTTTCAGTTTGTGTTTTGCTGTTGCTGGGTAGATTTTTACATTGTTCATCATTGTGGTAGAAAGTTAAGAGCACAGCTCAGTTGTTTCCTACCCTCTGCCTCGGGTTTCATCTTTCTTCTCCAAATTCTTTCCCCTTTCTATTAGACTAGTCTTCTGCCCTGTACCCTTATCTGAAAGGCAAATATTGGATGTCTGCTTGTTCCCTTAGGCCTGACTGAGCAGATCCTGTCTTCCCTAAGCACCGCATCCCCACACCTCGGAGAGCCTCTGCCTCTGTTCCATCCCCTGCTCCCTTACCTCCTTCCATTTGGGAAACCCTGGTCTAGAAAGCCACGGGTGCTTGCGGTACTTGTCAAAGGATGCTCTCCCAGCCTTGCTTTCCTTCAGAGTGACTGGATTAAGGGAGGAAGCTAGCCAGATTAGAATGCTGATGCTGCTTTTAGTTTGTCAAGTCCTTCTTCAAGTTTGTGCCACAAGCACAACAGTGTCCTATGCATTCATTCTTGTAGTTCCTCATTGACAATGCTTAAGACTGAGGAGTATTTTAGGAGTGATCTTCAGTAGAACTGAATTATATATTAGTCTGACAAAAATTCTCTCCCATTGGACTGACCTAAGGACTCAATGTGGGAACCATCTTATTAACCCCCACCCTACACTCACACACATACTCAGAGGTACCCTACTGAAACACCGGTGGTGGGAAACTGAGACCTCTCAGGGGATGTAGCTATCCTACTAGGAGTCGCTATTTAACTCTGTCCCACCTCCAAGAAACCTCCTTTTGGATAGAGGGAGGACACTTATTCCGCAAATGTACAGATAATGAGTTTTTCTATTTGCTGGATCCTATCTAGATTAATTATAAAAATAATATAAAGTGTAAGTATATACTTGTATGTATGTATGTATACATTGAAGGTTGGGGACACATTTCATGCAGGAGTTCTTGCCTGGTTTTCACTCTTCCGAAGGGAACAGTGATATTGGGTGGGAAAAAATGATTTCTTTTGTGGGACTTCTAATTGGAAGCTGGTGTTTCATGCCATCATGAGTATCAGCAACAAATCCTGGCAACATTTGTAATACAAATTTGCTATCAGCAGCAAAAACATCTTCATAGCATATCAGGTCATGACAGAACTCTTGAAATACTGTTTTTCTGTTTTGTCACTAAGAATCTGCTGCTTTAAATTGGAGTTTAGTGTGTTAACTTAAACACACACACATCCCTTTTACTCCATCAGAATTTCTGTTAGATTGGTTTAGTCTGGTCCATCCCCCCACCCTCACCCCTGTCTAAGTTATCTGTAAACCAATTATGTATATCAGTGTAATTGGTTTTCTTTGTAATCTTATGTATTTGTTTCAGACATATAAAACCCTTCCTCAGAAGAGGAATCCATGAGCTTTACCCAGACTGCCAGAAGGGTCTATGGCACCAAAGAGATGAGATCAATGATAAATTGTGTAGTGGGACCAATTACATGCTTAACATATTAGCCTAGGAATCCTTGAATTTACCTGGGAAACATTTTCTTCCCATTTGTTTATTACTTTCTGGTGTGCTTATTTTTCAAGGACCCGTCACTCCAAAGCCTAATAAGAGGGGACTGCAATAAATTGCAATAACATCTAAAACAAAACCCAAAACCATACCAACAACCTTATCTCTGGCATAGATGCCCGCAGCAAGTGCTGTACTTCATGAGAGAATGCCTTCGCTGCAGATGAAAAATAATTTACCAGCTGAGCTACGTGTTTACTAACAATGTGAACCTGAAGCCTGGATGGCCCAGACCTTATTGGATGAGAAATGTTAGGAAAACACACCCCACAGGTTGTGTGCGCATGTGTGGACTTCCTCTGTACTGTGGCTGTCTAGGAGGAGGCCCTTGTGGTGGCCTGATTGCAGAAGGGCAGACTCGGGAGTAGATGCCATCAAGCCTTGTATTTCTAAAGAATATGCAACAGCAGTAAGATGCTCAAGGACTGGCCTCTCCTTTAGCTCTCTGGACTGACTGTCTCCTTGGTCTGTGCTTAGGTGAAGAATAATGGAGGTAGCCTGCACCTAGGATTAACTTCCCTGGTATGGCCATTATCACCGTGACTTATATGATACTTCCAGAAATATTCACACTTTCTTTAATGGCTGTTTATATAAATCACAAGTTTGTTTGTTTGTTTTTTTTAAATCACAAGTTTTTATCTGCTCAAATCAGACAAATTTCTGATGAGCAGGTCTGCACAATGGAGGAAATTATGTGGGTTGAGCCATGAGGTGGACGTATCAGCAAACTCTGTGCAAGTTGGGAGCACATAATGACCCTGATAGTTGTTGCTCTTGGGATCTGACTCCCACGACTCATAAGTTTCAAATTGCCTTTTCTTGGCTTAAAACTTCTTTGTTCTTTCTCCTAGAACATCATAGAGGAAAGATTTAAATTTTTAATTCCCTGATTCTAACTATGCATAATGGAGAGTATAGCTCATTTCTGGAGCTGACTGCAGTGCTGAGTTTTATATAAATCAGTTGAAAATGTAGTGCAGAAATGTTTGTTTAAAACAATCAAGTGGTAAATTAATTGTATAAGTCAGCATGCTACCCTATCAGGTAAATCACCTAAAAGAATACTTATTCTATGAATTCTCATTTTTATATTTTTTTTCCTCACACATAGTATGTGTCAATATCCAGCTTCATATTTTCTTAAGGTTCTAGAATTTTCAATAGGAAAGGAGCACTGTGAGTTTTTAATAATGATTAGTAAGCAACATAACAAAAAATACACTTCATAAGTGTGTATATGTGTTTGAGTTGAGGTTTGGGGAGAGTCAAGTTTCCTAAGTGTCCTTTTCTGAGAGTATAACAAACATCTGCCTTAGGATCCTTTGTTAGTTCTTTGCCTCTTTGAGCCTATGAAGCCTTCAGTTCAAACCTTATTTCTTTTAAATAAAGCATCTTCCTTGTAAATTTGCATCGCTGGACTTTGCAGCCATACACGAGACCCCAGGAGTTACAGAGGTGTGCAGTCTTTTAGCGTTGCCCAGAGTGGGCCATTGTTAGAACTTTGCCCCACAACTTACTGGCACTTCAGTTTGTCTTGGTGAACGTTCTGCCAAGGTTTTCCACTCACTGAAGTGTGAGCCTTGGGATATTTTCAGGTCCCTTGGGAGGAGTGCAGGAAGGAGTTTGCTACTCACAGGGCTGTGAGTGCACACACATATTTGGAATAAATGTAGCTCAGTAGGGTTGGGGGCGAGCTGGAGTAAAGTCATCATTATTAACACACAGACTGAGGGACCAGAGCAATAGGCATGGAAGAAATCCAAGAGGCCTTCCTGAGAGCTAGAATTGACAGGAACTCATCTTGATTATAGAAGAGACAGACAAGAAAAATTAGATTTTTAATTAAAGCCATTTGCTATGCATATTTTTATTACATAGTCACAACAGAAAAATCAGAAAATACAAGCATAAGGAAGAACATAAAAATATCCATAATTTCAATCACCTAGAGATATTCTGATTTAATATCCTGATTTAGGCTCTTTATATACACAGACATGTACTTGTGTGCATATGTGGTTATAGATGTATATGTGTGTGTTGTGTTTATTTGCATATTGTAATAGCCATCAAAATTCTATCAGTGAGTTTAGGTTACTTTCAACGTTTGCTGTCACAAATGATGTGAATGTAAACATTGTAAAGTCTTGTATGTAGCTTTCTTTGTATGTGTTATCTTTTCTTTGGAGTAAACATTGAAAGGTGATATTACTGGCTCAGAAAAGGAATTTATCTTCAAGGATCATTGCCAGACCGTCTTCCATCTGCATTTTCATGTTTCAGAGAGTGTCCATGTTGGAGTTGGTAGAACTGTTAACTGAGCTCTGGTGTTAGGATGTGACCAGGTGTGGGGTGAATATGATAATGCATCTTTGGCCTTCTTAGTAGGTCCCAGTCTCTGGGATGAGGCGAGTTGGATAGTGTCAGCAACAGTAGATGACAGTTGTAGTTGACACTGTTGCTGAGCACCTTCCACAGATGTTCTCTTTTAATTCTCGGTAGACTGAATGAGGTGATAAAACCAGACTTCCGTTACAGAGGAGATATTTGAGGTCTGAGGAGATATTTGAGGCAGGAAGGGAAACCTGCCCAGAGTGCCTTTCAAGCCTCTTAGATACACCTTAAGAAGCATGGCCCGGAGAAGGTAAGAGGTTACAGAAACTAAGTCGTTTTTCAAGCCATGGTGGGAAGGAAGGATTATGGAGACGTCATCTATTTCGAAGAAACTAGATTGTTTATTTTCTCCCCAGAACTTTGCTGATTCATTTTGTGTTTTTCTCCATTATTCTGCTTAACCCCTTCGATATGGTCCATTCTTTAAAGCTAAGCCAGTACTGCCCTTATCAGGGAAGACTGTTCTTCCTTGCCTCCCTCATCCCATTATTTCTTCCTTCTCTCACTTCCATTCTTACTTTTTGTTACGCTTGGTGTCTGCCCACTGATGACCTTTATCACAGCTGCTTGTAAGTAGTAGTTTTCAACATCATGTGTTTCCAAATGAACTATGTGTTGTTTAAGTACCTTCAGTTAACTTTACAAAAGTCTGTGGTTATCTCAGGCTAGGCTTCAGACTGATTTGAACCAGCCCAGGATAGCTGTATGGAGCCGAGTATAGAATTCATAAACTCACATAAACCCATGGTTTTTGCTTTTTTTTTTTTAAGCTAATTAAGGGTTTCCAGGTGTGAGCTTTGTAGATAACATCATTGTGTCACAGTCTAAAAGGAGCTCACAACTGCAAGTCTAAAGACTGAACTTTTCACATCAATTTGCTTTTCGTAGGGCTTCATTAGCTCTAATCTAGGTAGTAGTGCCGATGGCTCCCTGTCCGTAAAAGCTGGAGTCACCACTGATCTGCTTGTCCCATAAGTCAAGTTGACGTAATTGAAATAATTTGGTGCCTACAAGAATAAGTTAAGGAATTGGTGCCCAGATTGGAAGAAGCTGGTGATAGACAGTTCTCAATCCTAGAAGCAGAGGCTGAAATTTGTGAGAATTTACAGCATGAACTTCAGGGCTACTCTCCATATAAACAGTGAGAATGAAAACTTAAAAAGTTGAAGGTCAGGTGCCAAAATAGTAGACAGAAACTAAATCTTTCTGCTAAAATTTATGTAATGTCAAAAATGATGTTGGCCAGTGTGGGAGGCAGGTAGGATTGTGCTTCAGAGTTTATATTCATATATCAGGCATATAAGCAAGATTTTTGTCTTGTCTTAGATTTGGAGCAAATATAAAAATCAAATTTTTAGGGTAGGCATTTTCCAAATCTAATATTTTCAAAATAAAATCCAGTTTTGAAATCTTGATTTCTGTTAAGTGAGATTGTCTTCACCATTTCTCAATGTTCCTGATGGTGTGACCCTTTAATACAGTTCTTCATGTTGTGGTGACCCCCATCTATAAAATTATTTTGTTGCTACTTCCTTACTCTGAATTTGCTACTACTATGGATCATAGCGTAAATCTGTGTGTTCTGACGGTCTTAAGCAGCCCCTGTGAAAGGGTCATTTGACCCTCAAAGGGGTCACAGTCCACAGGTTGACAACTGCAGTTCTGGCTGTTTTAGTACTGATTGTTTAGAATTCTACTTTTTTGTCTTCATTCCTCCTTTTCACCTTCTCAAGTTCTCTCTCCTGAAAATACCTTTAATTTTGGAGATTCCCTCCCTGGCAGCCTGTTAAAGTAAGAGCCGTTTGTGTTTCCTCTGGCCAAGTTTTCATTTGACACTCTTGCTATGAACTGAGCAATCTGTGTGTAGCCAAAGAAACCCCACCATGTTTATGCCTTCTATGTCAGTGACTTAGAGAGGGCAGGAAAGAGGCAGGAATAAAAACAGTAGAAAGCAAATGATACTTAAAAAAAAATCTGATTACATTGTAAGCAAAATTGAAAAATAAAGATGGTTTGTAGTGACTCAGAGAGCCTTCTAACTTCACTGAATTCCAAGAGGTTCTTCCTAGGCATGTGTAAATGTTATTTTTATGCTAATAATAAATCTCCTGAAGCTGTGCTGGAGCTGCTTAACCTCTTAATAACAAAGGGGCAAAATGAGAAACTTCTAGACAGTCATTTTATGGCCTATTATTACCCCAATATAGAAAACCACAGATTTTTGGCTAAGATATTATGTCCCTTAAATAAACTGGAGAGTCTGGAAGGAGCTCGGGAGTCTAAAAAACAATAATCTCAAGAGTTTAAAAGAGCAGTAGTTTAAAATATTTTCATTATTACTTTTTTTTTCTCTTTTCAACGAATGTATCAGATACCACACCTTAGAAATGACTATACCAGAGGGTACACACAGGTATTTAAGCTGTATTTCCTTTTAAAACCCAGCTTGGAAAATGGTGAGCATAGCTTGCCCCTTTTAGTGCGGAAATGCTTTTCCTGGTGCATCTCTGTTCAGATTTATTCCCCATGTTTTCATTAGTAATACCAGTGTTAACTTAGTGAAATGTCACTCCAGTGTCTGCCTAGACTCCCTGTGCTAGTGGATTTTGGTAAATGGAAGAGAGAGATGGGTTATTTCCCACCAAGTCTATGGAGGAGAACATGGTTTTTTGTTAATGTTAATGGCTGGAATCTCTCTTTAGTCCACAGAATAATGGCTTTAGCAGAGTTTTTTCTTCTAAAGAACTTCATGGCATTTAAGGTTAATATGTTAGGTAAAGAACAGTACCGTAAGACAAGTGTTTTTATTATAAGACATGATGGGATCCTTTTTATTAAATTATATGATGATTTGAATTGGGAAAGAAGAAAAAGTGCATCGCCTCATGCCCTCAACTTTAATGCCTTTAATCAAATAATGACCTTCGGCAAACTAGCTAATTTTAAGCATTTGGAAAGATCAATACCACTTTGCCACCAAAAAAAAAAAAAAAAGAAAAAAAAGGCCTAGATGATGAAATTTGATGTATTTAAAGTATCATTTCACCTTTTTAACCTAGTAAATAATTTAAAATGCTTTCACTGTTGTTCTGCATGGATTTTACTTGCATAGATTTCAGTGTTCAGTGTTCATGTTTCAGGTAGAAGATGGTGAGTTGGCTTTAGAGGCATCTAGATTTCACACTTAGATATCGAGTGTCTTTGAATTAAGAACCTCCAAAATAATATGTTTAAATACTACATTTGGGGTACAATATATATAAATCATAAAAGATGTTAAAGTGGGCCTTTCTATAATGTGGAAGGAGTGGTTTAAAACACAGCAGACACGTGACATCTTTTGTTACATCTTAAGCCTTTATGCTAAAGGTGACAGATTTGGTAGTTCTGACAATTAGAACCCATTTCCCCATCTTGTAGGAGAACACTGATGTGAAATTACTCTTGAGTGCCGGCAGCTTTGTAAAAAAAAAAAAAAAAAAAAAATTGCCCTCTATTAGCATGTTTGTGGGCAGATTAAAAACTGTCTTCATTTGCATAAGTAACACTTACAGATTCTTTTAAAAGTAGGAAATTATTTCCTGAATGATAAATTGCTAGCTTTATAGTTAGTTGTTGTTGAAAATGTACTCATTCAAAATGCCTAGTGTAGTTTAGTCTACAATAGTGAATTTTTGTTAGAAGTACTGTTTAATGGATTATGTTCTCTGTTCTTGTTCCTACTACTTGCAAAACTGTAATTCATGCTTTGCACTAAAATGTTTGTATCAAATACTTTCCTATTTAGATTGATTTCTTTTAATATCATATATTACACGATATGCCCCAGAGATTGGAAAAAAAAAATACTCCTGCAAATAACACATAAAAGATGAGGGTGAGGGGGATGGATACAGACTTTAAAATGTTTTGCCTTTTACAACTCAAATTACCACTCTATTTTTTTAAAAATGTATTTTCCTTCTTAGATGCAGTAGAAAAGCATGTCATTTTTCTTTCCCTCTTTATAGCTCTTAGTTTAAAAATGTATATGTACATAATGGTATTTTATACATATGCATATTGCATTAAGTGTCCCCCCCCCATACACACAGAGTATCAGAGTCTGTTTTCCCCTTGAAAACTAGTTGTGCTAGGCACTCACTCCCAGCTTTGTTCCAGACTAGACCTTGCAAGTGTCTCTGTGTATCTGAGGATTTGCAAGTACAACAAATACATTTCTTAGGGGAACATTTGTTTCCTGCCTCAGAATCACTGTACCTCTTCTGTGTTGAAATGTTAGCAATGAATTGACTCGAACTCACTGCTCTAAAAAAGAATGGCATGGAAATCAGAGATTGAGTTTGGTTGGAAATTAGCAGCTGAGAGATAGAGGTGCCAGGATTTTTATTTAAATGTGGCACAACAAGATTCTGTCAGCAAAGCACATCATTAGAATATTGAGTTTGGAACTGCTAATTTTTCCTTTAAAATGAGCATACAGTCATGTGTTTCATGGACCATAATAAATTGCCATTGTGTTGTCACTGAGTTTGTTTTGATTTTTGTAACACGGGTTTGGCAGTCACTCTGCTTTTTCTCTCTCCCATTTCTCCCCGAGTCTTACATTTCCTTAATAGATCCCAAACCAAAACCAGCAGAAGGATGCTCCTTACTTCCGTCTTCACTTTAGCATCCTCTGCAGTGTTTTCTTGCTTACGGTAGCGTAGCAAGACATTTGCAGATGGCTGTCAGTTACTATAAAGTACATAACAGTATCCCTTTGTGGCAGATGGATTTAAGACTTTTAGTTCTCAATAAATGTAGGTTTACAATACATAACTTTACAGGATTCGTGTTGTATATAACAGGTTTGAACATATTATCTCAGAATTCATCTGCATGGCATTTTCAGCTTATTCAGGGTCCATGCCAGTTTTTTGTTGTTTCTTTCTTTCTTTTTTTCTTTCTTTCCTTTTTTTAAGTAATAAGGAAGTGCTGTGATTGATAGCAACAGCTCAAGGCGTGATTTTTGAATAGAAACAAAGGGTTTGGAACAGAAGGTGTCAAATTAAACTTTGTCAGTTTGAAAAGTAGTAACATCCTGAAAGTTGTACTAATTTATTTACATGTGGCTACTGTTTATATTTTGCCCTCATTAGATGCAGTGTGATGCTGCTTGGCAAAATTGCTACATTTAAAGTTTAGGGTTTTTTTTGGGGGGGGGGTGCCATTTTAGTTTTCTGAGAATGAATTGGTCTCATTATTTGAAGGCTTGTTAGGTCACCATCTTTTGTACTGTTCAAAGAATTGTGATCTAATTTAATTTTGAAAGTAATTTTCTGATCCTTCTGCCTCTGGTTGTACACAGCACATCAAGTCTCAGAGACCTATCCTAAAAGGCTTGTGCTCACATTTTACAACAAAGCACCATGACTCATTCTTATCTCTCTCCCCCTAAGCAGTGTGGTACTTCTGGGGAATTCTTGGTTTTTATTTGTCAGATGTTAGCAGCATTCAGGCCTCTTCATCAGCTTTCCAAATGCATTCATTCTGACGTTTGGGGAACTGGTCTAAGAAAAGGTATTGGAGAATTAGAAGGCGTTTATATCCTCTCTAGTTCCTTTCTTGAAATTATAGATTACCGTCATGATTAATGGAGTGAAAAGCGATGGAATCTAAGGTAGACACATTACTAAAAGGTATTTAGTATAAAAAAGGTTAGTCATTTTTTTGCCAATCCTAGTTGGGCGTATTGTGACAAAAGAAAAAAAAGGTGTCAAAAATATGTGTTTCCCATTAGTTAGAGATCACACAAGCACCACCCGCTTCCTTTCTTTCTCTCTTTCCTTCCTCCCTCCATTTCTCTCTCCCTCCATCTCTCTCCCCCCTCCTGCCTTCTCTCCCTCCCTCCTTCCTTCTTCTTTCCTTCCTTCCTTCTTCCTTTCTCTCTCTTTTTTTCCTTCTTTCTTTTTTTTCCCTTTTTGAATACCCCTGTAGAGTTTTAACAGTTCCCAGATGCACCATCAAATATTTTTGTATGAAGCATCTGATTTCAGTCTCTTCAGTCCCTCCTGTCTCTAAAAGGCTAGCGGAAACATGCTTCAATGCGGATTCATCGCATTATTTTTAGCTGAGAAATTAGAAGTATTATTTAAGGGCAGGGGTTAATAGCAAAGTACTGGAAGTGTTATGTTAGTCATGGGCAGTTAATAAAAATAAGGATCTGTCTGGGACGTGCAGAGATACAGAAGCGACAATATAGGCAGAATGTTTGTTGAATGAGTCAGGGTTCTCTTTCTGAAATATTTGTTAAACCCACATGAGTGTGATTATTTAGGAATTAGCTGTCATTATTAGCTGTTTTAAAAGAACTAATGATTTTCTTTTCCAAAGAACATCTGTGATCCACATGTTGTTCACTTATATCCAAGTGCCAAGTGATCTCTGCCTTACTGAGAAGTTTCTGAAGGATTTGAGACCATCAATGTTTCCAACACTCTCCAAGAAGCCTTTCTGACATGAATCATTCTTAATTTAACTTTGGACAATTTTTAGCAACAAGCATTTATTTCTAAAAAAAAAAAATTAAAATGTTAGCAGCTCAGTACAGTTTAGTACAGTACTCTGCCAGCCATGCTAGAAAGCCTTTTCTTTTCTGTTCTTCTCAAGCCTTCTCCCTTTTCCAGAAAGGCAAATAAGGCCAGTTTTCAGGCATCCAGGTTATGTCAGAGGTCGTAGCTGAAGGGTACAGACAATGTAGTTCGGAAAGTTCACGCTCAAGCCTCCAGGGGCGATACGTATCTAAAACCTACCCAGCAAAAAAATAAAAAATTAAAAAAATGTAGAGACATGGCATAAGGAAATAGCTTGGCTCTAGGAAAAATAGAAGACATTTTTATGATTTCCTCTAGATAGAAGCAAATAATATGTATCTCCAGGGGACCAGGTGTACAGGTGTGTCTCAAACACTTTAAATACTCAAGTGAAGCTTTGTAGCCTGTAGTCTGTTCACAGGAGTAGAGCCCCCTCACAGCAGTGTGGAAATGAGCTGCTGTGGTCAGGCGAGCCCGCACTCTGTCATCACACTGGTCATCTGTGGTTTTTTCCTTCTGAGTGACTGTTCGTTCAGGTTAACTCTTCAGTGTTCTGCCCTTTTCCATCTTGAATTGTGTGTTCAGTGGCATCAAATGAGAGCATTATCACATGAACATTCGTGTGTGTGTGTGTGTGTATGTACACACAGGTATGTGAGCATATATATCTCTCTCTCTATATGCACACGATCATTTATTTGTGTGTGTTTGCTTATTTAAAAACAACTGTTAAAGTATCCAAACTTTCTTAGAGGCACTTGGCTGTCGTGTTTTAAGGCCCTGGGTTTTATACTGAGCCCTACAAACAAAAGAAAGCAACAACCAAACCTGCACAACTCACTCAGAATCATGAGCCAGTAGGAAGCTAATGTGCTGGTCCCCATCTTTTCTTTTGAATCTCTCAAACAGACCAATTCCAGAAGAAGAAGCCTTGTTTCTTTTTACCATTATCACAAATAGAAGTTCCTTTTGAATGGCTCATTCAGTTTGAAAAAGAGAAAAAAAGCTATAAAATTCTCTGGTTTCACCTCCAAATAACATAAAAAGCAGAACCTCCCTGGATAGATAGATAAAAATTTAAATACTAGAGGTTCAGTGTCTAGTCTGTTCCTATCTGACTAGCTTCCTTGAGATTTCCAAGAAAGCCCTTCATTTTAGCCCAGTTTTCCCAGAGCAGAACCCCAAATATGGGCTAATGCCTGCAAGGAGTAAGGGAGAACAGGGAAGGGCAAAGGATTGGGGGGGCCTCGGTAGAGGCTTGTGGGAGGGAATAGAATAGGGATGGGTGTCTCTGGAGAGTGCACGGAAAGGGGAGGGCTGGCCGCTTGACATGGGACAGGCTTTTTACCAGTTTGTGTGCCAACGACAGGTCACACTGGGGTGATGGGACCACTGGGGTAGTGCCTTCCAAAGTGTTGAGGTGAGATTTCCCCAGACGAGCAGGCAATACAGTAGCCTGTGACCATGGCTGTTCTAGCTGCTGGGCTCCAGCTTGATGCTCTCCCTCCCTCTTTCCCACCCCGCTGCTTCTGGTCCAGTATAGTAGATAGGATGAAAGTTTGAGATAAGTAAGTGTCCTCTGTTGAACCATTCAGCCAATGAAAACTTTAGGATCCCACAGCGTCATGTTGGAGCCTAGACTGAGTTTGCCCTTCACTGTTTGATTTTTTTTGTCCTCTGACAAGTCATATACATGTGTTACAGCTGACATAAAAGCAGGACTCTGAAGTTTCCCTAGTGAAAGTTTCTTGTTGAGGAATTCTCCTAATGCCCATGGTAGTAAAGTCATAAAGCTAAACATGAACTCTGCTAGCTTGTGCACGCGCTCTCTCTCTCTCTCTTTCTGTGTGTGTCTGTCTGTCTTCCAGCTTCCTTTCTAAGAAAGTGTAAGCTTAGGAAAGCCTTTGAGGATAGTTTGTTTCTAAAACTGGTGTGCCACCTCAATACCTTCAGTGGCTCATGGCCACTGGTGAGCGAGAAGGTTGGGCGGGAGTTAGGCCTGCTCTTGTCTTTGTTTCTATCCCATATCACGGTCTTGCTTTGGGGGTCTGATAATGTCTGTCCTTACTTTCCTTCAGAGTGTGTGTACACCCTCTGGCGTACTTGCTCGTACATGCATATGTCCAGGCAACTGGTTGATGCCTGATTATTTTCCTTTACGCTTCTTTTTTTTATTTGAGTCAGGGTCTCTTATTGAACCTGGAACTCCCCATTTTGACTATACTGGCTTTTAAGCAAGCACCCAGTGTCTGTCTCCAGACCCCCGTTCCTAGGGTGACAGGTAACAGGCTTATATGTGAGTTCTTGGGATCCAAACTCAGATCTTCCTGGCTGCACAGTGAGCACTTATCTACTTAAGTCATCTCCGGATGTTTGCCCGTTAAGATGTAAATCTGAACATTAGTCAGGAACAGAGCCTGCTTCCTCCACAGCTACAGCTGTCCTCTCTTAACGGATTAAAAGAAAAAGAATATTAACGCAGGTTAGAGTGTGATGAGTAGATGAAAAGGTAACTTCTGGCGTCTCCGTGTTAGCACCTCTGGAGGATTCCAGCCCTACTGCTAACTGACCTGTTACCCTTTCCTCCTAAGGGATGGTTGTGTGAGCTGTTGCGCTGGAAAGAAGACCCTTCTCCAGAAAACAGGACCCTGTGGGAGAACCTGTCGATGATCCGGAGGTTCCTCAGTCTTCCCCAGCCTGAGCGCGATGCCATCTACGAGCAGGAGAGCAATGCTGTGCATCACCATGGCGACAGGCCGCCCCACATCATCCATGTTCCAGCAGAACAGATTCAGGTTCGTTTACCTTGGCCAGCTCAGCACGGCACTAAAACAAACAAAGCCTTCAACTTAGCAGGGAAACTGGTGGTTCTCCTCTCCCTCAGTCTACACATTGGCTTTCTTCAGGGGATAGGAACGGACTCCCATCTTGCCCAGGGGATAAATCTTTCCGGCTGGTGTGTCACAGTCTCCTCACCCTATCGTGGCAGGAGCCCCCTTCTGGACTGCTAGTTTAGTAAAGCTGTCCTGGTTAGCACTGGGTTTTGAGGGTGAAAGCTTAGAATATATCTTTTTGGGGTGTGTGTGTGTGTGTGTGTGTGTGTGTGTGTGTGTGTGTGTTTAATTCGAACTTAAAACACCGCCTACTTCCTAATTAAAGCCATACTGCCCCGGAGGAGAGGAAGTGCCACTGTGCTGTGGAGGAAGGTCACACGTTTTATACCTTGGAATCTGTCCAGAGTGAGGGGGGAGGGGAACCAACTGGCATCCTGCTCTATGCTCCTCATCCTGCCTTTCGCCTCACATAGCCCCCCACCCATCCCAGGGCAGGACAGGGTGAGTCATGTTTGTTTGTCTTTCCTTAGAGCCCCTCTCCCAGCACCCTTGGGAAAGGAGAGTCTAGAGGCGCTTTCTTACCAGGCCTGCTGACCCCCGCACCATGGCCCAATGCTGCTCCTCAGGTGAGCGGGCACCAGTTCCCTGTACCAGGAGAAAGGGAGAAAAGAGGGTGTCATGGAGGCCAGCTCCCTCAGGGGTTTCGGACATGCAAAGAACAGTGGTAGAATGGCTGTGGCTCTGGCCCAAGCCCACAGCGCCAGCACTTCAGCCTGCACTGCATCAGCCTGCGCGGGGCCTGTCCCTTCATCTGTTGAGGGGCTGCTGTCTATGAAGAACTTGATTAAAAGGTTGTGGACTGTGTTCCGACGCTCCTGCGGCTTCAGGAACTTATATCAAATTGAAGCTGTGTAACTTGTTTCTGCTAACTCTGAAGATTGTTTTTAGCTTTCTCCCTTAAGGGAAATGCCATTGCCTCTAGGGTCCCAGAAACCATCTTTGTTGAATCACCCGCATGCCTTCTTGGTACTGCTGTCTGGGAAAAATACGGATATCTGTAGCTAAAATAATAGAGTTATCCATTCACCAGGAAAAAAAGAATCCTTGAGTATTTATTAAAGATAAAACAAATTGAAAAAGAGAATCCCCTAGGATATTAAGCACTAAAATAATTGTGAAAGCCTGAAAAACCGACTGTTTCAGCTAAAACAAAGACAAGAAAGATATATGTTAAGTAATAAAAATAGTACTTGTTTGAACATGTAAATTGTTTTTAATAAAATTGCTTCTTAGGGGGATAGGAGGAAATGCTTAGGCACAGGACAAATGTTCTAATACGTCGCAGCCTTGCGCACCCAGGGCTGATTGGCTTGGCTGATGAGAATTATGGGTGTCGTGCTCAGTCGACACATGCCACACGTTTGTTACATGTAATTGTGTACAGGAATTACAGCACATACGCCGATACTAATTATGAAAAGGTGTCTGTATACATTAAATTTAAAGCCTAATCACTTCGTAGCTTACTATAGACAAAACAAGTTCGCCAGCTGGTATAGAGTAGAGGGAACCTTTATTTGGTGGGTAAGGAAAAAAAACTTAGTGTCAACCTAATGCAGTTTGGTAGGCGAGAGAGAGAGAGAGAGAGAGAGAGAGAGAGAGTGTGTGTGTGTGTGTGTGTGTGAGAAGAGAGAGAATTGAAATTGTCTGACAGAACATTCTTGCACCTCTAAGGGGTATGCGGAACGAGAGAAGCCACTGCTGTGCTGTCCTCTATGGTGCAGACACAGAATGCGTCATAGCCAAGCTCTCTCTGAAGAGAATGCAGCGTAGCCAGGCCCAGTGCTTTCCCTATGGTGGGTAGTTCAACCTTCCCACGATGTCTGTGCAGTTCTTGCTAAGAAGGATTCTTCTTTTAAGCCCGTTAATTGCCATCACCGTGTGCTTTGGTGGCTGCCTTTGGTGCCTATCCTTCTGAGAGAGTGCGTGGCTCACATTTTTTTTTCCAGCTGTTTTTCTTCTCCACAGATCGCTGGTAGGTAGGCACGGTAGCCCTGTCAGCTGCCCTGCTTCCTAGCTGCCGGGCTCTGAGCTCAGATGCATGTTTGTTTATTTAGTAAAGGCTGTGGGTTGTTTAGCTGGCCTGCTCTTTCTCGCTGTGTCTGCCGCTGTCAGGCACTGCACAGGCTTGGCAAGCACCCACTCCCACTCCAGCGGGCTCCCAGCAGCTCTGACTGTCTGCTTGTTTCTTTGCAGCAACAGCAGCAGCAGCAACAGCAGCAGCAGCAGCAGCCGCCGCCTCCGCCTCCGCAGCCACAGCCGCAACCCCAGGCAGGCCCCAGGCTCCCCCCACGGCAGCCCACCGTGGCCTCATCCGCAGAGTCTGATGAGGAAAACCGGCAGAAGACCAGGCCACGAACCAAAATTTCCGTGGAAGCCCTGGGGATCCTTCAGAGCTTCATCCAAGACGTGGGCCTGTACCCGGATGAAGAGGCCATCCAGACTCTGTCGGCGCAGCTGGACCTCCCGAAGTACACCATCATCAAGTTCTTTCAGAACCAGCGGTACTACCTGAAGCACCATGGCAAGCTGAAGGACAACTCTGGCCTGGAGGTCGATGTGGCGGAGTACAAAGACGAGGAGTTGCTGAAGGATTTGGAAGAGAGTGTCCAGGATAAAAGCACCAACACCCTTTTCTCAGTGAAACTAGAGGGCGAGCTGTCGGTGGACGGGAGCACAGACATTAATGCCGACTTGAAAGACTGAGAGACAAGTGTTAACTTTGAGCGGTACCACTCGCATTTACTAACAAAACGAGAAGCCCACCTTGTGTTCGCTCAGAAGCCCTTCATTGTTTATCGTTTGGCCAATGAATCTTCAGAAACTTGCACAAACAGGAAGTTGGAAGGACAGGACAGACTGCACTCAAGGTTTTACTCTGTTTTACAAACTGCTTGGCAGCCCCGGGTGAAGCATCAAGGATTGTTTGATGGTAGAGTTTGTGTTCGAGGGCCGCACCGAGGTGTCGCACCCTGTCAGCATGATACCAGAGATTGGTTTTCCTTTTAATTATTATTATTCTGGAGCCTCAAATAAGCATTATAACTTCTGTGATTATGATTGCCTTTCCTTTAATTATTTCTGTAACACTCCACACTGGTCTTTGGAAACTGGCCCCTTATTTTAAAGAGAAAAAGGAAAAAAAAAAAAAAGAGTTTGTTACTCGAATTGTATGTTAAAAAAGAACTATAGACTGTGGAATGCAGTTAAAGATAACATATGCCAACAAATGCCTTGTATTATATGGCACTGCCGTAATTAAAATTTGTTTTTTTATTTTGGAAATAAAAGTTCGCTGTACTTTTTTTTTCATGCTCATTGTTACTTTTTTTTTTTAAGGAAAAAATGTGAAACACAATTTAGTCCTCGTTATTTATTTGTAGATCCTGCAACATCACGTTGTAATTAAGTTTTTGGAAATTTCTGTTAAGTGTAATGTTGCTTCTCTTGTTATCATACTGATTTTCTTTCTATTTATAACTGTATTTTGATGGGCAGTAAAACAAAGTGTCTTAAAAGTTTTAAATAGAGAAAATGTGCTTTACACAGTTGCCTATAAAAGTCTATGTTATCCAAGCAATTCACTCTAGAAGCTTCACTCTTGTTGTTGTATGCAATTTTTACTATCATGCAAATAAGCTTAGGTAAATAAAACTAATAGATCACCTTAGAAAATTATGCAATTAATGTGAAAATAATTGATGTTTGCAATGTGTCTTCCTTTGGTTTACAATCAATTTTAAAGCGACATCTGTATAAAATTTCTGTATAAAGGTGTATTTCTTTTTTATGAGTTTATGACTATGAAAACACCAGCTATTTTGTTACAGCTGCTGTTTTTATAAGTGTATCACGATTTTCTTTATGCAGAAATGTGCTGGTTAGGAGTGGCTATTGACTGTAACTACACGATTAAAATTGTTTGTATGGTATGCCATGGCAGGGTTTGTCTGCTTATGTGGAGTAACTTTAGCCAAGCTCAAGGACGGCCGTGTCACGTAGGTACATTGCTGATGCTTTCTTCGTGGTAGATGGCGGGCTCAGAAAAGAGCAACTGCGCTCTCCCCTGAAACACTGCATGCGAGGCACACACATGCACATTTCTAAATAGGCGTGGAAGTTGACAGTGCAGGTAATCTGCTTTGCTTACTACCCAGGATAGTCAAAGACCTCCACAGAGTTACTGCTGTAGTCATAAGTACTTGGAAAGGCTGTATCTGCCTTTTCCTCACAATCCTACAGTTATGGCAACACTTTTCTTTAAGCTAGAGTGTCTTCTTAAAAGCCATTAATAGCAGTATAACTGAGGGACCCTCTGTGAGAACCCTCCATATGCATTGTGTTTGGGTTTGATTTGTTTTACAAGTTATACATAGGGAAGGTAGTAAGTAACCCTGAGGTCCTTTGGCTGCCATTGTCAAAACTGAGAACTACCTGGAGAAAATCAAAGTAATAGCCCAGCAATCCAAACGCCATTTCCAAACTGCTGCATCGCGCCCCAGTGTCAGGCATGCTGTGCTCCTAGGAAAACTTTTGGGTTTTTTGTTGTTGTTGTTCTTGTTTGTTTGTTTCTCTTTGTGTCCCTTTTTGGGGTTCCCTAACTGTTAATGGGGGGATGTTCATGGAGCCAGGGCTCTGCACTTCACGTCTTCCTGAGGAGCGTTTCCTCAGGCTTGGTGAGCTCATGTCTGGAGGCTGCAGGGCCCTCCTGTTGGTCTAAATCAGGCTCCTTGGAAACACCACTAACGCTTTATTCTGAGCAACTCGGAAGGCTGCTGCTTTGTAGCAAACTCATTTCCTACCCTTTTTATTAAGTGAGAAAACAGTGCAAACTTTGTTTCCTGAGGTTCAGAAAAGTAATTATTTGGGCCAAAGGCATTTGAATTAAAATAAGGCAAGCTAAATTTCAAATGTTAAAACAAAAAAGCAGAAAACAACTAGCAGTGCCGCTAACTAAAGATTATCACCCACGGTCTCCTTTTCCCCAGGTTTGAAAGGGTCAACAGAACATCAAGTAGAACTGCTGTCATTGTTGTCTTTAAAACAGCCCAGTGCTCAAGATCAATACGTAGTTTTTTGAGGAGGAGAATCAGGTTGCAAATAAGATTTTTCCATTTCCTAACAGTCTGAAGTAATTCTTTTGAAATGGTATTTCCTAGGAAACAAGTGTGTTGGGAAGCAACACAATTGTGCCAGCAAAATGATCGGATGTTTTAACTTTAAGGTCAGTGTGCGTTTATGTTACTTTAGGATAAAGCACATGTTAGCAAACCATCCATGATGGTCACGACGGTGTGGGCAAAACTGTTGAAGACAGTGTATTTGGGAAGATGTCCCCTAGAGATCCCTGCTGTTCCTCCAGTGCCACGGTCACCCATGTCTCTCTTCTCTTGTTGCCTGTGGCTATTGGCGAGATGCCTTTAACAGCCTTCCTTGTGTCCCGGTGTTTCAGCGATGTTTGAACGCTGGGCAGGACGTAGTGCTTCGTGCTGATAAGATGTTAGCAGAGTCAGGTAGTTTCCGGGTAATAGTCAACCATGCGCATCTGAGTCTGTCATAGATTCCTTCACTCAGCACTTTGTCACTAATTTGTATTACACTCTGTGGCCATATAATACCTGCACATTATGCAAAAAATGATGTTGATAGTGTCTTCTTGCCACACAATATGCAGAGCTGACGCAGAACCTTTGAAGTCGAAGGTAACTAAAGATGTGCCCTACTTGTGCGGCACTAGGTAGCAAAGTCTGTACATATGTATGAAATGTGTATTCACCGAAATTTAGTACAAAGAAATTCTGAGCTTAAATGTGCACCCCTAGTAGTATCTATAGCTAAAATACAGAGCTTGAATAGGAATTTTTAAACAGTTCAGGAGTGCTTAAAAATGACTGTCCCACACACGCTACTATTAAATTCTTCCCTAGTCCCAGTTCACGTTTGACTGATAAGAAAGTCCTTGATTGTCACAATATTTTCAAGAAATGAGATATTATGAACTGCCTGGTGATATCTTAAACAAGATCAATTAGAATGTGTATGGCCTGTAACGCAGCAATGGAGATGAACTATTGTGCGCAAGCCAGCCAGAAATGTGAATGGCAGTGTGGGAACCCAGCAGCTCCAGGGTGGGAGCCGTCAAAAACGTTCCCAGAAGGATTTCTCTCAAGGGGCCTATTCTTGGATTCAGTGTTCCCTCTGAAGCAATTCTTTAAATGTAAATAGTGGATACTTGCATGTCTTTGGACAAAAGCTGAGCTACAATCTATTAATACGCACAATTTTTGATAAAATATAAAGTACCCTCTAACAAAAATGTGGTGGAAGGTGTATGTCAAGAATACGATACCTGTTTAACAATACCATATGCTAAATAAAAATAGTTTGGAATTAATGTTTAAAATATGAGCAACATTTTTAAGCCTTTCTTACATTCCTCTACATTTATGTATATTTATACACACGCACACAAACACATTTAATTTTATGAAAAGAACCCTACAAAAATTCAATGGCGGCTATTTCACTTGTGCCAAAGATGGGTATGAGGTCATCTTTTCCTGTGGGCTATTTCCAGCTGCTAATACAACTACTGTAACCAAAGCACTTGACGTGGGCTTGGCATGACAGTGGCTGGTGAGAGATGCAGTTGAGCTGTGTGCAAGATAAGAGCAGAGAAACTGCAAAGCGACCTGTTTTGCACCAAGTTAGATGCTGAGCATTATTTCTTTACGGAGCTCCTTCAGAAATAACATTCAGATAAATCTTCATTCTAGCAACGGTCTTTAATTCACGCTTTCACATATTCCAGGAAAGTGATATCTATCCCTATCTGGTTCCCCCCCCCCCCCCCCCCGTGAAAGATGACAGTGCCTGCTAGGTCAGAGAGTTAAAGCACACGTATTTTAAGGTGTGTGTTAGCATATCGTCTCTGTGGTGACAGAATGCAAAGGGGCATTTTGTCCAGGGCACAGACCTGCTGAGCAGCATCTCCTGGCGGAGACAAGTTCCTCCCCTACTCATCTGCAGTTCTAGCTTTGATACAAAGGCAGCCAACCCACTGAGACCTCTCTGCCGGCGTTGTCCTCCACTGTGCTTAAACTGAGAGCAACGTTTGAAGAGTGCTTTGTTTTATAAGACGTCACCGTGTCGTATTTAGAGCTCTCCATCCCACTAGGAAGCACTTAACGGCAGACACGAACATTCCCACTTCAAAGACAAGAGAACAGGAGAGCTCAAATAGGTTAACTGACTTGTTCAGCTACAAAGTGGCCCCATGACCCTCAAACTCATTTCTCCCTTTTTCTCAGTAAATTTCTCAAATACAGTGAGAATTCAGTGCAATTCAGTTCTTTCACAGATACAAAGCAATGTGTATTTTGTTAAAAAGTTGAACACTGGTTTAAATCAGATGCTTCACTCTGGAATAATTACCCCAAATTCTGTTGTCTTCGTATGAATGAGAGCTATACACACCATTTTTTTTCAAAAGAAACTATTATGAAAATTGTAAAACAAACAAAAAAGGAGAAAAAAACTGTAGTCATCCTCCAATTCAACAATTTTAACATTTTTTTTATTAATAGTTTTTGAAACTCGCTGAAATTAAAACAAAGCATCTACAAAAAGAACCCCACTGTTAGACGGGTTTTTGTCCATTATAATACTGCAACATCGTGCTACGTTTTGACAAGGAATGAATCTTCTAATTTTTAGAGGAAACTTAAAATTTTGTTTTTTCCCCAGAGCTTTCTGAGAATTTTCAAAAAGCCAAGTTTTAAGAGGAGAACCCAGGAGAACCCCACAAATATGTTTAAGAGAAAACCAGAGGTAAGCCAGTCTCTCTCTATTTATAAACAGTCCATGCTTTCATATCGTTTCAGAAACTAAAGTACATAATTTTCAGTTCTGCATAATAAAATATGTAATTAAGCAACATTCCACGGTGGATTAAAGAATTAAAAGCTTCAGGTGCAGAAAAGAATTTGTTGGCATTTTCATTTTCAAGGTGGTATTTTGAGGTGTTGCTTTTTGCTTCCCTTTGACATCTTATACACAAATAAATAGACAGAAGCAGGTGAGAGGCAAAGAAAACGAAGAATTGGCTTCACTACAATAGACCCAAAGAAACATAGAGAGGATATTTGTAATGTGCCCAAGAAAAGGAAATTAAAAAGGACAGGAATCTTCCTTGCCTGAGGAGATTTTTTTTTTTTTTAAATCTTCAAACAGAGGTTTGTATATCAAGAAACAGGAATCCCACAGTTAGAGACAAGCTGGCCTGTGCAGTGCCTGCATCCCAGCTGTACTCATGAATCCACATACCAAATGGTACAGTTCAGAAACCTTACTCTTCAAAATAAGAACTCAATTTCTTTAATAGTTCTGTGCCCCAGATACTGAAGTTCATGGAGGCTTTTGGCAATTTTCTTCTTTTTAAAGGATAATATGTCAGATAAAATCAAACTGCTAAGATGTCAGAATTTTGCATTTAACATTAGGAGGGTTTCAGGTAATACATAAACTGCAACTATGCACAGTTATACATTCAAATAAATTTACTATCAGAGTCCTGCACTTTCAAAACCTGCCCAAGAAATACATTTGGTAGAGAAATGAATGAATGAATGAATTAGTGGATGAAGGAGAACAGATGAGGTAGCAGAAATTTTGACTACGCAGAATGGAATAAGAATCACATTTTATGAACAACCCCCTCTATGGTGCATTTTACTTTTCTTTTTGAAATTATGCTTATTATTGACTGTGTGTGTGCATTCACACACACAACAGAACAAGTGGAGGCCAAAGAACAACCTGTGGTAGTCAGTTCTCTCTGCCCACCTGTGGCTCTCCAGGTCACGGGTTGGAAGGAAGTTGGAGGCTGAGTCAGCTCACCAGCTCTTTACTTGTACTTTAAATGGACAAATATAAAGAAGCTTCCGGAAGTCTTTAAATGTTACATCTCATGATCTTCTTGAAAAAATGGCAACATTCTACATCTTACTCTAAGGACTGTCATATATATCATCATGAAATGGGATATTTTAAAATTAATACAGAATTTGGACAGAAAACACAGAAAGGTAAAAGACAGACAGACAGATACACACACACACATAAAATGGAAAGGTAATGTGACACAGAGAAACATGAGATCCTAAACATTTTATTAGTGGAAACTATGGAACTTCCTAAGGCATGATTGACATAAAACAAATGCACCTATTTGCTGTACAGTTTGGTATGTTGTATATTACATATGTCAACTTTACCTAACATGTGTATATACAGACACAGACAGTGGTGCGAGGGACATGTTCTCCATCAGGCAGCTCCCCAGTTCCCTTGCCTGTCCACCTCTCCCATTCTCAACTGCCGCCATCCTCACAAAACTGGCCTATGCCTCCTTCCTGTTATTAGCTCATTTGTTTTCTTGTTACTGAAATTTGATGATCCTTTTATACATTTATACATTATGTGGTTTGCTAGTATTTCTCATTGGACTTATGGCATATCATCCCATTCTCCAAATTATCCTTTTAAGGATGTATATCCTTCATTGTGGTGAAATCCAAGTTAATATTTTTGAAAGGTTTTGCTTTTGATGTCATGTGAGTTGCCTAGTTTAAGGCCACAGAGATTTCTTTTCTACCTCCTCTTTTAAAAGACACTCATTTATAAGCTGATATTAGCCTTATAATATAAGATAGCCATCTACAGACCTAAAGAAGTGATCCTAGGAAGACCCTACAGAGGATGCTTAAATCTCATTCAGAATGGCAACCAGGATAGACACCAGAAGTGGTGGAAGAGAGGGAACAGGATGGGAGTCTACTACAGAGGGTCCTCTGAAAGGATTCTTTCTCCCAACAGGGGATCAAAGCAGACGCTGAGACTCACAAACAAACTTTGGGCAGAGCACAGGGAGTCTTATGGAAGAAGAGGGGGTTGGTGTAGAGGAACATGAAGGGGACAAGGAGCCCCACAAGAATACCAACAAAGCTAAAAGAACTGAGCTCAGGGCCTCCTGCAGAGACTGATGCACCAACCGAAGACCATGCATGGAGAGGACATAGACACCCTGCTCAGATGTGGCCCATTGGCAGCTCAGTCTCCATGTGGATCTCCAAGTGAGGGGAGCAGGGGCTGCCTCTATCATGAACTCCTTTGCCTGCTCTTTGATCACTTGCCCCTTATGTCTTGCCAGGCCATGGAAGAAGACAATCCAGGCAGTCCTGATGAGACTTGATAAACTATGGGCAGATGGCAATGGTGGAGAATTCCCCCTTTCAGTGGACTAGGGGAAGGGGATAGGGGGAAGAGGGAAGAAGGCTGGGACTGGGGGTAGTTGAGAGAAAGGGCTTCAATCAGGATATATAATGAATAAATTGTGAAAAATAAAATTAAAAATTAAAAAATACGTATTGAAAAAATAAAATAAAAACAAAGTGAGAAAAAGTTTTATACTTTTAGGGTTTACATCAGGTCTATGGTCTACTTTGAGCTAGTTGCTGTACATGCTACAAGATCTATATCCAACTCTATTCTCTTTTTCCAATTTTCCTTCTATGTGTGCACACACACGCACATCCCACACACACTTATTTAAATTGTTTCTGTACATTTTGTTTAAAAGATTATTCTTTCTAGAATTAAGTAGCTTTTGTCTTTTGGTCAAAACCTGATGACTGTGCACGTGTCTTCGGAAGTCTCTGTCTTGTTTTCCTGCCTTTTGCTTTTCTCCCCAGGCCTGCCTTGGTTGCTGCACTTCCGGAATGGGCCTTGAAGCTGGTTTTTTTTTTTTATGTCATTTTTGGGATTCAGGACATTTTTAGTTTTCTGTTACTTTGGGTTTAGCTTGTCAGTTTCTACCAAAGGCAGGGAGGGATCTACAAGGTCTTTAGAGGTCATTTTAGGGAAACAGGAAGAAGAAAAAACAGCTAGAAACACAAGAAGAAAAATAGAATGTGTCAGAAAACAGGGAGACTTGTAAGTAATGGCACTCAGAGGAGAGGCATACCTTCCACAAAGTCCTTCATTGCATGAAAAACTTCTGGAAAGTACACGTCAAGATGACTTCTTTTAATGCCTTAAGAGATGTGGGCTATTGAGAAGTTTAGTACAACCAATTAAATGCCCTAACTTGGGGGAAGATAAAATATTTTTATGTGTAACAGAGGAGCTGAAATGGCCAGATCAATGCTCTAGCTCAGGGCTCACCATCTCCTGTCCATCCGTGTCACAGAAAGAGTCTTCTTAAACATCACCATTGCTTTTCATCATCACCTTCTTTGAACTGCTTTGGTGCAACAAACAGGAGTCCAAATGCTTGCAAAAGAGACTGTGTGGCCCCCCAAGTCAGTGGTACTTTCTCTCTGGTCCTCTACAGAAAATGTTTGTTAGCTTCTATGCAAGTCATTAAGCTAAGCTGTCTGTATAATTTGAAAAAAATATATGAGAATAAAGCAATCACTTCAGTGTTTTGTCTGAAGAGTGATGACACGCGTCAACTGGAAAACCCTTCTGCTCTCAATTCTGCATTTCACTTGGTGTGCGTAAAAACAACTCACCCACTTCCGTTACTTACCTTGGTCTCCACATGAGTACACACCCTGTTGCTTACCAGTAAATATTCTACAAATTCAGAAAATTATTGAGTTAAAACTTCACCCGTCTTGATAAAAGTCTAGAAGTGTTAATATTCTTGGCAAAATTATTTTTGCACTAATTGCTGTATCCATCTGCTCTGTGATATTGATGAGTCTGTGTGAGCATTCTCTCCCTCCTGCGATCATGCTTCCTGGCCCCACGGAAGCCGGATCCAGTTCCTTTCCATCCTGAGCCGCCAGCACCATGGACAACTGCGAATTTTTCCATGGAACACCTAAGGTGAGATTGACACTTGGCTGGCATGGTGGACCTCTAGAAAACAAACCAGTCTAGAGAGAGAAAGAGAGTTCTGTTGATGTAAGAATAGACTGTGGGGATTCGAGGATTTCTTTCCTGTAAAGAGAACTCTTCTCTTTCCCAAAGCCCATGCTCACATGATTAGGCAATGTTCTCCAGACTGCTAGAGTCGTGAAGCAAAGCCAAGGGCTCTGAGGCCTTTGTCTATCTCAACTCTGCCTCCAGAAACCTGAAGAGACAGGGTGACTCATGCTGTCAGTATGTCTGACAGAAAGCAGTTGCAGAGCCTAATTTCATTGGGATTGCACTGAAATATTTATTTAATTTTAATTAGTAATGTATTACTTGCTTAAAAAAAACCAAAACAACCCCATGTATAGCACAACCCCTAGCTTTAAAAGGTTGGGGGTGCAAGCACAAGAAAAAAGATAAAATTTTACACAAAAATAGCAACAAGCAGGGGCTGGAGACATGGCTCAGCAGTTAATAGCGTGGATTATTCCAGGGTATCAGACACACATACACAGAAAAATTGAAAACAAATCTCAGCCATTACAGTCTTCATCATGGCCATAGTTTATGGTCCATCCTATTGGATAATGATTGTAGAGCCTTGGCTTATGGAGGTTAGTGTCCTGCACAGACAAATAACTTGGGCTTTAGAGATCAAATGTGAGAAAGAACACAGCCCACAGGATGAAATGGGGGAGCATTTCCTTCACACTTCTGGACTCCTCTTTCTATGAGCAGTTTCTATCACCACTGCAGTTGGCTTGTGAGAATTGGATAGCCTACCTGTTTGTTTCCAATCATGATCTGGATTGCCTCCGAGTACACAGAGATGAGAAAAGTAGCATTCTGATCACACTGTGTTTGTGCATTTGAAAGGGCAGCATTTTGTTGTTATTGTTGAGATTTTTGGTGTTTGAGTGTGTGTGTGTGTGTGTGTGTGTGTGTGTGTGTGTGTGAAATGTTCTTTGGTGAAAAGATGCTTGATCCTTTAGGAGATGGCCGTTTGTGTTTGATTGTGTTCATGTGGCTTCATTGGTGAAAACACCTTTATTGAGATCACATCTAAACATCTTTTTGTGTTATTGTTTTGCCTATTCATAAAATCCCAAACTTGAGAATCCTTAAATCTCAAATCTATTGATGTCAGAATTCCTTATATTCCTAAAAACGTTCAAGGCCCAGAGAGATGGCTCAGCCAGTAAAGGAGTCTGTCACCGAGCTTGAAGTACTAACACCTACATGGTAGGAGGAGAGCATTGACTCCATCAAGATGCCCTCTGACCTCCACAAGTACAGTGTAGTGTTACACACACAATAGAAACATAATGCATACATGTAACCTTTTTAAAACGAGATGTTCACTTACAGTAAAAAGTCAAACATACTTTTCTATTATTATTATTATTATTAATTTTTTGCCAAGTGCAACTGAAAAACTGGAGTCTCTATGGGAATTGAGCTTACCAGGCGACGGTGGAGAGCTAGGGGCCTCAGGATCAAGCAACAGAATAATCCTATGTTCCCTGGGTTTTCTTCTTCCTTCTTTAAATAAATATTTACATTTTCTTTATACAGCTGTATGCTTTTTTCTGCATGTCGTCTATGTACCGCTAGAGAGTGGTAGATCCCTGGGCGCTGGGGTTACAGACAGTTCTATGGGTGCTGGGAACCAAATGCAGTTCTTCTACAAGAGCAGCAAGTGCCCTTGACCACTGAGCCAGCTTTCCAGCCCTCCCTGGGTTTTCTCTGTGCTTCATCTATCCCAGACTTACAAGAAGTCACCAGTTCAGAAATACCAAGGGAGACACACAGAAAAAGTCACCAAAGCCTGCTCTCTCTATCCTAAGAAGAGAAACTGCCTAGCAAGGCAGAAAACTACATAGTAGCCACACTTCTTCATCAACACATCTCCGGAAAAAGCTACCCCTGAGCCCAGGCCCGGACAGCAGAGCATAGATTTAGGTTTCTACTCCAGAGACTGTACAAGGCTGCTTCAGCATCCAAAGGATGATACTGTTAAAAGGTGTGCTGCATAGTCAAGCCTTTATTTCAGTCCCCGCAGCGTCCGAGGAGGCTGCCAGGAGAGCAGTTACAGGTACTTCCATGTCAGCTATCCAGGAAGTTGCCTTCAGTCCTAGAGGGAAGCTGGAACTGCTGTCCCGACCTGGCAGTAATAAAGTGACATCTTGGCAGGGCAGCAGCCCAAGAAAGCTAGTGAAAGCAGATTAAATGCAGAGTCCCATAATGTAATGCCCCAAGTAGCTATATTTAGGGGAAAAATCATACCAATATCTAGGAAATTTTCAAAGTGGATGTATAAGATAAGCCAATAAGGGCTAGAGGAGAAAGAGGATGGAGCAGGTAAGGCATAAAGGATTCTAGGCCAGAAAAGTACTCAGCACTGTACATCAGAAACACATTGTTAGAAGCCTCTCCAAACCCACAATACGCACAGCACTTGAATGAAGCTTAATTTGAATGGTGGACTTCAGTGACAATGATGTGTGCAGTGGTTGAACTCTTCATTGTTAACTTGACTGGCTTTGAAATCACCTAGGAGGCACAGCTCTGGGTTTGTCTGTGTGTGTCCAGAGACGGTTAACAGAGGAGAGAAACCCCTGACAATTGTTGGCACTGTCTCATGGATTGACTAAGAACAGGAAAGGGAGAAAGCAAGATGCACACCAGAGTTTCTCTCTTTCTGCTTGCTGCCTGCAGCAGCCTGACCTGACACGGCTGCCAAGTTTCTGTCATGATGGACTACTTCCCTTTTAGCCAAAATAAACCATTCCTGCCCTGTTGTTTCTACCAAGCATTGGGTCAAGGTGGGGAAAGGGTTAACTGACAGTATCCGTAAATGTGGGTTCCCTGTGTTAACAGTTGGCTACTGTCTTGGAGGATGTGGCGAGAAGGGAAGAACAAGCGCAGGGGCCTTGCCTCCCACTCGCTCTTGCTTTCAGCCTAAAACTGCGCTAAAATTGAAAGCCTTTTAAACTTTCTAGATCCAAATAAGTTTGGATTAAATCAAAGCTGTCAATAGATGGTATTTTAGTGATGTTCATGACTTTCAGGAACAATGCACAATTTCTGGCCTCAAAAAAATAGATCTCCTGTAATCAGTGTGTCTCAAAATGAAAAATTTTAATATATTCACTTTATTTATTTTATAGAATTGAAATTGAAAAAAATTAAATGTAGCTATTAAATAAATTTTTACAAAATAAATATATTAATTAAGCACACACACACACACACACACACACACACACACATATATATATATATATATATATATATCCATGATTTTGAAGCAAGCCGGTCCAAATAGTGAGTTCCATGAGAGCCAGAGCTATATGACAGAGAGATTCCATTTCAAACAAAACAAAAGGAAAAAGAAAGAAAGGAGGAAGAAGGAACAAAAGAAAGGAAGAAAGAAAGAAAGAAAGAAAGGATCAAAAAATTACAGTCTTGCTTAGAAGAGCCTTTTAACTTAACAAAGAATGAACAATATACACAAGAAGCAAAGAGAAACTTTAGAATTGAAAACACAAAACTGAGGGGCTGGAGAGATGGCTCAGTGGTTAAGAGGACTGTCTGCTTTTCCAGGGGTCCTGAGTTCAATTCCAGCAACCACATGGTGGCTCCCAACCATCTATACTGGGATCTGATGCCCCCTTCTAGCATGCAGGGGTACATACAGATAGAGCTTTCATAAATGTAAAATAAATATATCTTGAAAAAAAAGAAAATACAAAACTGAAATTTAAAAAAATGAAAGGCCATGGGGGCCTACAGAGACTGAAGCACCAACTAAGCAGCATGCATGGCCTAGACCTAGACCACTCCATATGTGTGGCAGATGGGCAGCTTGATCTTGGGGTGCCTGGAGAGTGGAGGGATAGCTGTTTTCAACATGGACTCTAATGCCTGCTTTTGGATCACTTTCCCCTGGCAGTGTTGTGTTTCCTGGCCTCGGGGGATGAGGATATGTTCAGTCCTGATGTGCCTAGATGTGCTGGAAAGGGTTGATATGGGGGAGGGGGATCCCTTTTCTGGGGGAAAGGGAGAGGGGAAGGGGGAAGGAGGGAAAGAGGGAGACTGGGAGCAGAGGAGAGAGGAGGTACCCTTGGGATGTAAAGAAAATAAACTGAAATTAAAAAAAAAACCTAAATAAATAAATAAAAAGTGTAAAAGGATAAAACAAAACAAAAGGATGGCTTAAAAACATACTAGAGGAGACTGAAGAAAATATATCTATGTTTCATTTCCAACTGATGTGAGAAAACATTCTGACAAAAACAGCTTAAGGGAGAAAAGGTTTATTCTGGGCCATGGCTCAAGAGCGTAGTTCATCATAGTGGGAAGGTTAAGGAAACAGGAGCTTGAAGCTGGCCACAGCACAGCCGCAGTCAGGAGGTAGCATGCCTGCTGCTCCCCCGCTCCCTCGCTGCATTTACAGTCCAGCATCCCAGCCAGGGAATGGTGCCACCCACAGTGGGCAGGTCTTCCTAACTCAATTAGCAATCATGATAATTTCTCAGAAGCATGCTCAGAGGTCCACCACCCAAGGGGTGCTAGATTCTCTCAAGTTGGCTCTCGGTAATTGAAAAGGAAGACTGAGCAGTGCCCATTACTAAATCTGAGCAACAAAAAAGGACTAAAGCAAATTGTGCTGGATCATTTTCTGTCAACTTGACATAAGTTAAAGTCATCTGAGAAGGAGGCAGCTTCAGTTAAGAAAAGGCCTTCATAACATAAGGCTGTGGGCAGACCTGTAGGGCATTTTCTTAACTGTTCTTGTTTTGTTTTGTTTTGTTTGTTTGTTTTATTTTTTAATGAGGAGGGTTGGGGACCCAGCCCATTGTAAGTGATACCATCCCTGAGCTGGTTGTCCTCAGTTCTATAAAAAAGCAGGCTGAGCAGGCCATGAGGAGCAAGCCAATAAGCAGCTCCTCTCCCTGACTTCTACATGAGTTCTGCCTCCAGGTACCTGCCCCGTTTGACTTTCTGTCTCAACTTCTTATGATGATGAAGAGTGTTGTGGAAGTGTAAGCCAAATAAATCCTTTCCTCCCCAACTTGCTTTTGGTCATAGAGTTTCATCTCAGCAATAGTAACCCTACCTAGGACACAAATGAAACTTCAGGAATTCGAGAGACTGTAACAACAACTCTGCCATTCCTGGATCCTAGAAAGAGACAGAAGGCAAGACTTAAAAGTATTTTTAAAAAGAACAGCTGAAAAGCTACTAAATGCAGCAAAAGTCGTCAAATCACAGATTTAGTGAGCTGATCAGACCCTAAACATGACAAACCCAAAGGCAATCACACCTTAAGATCAGATTTTTAAAAACTATAAAAGAAATTATCTTAAATACAGCAAGGAAGAAAGTACTTTACATACAGGGAGCTATGTGAAAGGCAGTGGATTTCTCATCAGAAACCATGCAAAAGAGAAGGAAATAGCACCTTGTTCTTAAATACAAAAAGAAAGAAAACAAAAGCAAAGAAAAGGAAAGAAAGAAAGGTTGTCACCCAGAGGTGAGAGGAAGGGGGCCTGGGTATAAAGGGAACCATGAGGGTCTCTGTTTACTCTCTATCTTGAGCATAATAATGTGAATCTTCTCTTTTGTACTGTATTGTACTGTAGGTCTCAAGATGTTTACCTTGCATAGAAATGGATAACAGGTTCACAGACATATCTGCAGTTTATCTTTAAAAAATTTATTAGAGTATTTGTGTGTGTGTGTGTGTGTGTGTCTGTGTGCTCACACTCATCTGCCACAGCTTGCATGTGGAAGTCAGAGGACAACATTTGAAAGTTGGTTCTCTCCTTTCACGTGGATTTCAGGTATTGAACTCAGGTCATCAGAGATGCTTTAATGAGCCATCTCACTTGCCCTGTATTATTTCTTATGTGAGTCTGGAATCATCTCATAATAAAACTTTAAATAAATTATTGTTGGGCATGGTGGTACATACACACAATTTCAAAACTTGGGTGACTGAAGTAAGAAGGTCACATGTTCCACTTAGACTACATAGGAAGACTCTGTCTCAAAGATGATAGACAGACAGACAGATAGATCTAGTTTCCTTTCGTTGCTATGATAAAAACCCTGGTCAGGAGTAACTTAGGATAGTTTATTTGGCTCACACTTCCAGGTCATAATCCATCACTAAGGGTAGTCAGGGCAGGAACTCAGGAAGGATCTTGAAACCATGGAGGAATGTTACTGACTGGCTTTCCTGGAGGCTCATGCTTAACTGGCTTTCTTAAACAGCCCAGGCTCAGCTGCTTAAGAATGGTGTCACTCCCAGTAGTCTGTCCCCCACGCCCTATCAATCAACAATAAAGTTGACCAATCTAATCTAACCCATTTCTCAAGAGAGAGTCTCTTCTCAGATTACCCCAGGCCAGCAGTTCTCAACCTGCGGATGCTGCATGAGATACCCTGGATTTTGCATATCATATATTTATATTACAAATCATAACAGTAGATTACGGTTATGAAATAGCAACAAAAACTTTTATGGTTGGGGGGTTACCACAACAGAAGGGCAATAAAGGGTCACAGCATTAGGAAGATTGAGAACCACTGCTCTAGGCTGTGTCAAGTTAAAGCTAACTAGGACGGATGGATGCAGATAGACAGATAGATAGACAGACAAACTGGCTCAAATAAATCTCATTTCTATGAACATAGTTTTGACTTTTCAGACCCATCACAATATATTGACAGTTTTTGCAGGCTTCCACATCACAGTCAGAGAACTCTTAAGGAAGGTCATTTATCATGCTAATGTGCCCCTGGAGATGCAGATCAGTAGTAGAATGCAAGCCCAACATGCCCTGGGTTCTGGGTTCAATGCTCAGTCCTCCTAAAAATAAAACCAAAACAATCCACAGAACTTTGCAATAGATTATTGGCCAAAACTCTTAACTCCTATGTGGTCATTTTTACATCTTCATGTTTTCTATGGATATGACCATGGACATGGACATTCTTCACATCTTCATCTATGGTTTTGTCATGAATTTGCTTGGGCCAATGGAACATTAGCAGATTTGAGGCATATGATAGCTAATATTGATTATCAATTTGACAATCTAGAATCATCCAGGAGATAAACTTTTGGACATGTCTGTGAGAGATTTCCTCCATTAAGTTAACTGAGGTAGGAAGACCCCCAACACACTCAATATGGGAAGCAACATTTCACAGGCAAGGGTCTGGACTGTGTGAAATGGAAAAAGTGAGCTGAGGCTCAGCATTTGTCCCTTTCTTCTTGACTATAGATGCAATGCAATAAGCTGCCTCAACTGTTGCTGCTGTGCCTTCTCTGCCACGATACCTTCAAACTGGGATCCAAAATTACCCCTTCTTCTCTTCAGTTGATTTTTTCAGATATTTTGTCTCAGCAACATATAAAGTAGCTACTACAAGATGACAGAGCCTTTACAAATTTTCTTGCTTTCAACTGAAGCTCCATAGTAAACAAGCAAGAAAAGGCCTCAAGTAAACCTCAGACTGAGAAGCCTGCATGAGTTTGACACCCAGATTGGTACAGAGACCCTCTGAGAACCACTGACCTCGAACTTATGAGTCCAGAGATATAAATAATCATTTTTTGAGGCCATGCATCCTGGGTTGTTTTCTTATCCAGAGTTACTGTGATGATGACTGATTATAGCCACTGTCAGTTGAATAAAAGGAACCACAAAGGAACAGTGTTAATCAGACAGCAGGAATCGAGAACTAATGGGCAATGAGATACTCTTGTTAAAAGAGTAGCCTGTTCCAGTCCAATTGCATTTCCAGTATTTCTTGCTGTACTAGACAACTCTTTGTCATAGTTACTTTGACCTCAACATAAAGCCAGAAACACTAAACGTATTAGAAGAAAAATTGGGAAAGAGCCTTGAACTCATTGGCACAGGGACAACTTCCTGACAAAAATACCAACATCTCCAGCTCTAAGATCAACAATTAATAAATGGGACCTCATGAAACTGAAAAACTTCTGTAAAGCAAAGGACATGATCAACAGTACAAAACAGCAGCCTGCAGACTGAGAAAAGATCTTCACCAGCCCTACATCAAACAGAGGGCTAATATCCAAAACACATAAAGAATTCAAGAAATTAAACACCAACAAACTAAATAATCTAATTAAAAACGGCACACAGGGCTAAACAGAGAATTCTCAATAGAGAAATTTTGAATGAAGGAAAGATTTAAAGAAATGTTCAGTGTCTTTTGTCATCAGGGAAATGCAAATCAAATTGACTCTAAGGTTCCATCTTAGACCTATCAGAATGGCTAAGACCAAAAACTCAAGTGACAGAACATGCTGGAGAGGTTGTGGAAAAAGGGAAACCCTCCTCCATTGTTGGTGGGAGTGAACGTTTTTATACAACCACATACATAAATTCAATAACCAAAATGAAGCAGGAAAATTCTTTAAAATTTACAGGCCACTAAAACTCAACAAAGTAAAATGGATATCTGTAATTACTAAAGAAATTTAACATGACTTTTAAAACACCTTTAAAATATTCATGATGTTGACACTAGCTTCAAAAAATGTAAATATTTAGATATATATCAAAGTACATGCAAGACCTACATACTGAAAACTACAAAACGCTGATGAAGAAAAAGGTCATAAATAATATTTTAAAGCTTTTACCATTTTAAATTGTTTGTGTGTGTATGTTCAGAGGTGTCAGATAATCCTGGAGCTAAAGTTTAAATTAGTGTGAGCTCTGTAATGTGGTGCTGGGACTTGAATTCTCTGGGTGAGTAGTACAATCTTTCCAGCTCCAAAAGTCATAAATAAATTTAAACATGAGCTAGGAAATTCTCACCGTTGATCTGTAGGTTGAAGGCTGGCCTTGTAGTCACAGAGATCCACCTGCCTATGCCTCTTGAATGTTGGAATTAAAGGATGTATACCAAATTTGGCCTTCCTCACTACTATCTCTGTGTGTTCTGTAAGGAGTCCATACAAAGCATTTTGATCTTATTTAGCCTCCACAGTTCCATCCAGAAACACTCTCTTCCCTACCCACCTGACTTTGTACTCTCTTCCTTTTAAAAAAGTGTCAAGTACAATTTGTGCTGCACTTATATGCTTGGATATATGGCCTTCCACTGGAATGTGGTTAACCTACCAGGCGACACACCCTTCAGGAAAATACACTCTCCCTCCCCCAGCACCTATTAGTTGCCAGTAGCTTCTCAGCTAAGGGTTGGGCTTTGTGTCCAGCTCCCCTCTCCATGCTGGGATTCTGTCTGGTTTGAGCTTGTGTGAGTCTTATGCATGCTGTCACAGCTGCCGTGCTTTCACCTGCTCAACTCCCCTACTGTATTGGGAGCACTGTGAAATCCACCATCTCTGGTTCTCCACTTCTGCAATGAACTCTGAGCCTTAGAAGAGGGAATGATAGAGATGACCCATTAAGGGCTGAGCATTCAGTACTCTCTCATTCTTTGTCTTACTGAGTCTGGTCACCGCAACTCAGAGTGATTGTCTCCATCTCCATCTATTTGCCTGCAAGTTTTACAGCTCATTTTTATTAACATTTGAATAATATTTCATTGTGCACATTTACTACATTGCCTATCAAGAGTTGATGCTCTTTTCATCTCTTGGCAGTTGTGAGTAGAGCAGCAATGACCGTGGATGAGCGGGCATCTCTAGAGTATGCTAGTCTTGGGTTTATGCCCAAGAGTGGCTTAGTGGATCACGTGGCAGATCTGTTTCTAACCTTTTGAGGAAACTCCACACAATTTCATAATGGCAATACCAGTTGCAGTCTTACCAGCAGCGAATACATGTTCTCCTTTTCTTACATCCATGCCAGGCCAGCATTTGTAGTTTTGTTTGTTTTAATCCAGGGTTAGATGAAATTCCAAAGTGGCCTTCATTTTCATTTCTCTGATAACTAAGAATGCTGAACATTAGAAGAAAAGTTTATTGGCCATTTGTACTTTGTCTTTTGAGAACTCTTTTTAGTTCCATTTTTCAATAGACTTGTTTTTTTTTATGTTTAGATTTTGTTTTGTTTTGTTTTGTTTTTTCAGTTCTTTGTGTATGCTAGACACTAACCTCTACCAGATACATAGCTGGTAAAGATGTATTTCCATTCTTCAGGCTGTATCTTCACTTTAATGATGATGGTTTTTGTTTTTACAGTAGTGTTTGTTTCATGAGGCCCCATTTGTTAATTGTTGATATTAATGTCTGTGCTCCCTGACTTCTGTTTATATAAAGCACTTCTCTGTGCCAATGAATTCAAATGTATTCTCTACTTCTTTCTTTATCAGGCTAAGAGGATCAGATCTTATTTTGAGGCTCTTGATCTACTTGGAGTTGAGTTTTGTGCAAGATGAGAGATAAGGATGTAGTTTTATTCTTCTATGTGTAGCCATCCAGTTTGACCCACAGCATTTAATAAAGATTCTTCTTTTTTCTTCCTCTTCAATGTGTGTTGTTGGCCCACTTGTCAAAAACCAGTTGAGCGGATAGGAGGAGGTTTCAGCACTTGAGGATGCTGGCTCCTCTTTTTTTGAGGACCTGACTTTGGTTTTTGTTATTGTTTTTCTAAGACTTTTGAGCATCATTAAGTTATTAATTTGGTAAATCAAGTGTTTTTATACAGGTACCTATTGTTGTAAACTTCTCTCTTGGATCTGCCTTTATTTAGTTCATAGAGTTTGATATGCTGTGTTTTTGTTTTAATTCAATTCTAGAAATTAAAATGTTTCCTTTTTTTTTCCTTGACCCAATTTTTTTCAGAAGGTTGATATTTAGCTCCTCTGAGTTTGTGTACTTTTTGTGGTTTCTATTGTCATTGATAGCCAGCTTTATTCCATTGTGGTCAGACAGCATGTAGCATGTTGCTCAATTTTCTGTATTTGTGACACATTCTTTATGCCCTGAGTGTGATCTACTTTGGAGAAAGTTCTATGAACTTCTAAAAAGAATATGTATTCTTTAGTGTGTGGAAGAAATGTTCTATAGATAGCTGTTAGGTTAATTTAATTTATGCTGTCGTTTCACTCTACAGTTTTCTCTGTTTAGTTTTTTCCAGATAACCCACCTATTGGTGAGAATTGACAGTTTTATATCGAACAGTGGAAATTTTTTAAAGTATAAAATTGGGTACCCATGTGTTTGGTCATTTATGTTTAGGATTGTAATACACTGTTGGTAAATTTTTTTTTCTTTAAGGGGCATGAGTCTTAGTATCTGTTCTCAATAATTTTAGTTTGAAGTTGATTTTGTTAGATATTAAAATAATTGCACCTGCTTGTTCTTGGGTCCATTTGCTTGGACCCTTACCAACCCTTTTACACTAAGCTGTGTCTATTGTTCTTGAAGACATGAAAACATAGATCCTGTTTTCCAATCCAATTTTGTGCATTTTTATTGGGGAATTGAGACCATTAATTTTCAGAGTTATTATTGAAAGATACATATTATTTACTGCCATTTGTTGTTTTTGTGGTGTTTTCTCAAATCTTTTTTTCATTACATGTTCTGACATTATTTATTCCCTGTGACTTCTTGGGGTGCTTATCTTCCTTTTTGAATTGAAATATTCTTTCTAGTATTTCCTGTACAGCTGACTTAGTAGTCATAAAATCCGTTAGTGACTTTACCATGAGCATTTTGTGTTTCTCTTTAAATTTTAATAGATAGCCTTGATGGATATAGTAGTCTGGACTGACAGTTGCAGTCTCCCAGGACTTGAAGTACATTAAAAATACAGAATAAAGGAAAGGTATTTAAAGCTGTTAGAGGGTCGCTTATAAAGTCAATATAGAACAATACCTGTTAGAACAATACCTAATTATTTGACTGAAACCTTTAAACCCAAAGAGTCTGTAATCTCAGACCATCAGGAGGTGGAAGCAAAAGAGTTAAAAGTTCAAGTTTATCCTTGGCTACAAAGCGAATCCGAGCCAACCTGGGTTCACCGTGTCTCAAACAGCAGCAAATTACTTTAAGTATTGTTAGATGACTTTATGAGAACAAGGAGAACTATTTCTGAAGCTCAAGGTCAAAGTTTGGGAAGTGAGGTCATCTAAAAGATGGAAAAGAAGTGAACCACTGCCCTGCTGGGAGAATCGCCGAGATCGCTTCTAGGGTTTTCTCAGGCTGGACAGGGACTATCTGCTCAGAAGACACCGAGAAGATAATTTCCATCCTTCTTCCTTTTGTTTTTCTTTAGACAGTTCTGTATAAGGATGCCTTTGGGGGAGGACTTGAGGCAGCTTAGGATAATGCAAAACAGGAAAGTATAATTACTAATTTCTCAAAACCTAGGACCATGTGATCTGGCCACTTCACTCCTCAAAGCACACCTGTGAAAATGAAAGTGCCGTCCTCACACAGCCTCGCGCACAGATGTTCGAATGGCTTCGTTCATGGTAGTGCGAAGCTCAGTGGCTATCAACTGGGCAATCAGTTAGCCTTGTGATATATCCAGAGTAAGAAATACTACTCAGCACCAAAAGAAATGAATTATTGATGTCTCATAATTGCATAATACATTCCTAAATAAAAGTCAAGAACATAAGGGTATATGCTGTGTGATTTCAGTTATACACAATTCTACAACTAGCAAAATCAGTCTGTGGTAGAAGAATCATGGTTGTCTAGGACAGTTCATAGTGGATTAGCTACAACAGGACATGGGAAGTCTTTTGGGTGATGGAAGTGTTCTACTAATCATGACCATAGACACACTGATTAAAAAAAAAAGTTGTCAGCACTCATAAAAACTGTTACATTTAATTGATTGCATTTAATTTATGAAAATTATATCTCATTGCTGCTGATTTAAAAACAAAATGGCAGCCATGTGTCTCTACCATCCTCAAACTATCTCTTTGTCTTCCTTCTCCTCTTCTTTTTTCCTCCCCTCCTCCCCCCCTTTCTTATTATTTTAAATTAAATACCCTTCCAGGTAAATCTAGGTATGATGGTACATGCTTATAATCCAGTCACTTGAAAGGTAGATTAGAAGATCAGGACCAGCCTGGGCCATAGAAAACTCTACATCAAAACACACACAACACAAGCAACATAGGGCTAGGGAGAGGGCTAAGCTGTTAAGAGTGCTTCCTGCTCATTCAGAGGATCCAAATTCAGTTCCCAGCACACAGATCTGCTGGTTCACAACTTCTTTTTGAAATTAATCAATTAATTTATTCACTTTACATCCCAAGTGTAGCCCTTTTCCTCGTATCCTCTGTCCTCCCCCTCTCCTCCCTTGTTCCCCTTCAGAAAAGGGGAGCTCCCCCCCAACCCATCCCAACACATAAAGTTGCATCAGGACTGAGTGCATCCTCTTCCACGGTGGCCTGCCAAGGCTGCCGCTGGGGGATGTGATCGAAATGCAGGCAACAGAGTCCATGTCAGAGACAGCTCCTGATCCTCTTATTAGGGAACCCACATGGAGACCAAGCTGTTTATTGGGTATATATGTGTAGGGGGCCTAGGTACAGTCCATGCATGGTCCTTGGTTGGTGTTTCGGTCTCTACAAGCCCCCCAGGCCCAGGTTAGATAGTTCTATTGGTCTTCTTGTGGAGTTTCTTTCTGCTCCGGGTCCTGCGATTACACCCCCTTTCCTCTCCCTCTCTTCCCCCCGCTCCCCGCTCTTCCACAAGGTTCCCTGTGTTCCACCTAATGTTTGGCTGTGAGGCTCAGCATCTGTTTTGGTTTGCCGCTGGGGGGGACCTTTCTGAGGACAGCTATGCTAGGCTTCTGTCTGCAAGCAGAGCAGAGTGTCATTAATAGTGTCAGGGACTGGCTCTCTCCCATGGGATGGGTCTCAGGTAGGGCCAGGCAATGGTAAGACATTCTCAATCTCTGCTCTTCTCTTTATCCCTGCATACCTTGTAGGCAGGGTATATTTTGGAACAAAGTTTTTGTGGGTGGGTTGGTGATCCCCATCCCTCCACTAGGAGCACCCCTGGATGTTAGGGATGGCCACTGGTGTTGTGTCAGTTGAACCATCCTGACAGAAAAAACAAAGGAAGACAGTATTCACTTTTTTAATTTCCTTCTAAGTGGATAGTTTTTAATTTTAACTTTTTGTTAACGTGAATTGATGGTACATTCTAGGGGAGCTCAGTGGGATGTTGCTATATGTGGATAAAAGATGCAGTGATTGAGTCCAGCCTCTGCTGTTCTACCCAACGTCCTTGCTCACCTGCTTTTCTTGAATGCTGCTCATCCTTGTATATACATGTCAGCTCTTCCGCCAGATTTAGGCTTTTTCTAGAATGAAAGACACTGAGAAGGGGAATCTCTTTTTCACAAAGTAGACTTTTTTTTAACCCTTGTTTTCTACTGTTCTGTTTAGAATCCCATTCCTGTCTTTTTGCATAAATGAAGATTGATCCTCTAGAGCAGATAGCTCTGCCTGGTTCTCTGTGGGGATTATCTTTATTTAGCTTTTAAATTGTGCAGGTCGGAGCGCTTTCAAAAGACAACCATTAAATAGCTCGAGTTGTAGTTGAAAAAAAAAACCAACAAAACTTGACATTGTTTAAAAACAGAACTGAGCCCTGGGGGCCCTGAAGAGAGTGATACCTCAAACAAGGACAATGCATGGAGAGGACCTAAAACCCCAGCTCGGATGTAGCTCATAGAATCAGTCTCCAAGTGGGTTTCCCTAGTAAGGGGAGCAGGGGCTGTCTATGACATGAACTCAGTGGCTGGCTCTCTGATCTCTGAGGGGAGAGCAGCCTTGCCAGGCCACAGGGGAAGACAGTGCAGCCAGTCCTGATGAGACCTGATAGGCTAGGGTTAGATAGAAGAGGAGGAAGACCTCCCTTATCAGTTGATTTGGGGAGGGGCATGGGAGGAGATGAGGAAGGGAGGGTGGGATTGGGGGGGAATGAAGAAAGGGGCTACAGCCGGGATACATATTTAATAAACTGTAACAAATGATAATAAAAAAGAAAAAAAAAACGGAAATTAAACTGATAGACACCCCCTCCAGCCACCCCGTCTCTGACACATTATACCTAAAGGCACAGTCTTTCCACATAAAGTTTGCTAATCAAAGGGGAAGTGCTTAAATGGTATCAGCAGAGCAGCCATGTGGGTGGGAAGATCGCTTTGGCTTTGGCAGCCTGGGTCATGAGGATGAGTACTGCTCCTTTCTAGTTCAATGGACAGAGCTGCTCACTGGCAGAGTACTTTTACCAAACATCCCAAGGAAGGTAGGACAAGTGCAACACACACACACACACATACACACACACACACACACACACACACACGCAGAGTGTGTTAAAGGCCAAACGTGGTCCTGTCTCAAGAAGTGAGTCCAAAATTCTGCTCCAGTCATTATTGCTCATTGTGGGAAGTTTGCTTTTAACATTCCAGGTCCCAGGCCTTAGCCGTGTTGTAATAGTGTCCGGAAGGTGGGGAGAAGGACTCTTGCTCTCTATCCGTGCCATGCTTTGTCACCAGTGTGTGTGTGTGTGTGTGTCACGTGTGTGTGTGTGTGTGTGTGTGTGTGTGTGTGAGAGAGAGAGAGAGAGAGAGAGAGAGATTTTCTGCTGCCACAGGATGTTATATCTTGAAAGCAGTACTCACTGCAGGGTTGAAATAGCATCACTTGCTCTAGTTGCAACCCTTAAAGCAGCCTAAGAACAGCCCCTAAGTAAACATGGCAGTTGATAGAATGAGGATGGCATTTAAGCAGCCAGATTCACAGGACACTGACGGGAGTTATTTTGAAAAGTCAAGTCCATCATCACCGTCATAAGGGAATTGCTCTCTATACTGCATGTTCCCCTCCCGTTGGCCTAAAGAAACCGTGTGTCTGTGTCCATTGCAAGCAGTAGTCACACCAGCCAGGCCATGGGATCAGCCTGGACATCTGTCAAGAAGGGAGTGAGAAAAGAATGTGGCGTGTGTATGCAGTGGAGTTTTATTCCAGCAGAAAGAAGAATGGCATGTTATTAGCTGGAGAATGAGGTGACTGGAGACCATCATATTACACAAAATAAGCTAGACTCGGGAAGATAGATAATACCCTTTCTCTCATTTGGAATTCTAGCTTCTTATAGATACATATTCTGAAGGGGAGAGCAGCTAAGAGGATGGCTGAGTGTTTAAAAGCCCTGGCTGCTCTTATAGGGGACCTGGGCTTGGTTGCTAGCACCTACATGGCAGCTCCCTACTGTTCTTAACTCCAGGTCCAAGGGAACTTTTCTGTTTGTGTGTGTATGGGGGGCACCAGGCATGCATGTGGCACACACACACACACACACACACACACACACACACACACATAGGCAAGGTACTCATGCACAATGAAGTCAAATTGAATTTTAAAAAAATTAAAAATATATTTTGTGTGGATATTCTGGTACAAGCTGAGTGGGGCATGAACGTCAGTCCTCACCCTTGGTTCCTTCTTCCACACATACGCTTTTCTCAGGGACCACCTGTCAAGAAATCACACTTGCTAGGCCCCTTGGAAGGCTGAGGTAGAGGTAGAATGGCCACTTGGGCTGCAGAGTGAGTTAAAGGCCAAACGTGGTCCTGTCTCAAGAAGTGAGTCCAAAATTCTGCTCCAGCCGTTATTGCTCATTGTGGGAAGTTTGCTTTTAACATTCCAGGTCCCAGGCCTTAGCCGTGTTGTAATAGTGTCCAGAAGGTGGGGAGAAGGACTCTTGCTCTCTATCCGTGCCTCGCTTTGTCACCAGCAGCTGGAGAAGATGTGTCTGCCCAGAGCTCCACAGGATCTCACATGAAAGGGAACACATAGTCCTTAGCACATCACTAGACAGATGCTCAGCGCTGGGCAACTTCAAGGTGGACACTCACTCTTCTGGGGAGTTTACACCTCTCTGCACTTTGTGACTCCACTCTCAGCCCCAGTCCTAAGGGGCCTAACATACACAAAGGCTCATACAAAACACCAGCAAAGTAGCAAGCTGGGACGCAGCTATTTGGAGCATTTATTTGGGTGGTTATTGAAAATATTTCCTACTAGCAGTGGGGAGTCAGTCCCTTGTGAGTGGAGGCTCCGCCTTCTTAGTTCCAGGCTGAATAAAATGCATCCGTATCTTTTATTGTCATTTTAAATGACAGGAATTTAAATACAGATGTACCTTTTGTGTTTTAACACCTAGCCATTGATGTTTGCCCTGTAGAAACAGATTCTGTGAAGAGAGAGAAGTCTGAAGCCTCAGTAAATAGGTCCCGCAGAAAACCCCAGTGACCATTGGATTCTATCCCCAGTAGTCCTTATAAACAATCAGATGTGATACGGATTTCAAACAAGTTAGGAGACAGGATCAGCAGAGCTGGGACATTTCTAAGATTAACAATGGTTATAGTCCAATGCTAATCACATATTGAATCAATGTATCAATGTAACTACCATGTCTAATAAGACTTTGCTCTGTTTTTTCTTTTTTTTAAAAGTTGCCGTGCTGCAAGAAATACTCAGAAAGTTAAAAATGAGGGCATGTAATATAGAAATTTTATCCGTTATTGGGAATTTTCTTTAATATAAACTTATATTGTGATTGTAGCTTCCAAATATGTTTTTTTTTTAATAAGAAGCAATAATGGTCAGTGTCTCTTGTGTGATTTAAAGACACTAATTCCACTAGTTGCTTGTTAAACCGAGCTGCACTAAAGGCATACATCCTCAGAACGCTTAACTCGGCTTGGGTTAAGATGGGCAGGGCAGTTGCATGTCTCCCGTGAGTCTCACGATCAGCTGCTCACTGAGACTCTGTACAGTTGGGTAGGGTGGCTGTAATCACTTTACAGACTAAAAATGATGGAAGAGGGGCTGCTGAGAAAGTGGGTGAAGGCTCCTTTCGCCAAGCCTGGCAACCTGAGTTCCTTCTCCGGAATCCACATGATGGAAGAAGAGAACCAACTTCCACAAATTGTCCTCTGACTTCCGCGTGTTTCCTGGTATACGAGCCTTTCCCCAAACTCCCTCCAACATTAGTAACAATAACTAACTAACTAAATAGATAAATAAATAAATGTGGAAAATTGTTTTAAAATTGTGCTGCTTTATTTTGTCAACCTGATACAACCTAGAACCACCCGGAAAGCGGTGATTTTAGATAGATCTAAATCATAGATCGAGCTAGCTATGTGCTTGTCTGCAATGTTGCCTTTATTGTTAACCAACATAGAAAGACTCAGAGCTCTGCAGGCAACACCATTCCCTAGCTAGGGCTTCCCAAACAGTGTTAGAGAGGAGGAAGCTAGCTGAGAGCCAGCGAGCCTGCAGGCCTGCATTCACTCTGCTCCGCCCTTGACCATGGATGTGCTATGACTAGCTGCTTGAGTTCCTGCCTGGACTTCTTCTCAGTGAGGGATTGTAACCTGCAATTGTGAAATGAATAAACTTTCTCCCCTAATTTTCTTTCTTTTTTTTTTTTTTGGAGGTGTCAGGATATTTTATCACAGCAACAGAAATGATAATAGAACAGAAAGAGTTAGAAGTGATCAAGGATTTAAAGACACAGAGCTACATGGGGACACGGGGTGGCATATAACTACCCGTAACTCCAGCTCTAGGAAATCCGAACACCCTATTCTAGCCTCTACTGACACCCACACACATAAGTTAAAATAAAAAAAAAACACACACACACAAATTTAAGCTTAGAACATCAGTTTCTGGGTTATGTTTTCTTACTGTCCATTTTTGAGAAGACCAGAATGGCCTGGGTACAGTGTTGAATGGCACAGTGTTGAATGTGGCCGCTTCAGTAATTAAAAGGTTAAGGAACTAGCCCTTAAGGCAAACCTTTGGTATGGTTTTAACAGCTTTTGCTAATCCCACTGGGCAAGAACAAGACCACTACCACAATTCTGGGGGGCTAAACATAAAACAAGCTTTATTAAATTCTGGCCAGGTTCATACCCAAGATTCCCAGAATATGGCCCTGAATTATACTATCCAGGGGCTTATAACAGCAAAATCCACAGGCTATGTACTTCCCACCGTCATCCAATCAGGGGCAAGCATACATCCTTAGGTACTTCCTGTCTGTGTACCTCCCCCCTACTTGTGATCAAGCATGTATCCTGTGCTGTTGGGGCAACCAAGCTTGTTTACAGACATGAAAACATCTGGTGGCTTGTTATACGTGAACAATAGCACCAGTAGTCAAGGAAATTATATGTCCCTGGGAGGGGAGGGGGAAAAGGCAGGAAGAGAGAGAGAGATCCTCCATGGAGGTTGGAGAGAGATTTAAGGGGCCAGCTATAGAATTAGTTAAATTATTAAATCAGTGAGAGGCAACTCCCAATAAAAATAGCTTCAGAGAACCCAGATACTTAAAAAGCATAACAAGAAAGGAGAGTCTGAGAGAATAAAGAATTTTCTGGGCCCAGGGGTCTTTTCTGAGACTGATACTCCAACCAAGGACCATGCGTGGAGATAACCTAGAACCCCTGCACAGATGTAGCCCATGGTAGCTCAGTGTCCAAGTGGGTTTCCCTAGTAAGGGGAAGAGGGGCTGCCTATGACATGAACTCAGTGGCTGGCTCTTTGATCACCTTCCCCTGAGGGGGGAGCAGCCTTACCAGGCCACAGAGGAGGACAATGCAGCCAGTCCTAATGAGACCTGATAAGCTCGGGTCAAATGGAGGGGGAGGAGAACCTCCCATATCAGTGGACTGGGGGAGGGGCATGGGAGGAGATGAGGAAGGGAGGGTGGGCTTGGGAGGGGATGAAGGAGGGGGCTACAGCTGGGATACAAAGTGAATAAATTGTAATAAATTAAAAAATAAATAATTAATTTAAAAAGGAAAAAATTCTAGAAACAGGAAAACAAACAAACAAACAAACCTTAGGAGCAGGTGATAAGACAAAGCTAGGGTGCCTGTTTCCATTGTGCGGGAGGTCTCCTTTGTTCTTTGATAAAGCCACCTGTCTTCCAGTCCAGCCTTGAACCTGTGCAGATGGATGCAGGCATGTTCTCGGTCATTATTTTCAATGTTGAAAGAAGGATAAGGAGGTGCTAGCGATCTCTCACAGTGATAATGTAGACAAGGCTGGATCTGGTACCCATAGTTCCCCTAAGCTGCCTTGTTCTTCCCAATCTTCCAGTTTCCTAACCATTTTCCCAACTAATTCACCGAGATACCACCTAAGAAATTATACCTAAAGAATAATTATAATTGATCAAGTGTCAGTGCTTTACCTAAAAGACAATTAGCATAGTTTCACTGCATAGCTAGATGAGAAAACTTGACCTCAGGGTAGTTAGCTCCACCTGTATGCCCTGCTTCCCACAACTGTGACCCAATACCTGATGGAAACGACTTAAAGGAGGAATGAGATTTTTCATGGTCACAGAGGGTTTGGCCTATGGCCATTTGGCCTTATGAGATTGGGAGCAGGAATGTGAGCTATAGAACATGTCCTGGAGTGGCAGTAGAAATATGTGCTGGAAGCTGGCCTCCATTTATTGGAGGCATGAAACAGAGAGAAAGCCCCTCTCCCCAAGATACAGACCCGAGCATATATCTCCCACGAGCCCGCTCATCCGTGAGGCCATACCTCCTGCCTTTTTATCACCTCCTAATAATGCTATTGTCCTAGGAGTTCGTCTAGGGATTGACGCAGCAATTCGATCTCAGTTCTCATGACCTCCTGGTCTCTGTTAATGCCCTCGTGGACGCACTCCGAGGTGGGTTCTCTAATCTACCAGGTGTATCTTAACCCAGTCCCAGCGGACAACCCAAACCTGGCAGCCTGCTACTGAAGGTCACACAGTTTTGGACTAGTTGGGAGTAGAGCTAGCTTCCGGGCTGTGGAACAAAGTCATTTTTCATTGTTAATTTTGTTGGCTCTGCTGCGCACGCAGTGACTAGGTCTAAGACGGTTTTTTGTCACACCGCTGTGGGTGTCTGCTCATCGCCTGCTGTTATTTCTCTCCTTCTTTCTTTTACAGTTCCCGTTGCAACAAAAGGCCACACAGAACGGTTCTGTCCTGGCTTTTCTTATAGGATAGGTGAGAAGACACAACTTCTCCCACCCCACCCCCTACCCCCGGTTGTTTGTGCCCTCTAAAGCGAGCTGTGGGCCACCGGAAGGCAGAGCGTCTAAGACTGAAGGCGGGTCAAGGTGGACGCGCAGCCTGACAACCTCCCGAGGCTTGGAGTATTGCGCGCTAAATGGCAAACCTCTCACATGTCCGTATCCTTCAAGCCGCTCTTTGACTTTAGATGTTTATGTTACAAAGACTGAACCCAGCACGTCCTAACCTTGTTTCCCTTTCTCCTCTCAAGCACAATTAAAATGCAAGAGGTCCAGATTCTTTTCACCTAGAATGTTGAATGATTAGAATGACTTTAATGACCTAGAAATACTAAAATACTTGGGCTCAGGGTCCAAGAAAAAAAAAAAATGTCATTTACTCTATCCTGTTGGCAAGGCCAAGTTGATGGAAACTCTCACACGCAGTGTAATAATTTAGAGGACAAGGAAGATGCCTGATGATCTATTTTGGGCCATGTGCTCAAACACACAGACTCTTATACTAAAGCAGTTCACCAGAAAAATAAAGGGGGAAAAAAGCATCTCTTTTATTCAGATTTATTTCAGGAAGATAAGTGTGTGCAATGGAGGCAGGCGGGCGAACATCAGGGATAGTGCACAAACTTTTGAATAAATTCTTGCACATGTGAAAACGAAGAATTTTCACTCAGGATCTCACTGTTCCGCTAGGTGGTGAATGAAGAATTGAGGCACGAATGTTTAAGTTGTGTATTTAACAGGTCATGCTATAACTGATGTCTACCCAAACTCACACAAGCTGGTAATTCTCGTGATACACTCACCTTATTTAAAGATGAATTGTAATGCTGAACACCTATCTTCTGAAGACTCCCAAGCAACTCCAGTTAACGATGAGAGATGCTTGATCTCCCTCCCACCCTCACACAGACACACAGACACACACACACACACACACACACACACACACAGTAAAGCCATGGACTGTAGACATTATAAATGGTCATCGCCATAAAATCACTGGTCTGAGGATTGGTGAAAATCCTGCTTCAGTGACTTGATAGATCATTATTTGGAGTAAGTTTTCTTTCTTTTTAAAAAAGGGTTTATTTTATTTTGTAATTTGTGTCTGTGTGTCTCTGTGTCATATGTGTGTGAGTGCCCACGGAGGTCAGAATAGGAGGTTGGATCCTGTGGAGCTGAAGCCATGAGCAGTTTCGAACCTCCCAGCGGGGTGCTGGGAACCTAACTCTCATCCTCGGCAAGGCCAGCCAGTGCTCTTAATTGCTCGTCTGTCTCTCCAGGCCCTCGCTTAGCTTTACCTGCCGTCTTGCTTCTTCATCTGAAATTAGAGTCCTGTTTGCACCATCAGTTGACATGTTGATTAGAGAAACGATTAGCACATTAGCGTGCTCCCTAGATGGCATGTGCTGGTGCTGATTGTTGCCTTTGTTGCTACCTGAACGTGAGGATTTCATTATTATAGACGCTGATAGGTGTGAGGGTCCCACACACTTCTTGAGCTCGCTGTTTCCTGAGGCCGGGGCCCGTGTAGCCTATGCAGTCCTCCGAATTACATCCTCTTGCTTTCACCTATCGAGTGCTGGATTACAGGTGTGCACCACCAAGTCTGACTAAATCATGAACATTTCAATTTAGTGGAAATTGTTATTATCATATATTTATTAAGCATAAATATAGAGTTTTTACATATGTAATATTACATAGTTCATATATTACTATAAACTGTATCTTCTATAATAAAATTATATTATACATAATTATATACTTATTATAAATTATATATTTGTATAATAATATAATATAAAATAAATATATATTTATTTATTTTGTGTGAGAGTGTGGCCAGGAAGCTGTGGACACTGCCAGGAGAGCAGCGCTCTCTTACTGCATGATCACAAAGAAACAAAGGCACTGGGAGAGGGTGGTTGAGGCCCCTCTGATGCCCAGCTGTGTGTTCAGAAGATATGATCTGCAGGTGGCAGATGAACAACCTCTTATTTCCTTAGAGGTTCTGATATGTTGCGCATATTTGTTGTGGAAAGTAAAAAGAGAGAGAGAGATAAAGAGAGAGACAGAGAGAGAAAGAGAGAGAGAGAGAGAGAGAGAGAGAGAGAGAGAGAGAATACACCATGTAAGATGAAATCCAAAAGAACCCATGACCTAAAGCAATGACTAGTACTGGCCAGAAGTCATTCAGTCTGTCTGTTAGCGGAAGTGACTTTCCCCCATGGAAGCAGACAGTTCAGGTTGAAAAGTCACATCGAGGATCATTTGCTGGACAGCAGCACTTAGAGGTGGACATTTGTGTGCAGAGATAGGGGGTACGAAGCTCAGGAACCCTGAAGCCGGCTGGCCTTTTGCCTATATATGGTGGGTGTGTTAGAGCCCTGGGCTATGCAGCATTTGGGAGGAAACATCTTCGGTGGGAAGCCTGCACACACACACACACACACACACACACACACACACACACACGGGAACAAATCTCTCCCCACCTCTGCCTTTCTGGTTGTGTGCTCCTGAGATGATGAATATGGGTGGATGCCCACCGTCTGAGCCCACCTTTTCATGGGCTCAGGAAAGATGTCTAAGGGCGCTTGCCTTAGGCTTTCTAGGGAGCTTGGGGGCGAGAATCCTTTTTCTTCTTAGTAGGTTGGCTAGACTAAAAAAAGTGAAAACAGTACCTAGCCGAATTTGAAGTTACGGGGCTAGAGAGATGGCTTGGCAGGAACACTGGTGCTCTCTGGAGGACCTAGGCACCATTCCTGGCACCTACATGTCAGCTCACAACCACCTATCTGTAACTCTAGAAGGGGTAAGTCTGACACTTGTCTGGCCTCTGTCGACCTAGTGCACAGACAAAGTTAGGCAAAATACCCATACACATAAGTGAAAATAAATTAAAACTGAATTGTAAATAAATAACACAATCTTTTAGCATAACATGCCTTGTTTAATATTTGGAATTTACTACAGAGTATAAACTATTTAATGTAAGACATGTAGGTGATTTAGTTTGTACTATTAAAATTTAACGCCAAGTCTTATACATGCTGCTTTGCTAGATTCCATGTTTTGGAGAGATGTGGTTTATACATTACACCCATGTCAAGCAATGCTAGGTCATTTCAATACCACAGACTTGTTGCTTATCTAAAACTCAAATCTCAAATCAATGGGTGTCTTGAATTTTATCTCAAGGCTCAATGTCAAAAGTCTCACAAAAGAAAACAAGCCCTTTCCCGGCACTGTCTTCCTCCTTTGAGAACCCAGCATGGTGATCAGTGAATAACTGAAAGCAAGGGCATCCAGCTTGCCTGTCAGCCCTCCAGCAGTGTCAGTGCGAATCTCGGAAAGTAGAAATATAACCTGCCATCCACATGTTTATTTTCATCTCTCAATAACCTGCTTTCAATAATTTCTCAGAAGAGGTGTGGGTGGGGGTGGGACTCGTACCCGGGCGTGTGTCATGATTAATTTATTTAGATAAGCACATTGTTCTGGTTCACAGAATACAGAAGACGCAGCGATGCGTCCACTACATGATTTCCAAGCTGAAGTAACACTGTCACTGACAAAAGGGTCCATCTGCAGGCCTCGAGGAACGATACAGGCAGGACCTTGGAAAAGCAGCTGTAATTTATACCTAGTTTTTGTGCTCTTGTGTCAGTGATAGTTCAGAAAGCCACCTTCTCTGCCCACACAAAGCAAAAGAGAAAGGATTTTTCGACGACAGAAAAATGCCATTTTACAAAATAGCAAGCCCAGAGGTCATCAAGGCAGGCTAACAGAATTGGTTTTTACGTTCCCCAGCCTGCTTGTCAGTCTGGAAGTGAGGCGAGGCTCAGAGGCTTTGTGTAGCACTGGCGTTCAGCTGGGGAGGCTGTGGATGAGCTACCGCTCCACTCCCAGGTGAGAACAGGTGTACACCACTTTAAATTTCCTGTGGATCTGATTGCATCATTTGTTATATTATCCAGCATAATGACATGAAATACGTAAATAATAAAATGCCAGTTGCCTACTGAAAATTTAAAGTGGCAGTGTTTCTTTTGTTTGTTGGAGAGGCTGCTAGCTGTTGATGAGGTTTTTGCTGCTAAAAAAAAAAAAAAAAAGACAACCAAGATGAAGACAGCCACATGGGAAAACTTACTTCTCTGCCTGATCAAGTGAATTTCTAAGAAGGAAGAGCAGGGCCTTGCCCTGTCTCTGTTCTACACAGCACACATCCTCTTGCAGCTATCAAATGCATGATAAAAAGGGTCATCTTTAAGTATACACTTAGACAATGGGCTGGGGGAATCCACAGTGCACAGGCCAACGGCTCTTCTATAAAGAAGCTGCTGTAGTCTTCACTTCGTGTTGAAGTATACACCCCGCAACTTCTGCTTACCTTTATCTGGCCTGCTATGTGTTGCATTGGAAGAGACTCTATAGGCTCAAAGAGACCAGATGAAGAATCTGTTGACTACATGATGTCCCAGGCCAAACCCTTTCCAGCCCACTCCTCAGACTGTTGGTCTTGCTGAGTTCTGTAAAAAGCCAGGTATGTTTCCTAAAGATGGGTGGTAGCATTCGCAGACAAAGTGATAGCCAATTTAAAGAAGACTTTATTTTTAATTATGAGTAAACATGCATGTGTGTGGTATGTGCACAAGACTGTTAGTGCCTAGAAAGAGAGCATTTGACCCTCTGGAGCAAGAGTTACAGGGAGTTTGAGCTGCCCATTGTGGATGCTAGGAACTGAACTACAAGAGCAGCAAGAACTCTAACCCTGAGCCATCTCTCCAGCCCCCACAATGTTTTATTTAGTTGAAGAAGTACTAAGCACCTTCTGTGAAAATTTTGGAGGAGGTGCAAGGAACATAGACACCATTAGCAAGGTATAACGTCTACTTCCATCAACTTGTTGTGTGGTTCTCTTCATTACAAACCCAGGATTTCAAATCTGTGATGTGGTTTTCAATTAAGGGATAATCTTCATGAAACAATTTTCTACCTCTAAATTCCCTTTTAAAGAGAACAGAAGGTGTCAATTCTAGCTAGTGATCTGTAACTATAAGCACAGAAATGACAAGAGAACACTAACTCACCGAATATTGTATGCATAAAATATAAGAATAAACAATCCATTGACCAACCATGCTGACTGATCTTGCTGGGTTCTAGTTTTGAAATGGCAAAATAGATACACAAAACACATTCTATAGACCCAACATGAGCAGTGCAGTGAGGGACCTGATGTGCATTAGGCAAAAGAGCAATTGTTAGTGTGCAGGGTCAGGAATGGATGCAAGCACTGTACACAGTGAAACTTGCCAGCTCTGAGAGTTATCTGCTCATGAATTAAGAATGCATTTTGATGGAGCGCTGCTAAATTGCCTAGAGGAATGACACTGAAGAATAGGAACAGAAAAGTCTCCCAGATTGGAGAGACAATGATGACCTAGACACCATCAGCAAGGTTGGAGAGACAATGATGATCATTGTCAACTCTCTGTCAGTTGTAGGTGAATATATGTGAGAGGAGAAGATATTGTGTATTTACACAGTTACCCTTCTGGGCCTCGTTTTGGATGGTGCTCCACCTGACTATAATGAATCTGACTTAAAGCTTGTTATTGGGAACAAAAGTGAAACTGAGGTTGTGAGATATTTGTGCAGAACTACTGCAGAGGGAGACGTCTGTGCTGTTCCACGTGGGCACTAGCGTCCCCACATGCTACCTGCTTCTCCTCTTCCTTGAGCCTTCATTTTACTGTCCTGTAGGCATGACAGTCAAGGTGTCTAGCAAACTAATTGCTGCTTAAAAGCAAAACTCAGGGTTATTATTATATAGAGCTATAATATTGTCTCAAATTTGTTAAGTTCTTTTATAAATCACTTTCTTTCCTTTGAGTCTGTGTGTGTACGTGCATACACACATGCAAATGCCCACGTGTGAGCACGTGAATGTGTGGGTATTTTCAAGCGCCATTTCTCTCTCTTCAACATGTAGTCCTAGGGGTGGAACTCGTCATCAGGTTTGTCGCCTGCCCCTTGTTGCATGAGGTATGTGCAATTCTGATCTCTTTTGCTTGGGTTGGAGAGTGTGGACCTCACCCTGAACCTCTCCTAGCTTGTCCTCTGCCTTGAGCACAATTGACATTCACCAAGTACTCCCTGGGTTAATGAACAATTCTGGAGAACCATTCACAACCCTGTGGCAAAATGAAATGTGTGTCATGCATCTTCTGTGGCTTGGAGAAACAGAATAAGAGCAGAAGTCTTGGACTTGATGCACTCACAAAGACCAACATCCTGCTTCTTAGTTTCCAACCTGCCCAAGTAATAGCTGCCCTGACCAGAAATATTCTCCATCATGCCTCTGCTACACTATCTCTCAATTCAAGTCTGTAACACAGCCTGAGACTCTTTTCCTCAATTCCTTGATCTGCTTGATTCCAGGCCTTCCATTCAAAGAGTTCATGTTCCAAGGTGGAAGCAGAGCTCTAGAAAACTGGTTCTGGTGAACATCGGGCAGAGGAAGCAAAGCTCACATGTCTGGAGTCAGGTGCTCAGCTGTGAATCTCAGCTCTCCGATGGCTGCTTGCTGTTGGTTTTCATTTCATGTCCTTTATTTTTATTTTATTTTTTTAAGAATGAGGGGAAATTATTGTGAGATTAATTAGATAAGTGAATATAAATTACATAGCAAATACTCAGAGCCTGTATGTGGAAAAATATAGAATTCCTAGGAATATGCAATAACTTTTCCCAATACAAAGTAGCAAGGGAATTTCAAGGCACCCTTACATGATGCTCAGGGGTTGTTCTCTTGTGTTAGGCACAGGCATAAGAGAATGAAACTAGAAACAGATATCAAAAAGCCATTCATATATGTTCCATGAGTTGTCCCAAGACCATGTTGAAGAGCAGATGGGCTGCCCAGGAGACACTTCAAACCAGAGACTGGTTCACAACACACATGATACTTAGAGTCTTTCTCTCGACTCTTTATAAATCCCTCTCCTCCAGAAACCAAAACATAGTTTGCAAAGGTTTTCAGTATTTTCAAAGAAGCTGAAATTCAGTCCACACAGCTATCTGGGTAAAGGATCTTTATCCACTCCTGGAAAGCTAAGAGCCTACCTGCTCTGGGTGCAGTAAAGCCTTGTCAGCATGCATCAAACAATGAGGGCAGATGTTGCTGCCAATATTTTTAGACAAAACCCAGAGACCTGCTAAGAATTCTAAGCAGCTGAGTGTTCTGCTCTCCATACAGGCCATTAGTCATCTGCGGACATATCTTTAAATGCTGTTTGTGAAGTGTACTCATCTTGAGCTTCAATCCCAACATCAGCTGTTTGTGGCTGGTGACTTAGTAATTGTGACTTAAGAAAGCACAGTGGGGTCCATTTAGAGTGGACCAACCTATTTATAGATAGGAAGCCCAGAATTACATCCAGGCTCCGGGAAAATTATAGTTCTACTTATAATAACTTCTTACTCGCCATTACATTAGTTAAAAGGAAATAGCAACTGCAAGGTTTTAACTTGGCTCTGACTCTCTGTAGGAGTTTGCTCAGTAGATGATCACAATAAGTCAGGACCTCACCACATGAGGTAGGCATAATTTCATTAGTATGACAAGTGAATGAATGGAGAACACAAGGAACACTTTAAAATTGTATTTTAGGAAATGTGGATAGTTGTTTCAAGTTTTTAAAACTTTAAAAATTTTATTTTTATTAGTTACAGTTTATTCACTTTTTATCCCAGCTGAAGCCCCCTCTCCCTCCCCTCCTAATCCCACCTCTCCCTCTTCTTCTCCTATGCCCCTCCCCCAGTCCACCATTAGGGGAAGTCCTCCTCTCCTTCTGTCTGACCCTAGTCTATCAGGTCTCATCAGGACTGGCTTCTTTGTCTTTCTCTGTGAACTGGTAAGGCTGCTCCCCAGTCAGGTGGAGGTGATCAAAGAGTCAACCCATGAGTTCATGTCAGAGATGGCTCCTGTTCCTATTATTGGAGAACCCTCTTGGACACTGAGCTACCATGGGCTACATCTGTGCAGGGGTTCTAAGTAATCTCTATGCATGGTCCTTGTTTGTAGTATCAGTCTCAGAAAAGACCCCTGTGCCCAGATTTTTTGGTTCTGTTGCTCCCCTTGTAGAGCTCCTATTCCCTCCAGTACTTTCTATCTCTCCCTTCTTTCATAAGATTCCCTGAACTCTGTCCAAAGTTTGCCTATGAATCTCAGCATATGTTTTGATACCCTGCTGGTATACTTATATCCATTCTATGACAGAAAAAAAAAAGACATGTTTCAAAAGATTCATGAGCAAGTATCAGTTTACTGACCTTCAGCTGTCATGAAGCCTCTGACTTCTTCTTCAGGAAAACAGTTTCATCTTGGTGGTACCTAGTCCCAAGATCCATGGTCCAAAGTCTATTCTGATTGACAGTAGAACATTTGAAACATTTGTCTGAAGTTTATCTACATTCCCTGCTTAAGAGATTGCCATCCACATGTATTTCATTTAAATATTTATTTATTTTATTTCTGTGTATATAATTTAATTGCATTTCTTCTTTGCCCTTTCTCTTCCAAACTCTCCCATATACCCCTCCCCTTAAGGGAACTGTTCACTAATCTCTGTTTTCTCTCAGAACCAAGCACAAGAGCATCCTTCCTTTATATAGCAGCCTTAGTATTCACCATGGAATATGGTTCCACCTTAATTTGTGGGTCTAATAAAATATGCTGCTTTGTAGCCACCTATTTTGTCTTTCCCTCCCTCTCTCCCTCTCCCTCTCTTCCTCCTTCCTTCATCCCTTGTTCTCTCCCTCCTTCCCATGTTCTAGCCAAGTGGTTGCCTTTGCTTATTAAAAACAAGTACCAAGTTTGTTCTGGCTTCTGGGATGATGTCTTATCCAGGATAGCCTCCCGAGAGGCCAGCATCAAGGTCTCAGTACCAAAGTCACCATATCAGGGAGGGATTTCCTGACCGCTGCTCAGGGTTCCTCAGCACAGTGCTTCATCCCTGGAGCACAGCTACCTGAGAAGGGATTGATTTCTCAACTTGTGTTGTTAGCTTTCCAACTAGACTATAAGATACATGAAAACACGCTAGTAGCTGGGACCACGCCCAGCATGCTACGGTTTTTCTTAAACATTTATGCAATAGAAATTACCTTTAGTTTTTTCTTTCACTACCAGCTCTTTGTCACTCACCTCTTCACCTAATCCTCACTGCTTTCTTCTCCTGTGCCTCTGGAACACCTCGGGCACTCAGCCTTTTCGTGGAATATCATTAGTAGCATTTTCCCCACTATTTTCAGTATTGTCATTGGAGATTTCTTTACACTGGTACCCTGTTAATTTAAAATGGCAAGTGTAATCTGTAAATACATATTTTGTCAGAGAACATAGATAAAGTCTTTGAAATGGTAATGTGGATTTAGCTCCAGTCATTTGATTACAGTGGAGTTGAAGGACACTTGTAAGTTCCCAAGATAACAGCACAGTAATAATAATTGCTATTACAAAGCTTTTTTTTTATTTTTATTTTTTTAGCACTGAGACTATATTGGGTTCTATATACAGAATAAAGAAAACTAAGCAGCCAAGGCAAGGTGAATAATGTTTAAAAGCAACAGTAATATATGCTGGCGTAGAGAATGTCTGATGTTGTCGGAGCAGCCTCTCGCACAGTGATTTCTCCCAGCTGACCACAGGATGTTGGGGAAACAGCTAAGTTGTGGCGGAGCGAAAGAGTTTCAGGCACACTCCTGTAGTTACATAGTTTTGACCTCTTCCTCACTGCCGTAGTGGGGGTCTTGGACTGCTGCTCCATGAAGTTGCCTGCCTTTCCGCCATCACAGAGGACGCCATGCTCATCCCCTAGGTACCCTTTCCAACTCACTGGCAGATAGGCTCAGTCCAGGGCACCTCCTGGTAGAAGCTGGGTGTGGAAAGAAAGAAAAGCTGATGAAGTTTTCTTGCATTGTATCCAACACAAACTTATTTTTCTCCCTGCTTCTTCTCTGGCCCATGGGTACTGGCTGGGCGTATGGCCTCCTCCATTGTCTTTCTAGCCCTAAAGATGGACACAAGGTTTCGCTGCTAACATCTGGCTGCTTCCCCTCTCCCATTCCCCTTTTGTTCTTCCACTATTTTTCTAACTACTTCCTATTATAAAAGTCTCTACAGAAAGATCTACAATGAGCAGTCTCCCCACACCTACCTCAAACACATTCCGATGCCGGAGGTGGAAGCCAGGGTTTTGCACTGGACGTGTGCTGTTCGCTGAGCCACGTGCATAGCCCCTGTTAAAGTTCTTGATTCCTATCTTGAGACAGGACCTCACTGATTTGCCCAGACTGGCCTTAAACTCATTCTGTCACCCAGGAATGCCTTGAATTCAGCACCCAAGAAGGTAGGATTACAGGCCTGGGTCACTGGACACAGTTCTGAGCAATGATGAATATAAACCTGGGAATGATCTGCTTTGCGCTTTTTAAATTTAGGGATTTCTGAAACTGTGGTCTTTAGAGAAGCTTTATGGGAAAAGAAAACCTGGCATCATTAACTTGGATCACTTCTTTTTAGTCACTTCCACAGTAATTAATCTCCACTGAAAAATAGTAACTGAAGCTTAAAAATGATAATCATAATAATGAGAATATAATTTAAATATAATAAGGGGAACTTAAGTTTTAAAAGACCCCTTAAAGTATCTAATTAATTAAAGGACAAGGAACGACAAGAGAAGGTTCTTGATACAAAGTGATTCAGCAAAGAGCACCGGCAAAAATAGCTTTCTTACAAACAGATGATTTACTTACAAAGGACTCATCGCAGAACTCGCTGCAAATCCTTGAGGCAAACTTCAGAGTCAAATGACATTTGGTAAGCAGTCTTTGCAGAGTTACATAGTTTTAGCAATGCATGGGGAAACCAGCCAGAAGGGGCTGAAAAGGCATCGTCACACCGGCCTGAAGCATCCCTAATGACGCTGACAGTGAACAGTAGACACAAGCTGCCGAGCCAGAGAGGGGAGACCACAGCGGCACCGGAAAACCGGAACCAAGCCAGATAGCATGTTACTCTAAAGTTCTGCTATAACTGAGCTGAACCCGGCAGGGCGCGTGCGCGCATCCCTGGCGTAAGGACGTGCTACAGTGTGAGCAGTTTTGACATCTCCTTGAGCTTGCAGTCTGCCTGTCCCAACCTCCTGGCAGCTGGGAGTACAGCCCCGTACCACCAGGGAGCCTCTGAGTTTTAGGTGATGCTTTGCAAATACATGAGCAGAGTCAGTATGCTTCTGGCAGGGATTCCCAAAGGAGTATTTAGCCTGAAAAACTCTGTTATGACGTTTATTCTGCTACTCTTCCCAGCTCTCTCTTTGGAAGCTTCTGCGGTGTACCCACTCTAGAAACTCATGAGGGCGATTGCGTTTTCATCAATTATTTTTTTTTCTTCTCATAGCATATCACACTCTTTCATTTTTTAACTTTATTTCGTGAGCTTGCATGCACATGTGGTGTATGTGTGCCTAAGCGTGCAAATGCGTGTGTCTCTGAGATCACACATCAGCCAGAGAAGGGCATGATGTGTCTGGCTCTGCCACTCTCTGTTTCATTCTCTTGAGCCAGTGTCTATGGCTAAGCAAGCTGCTGCTACCTTGCTGCCTCTGCCTCCACAGTGCTGGGTTACAGATGTCTTTACATGGGTGGTGAATGTTCAAACCCAGGCCTTCATGCTTGTGAAGTAAACACTCTTTTCCCTGCGTCACCTCTCCAGCCCTGTCTACCATGTTCTTATGGTCTATTATCTGTCAGTAAAAAGATCAGGTGCAAGTGAATCCTTCCAGGAATATGGGCTTGGGAACTAGGCCAATCACTGTCTATTCTAGGGAGAGAAGTTAATGGGGTGAAGTATTAGTAAAATGACACTAATTTTAGCTCCAACATTTATTTTTGCTTGGTATGAAATAAACTATGCTCCTCAACTGTCTTTATTTTTCATAGAAAAATAATTTTACTATTGTTTTGGTGGAGTTTCTTAATTGCAAGCAACAGAATTTATTTCAGCTATTTTAAGGTGAAACAAACGGGCCACAGATGTATCTCAATTCACAGGATGTTTGTCCGGCACACACGAGGCACCAGAGTTGGTCCCCAGCATTAAATAAACTTGAACTGGTGATTTGCTGGGGCAATCACAGAACTGTTGGGAGCAACAAAGGGACAAGATGGGTTCCAAAGTTTCAGGGCCAACAACCAACACCATACACCATGATAAAATATTAGACAATGAGAATGTTGTCACTACAGCTGCTCCAGAGCCCACTGGACAGACCTCTTGTGTATCAGCCACCAATGTCCATAAAACGAATGCCCTCCTCATTTAGGCAAAGCCTTTAGGTCACATGAGGATCAGGTTGTCTCTACCAGACCCTGCAAGGGGACCTGGGGAAGGAATTGTCTGAGCACCAGGTGTGAAGGTCAGGCTCCTAGGAACTTTGAAAACAACAGCTGTTAGTGCTCACGTCATATTGCTGGAGTGGGGCGTCCTGGAGGTGACACGGTGTCTTAGTCATCTTTGTAACACTATGACAAAGTACCTGGTGCAGGCTATTTATCAAGCAAAGAGGAGTTTTGTGCTTACAGTTCTGGAGGTTCAGATCTAACAACAGTTGGTTGTACCGGCCTAGAACTCCCACAAGTGTAGCCCAGCCTGGCAGGCAAGTGCTCACATCTCTAGCCATGGATTGCACGGATTAGAAAGGAAAAACAGTCCAGAGTCCCAGAATCCTCTTTGAGGTCACATGTCCAATAGCCGAAGTACCTCTCACTAAACCCCACCTCTTAAGGGTCTACTGCACCTTCCAATGCTACTACCCTGGGCACAAACCTTTAACAAATGGCCTTCAGGGATATGTCTCTGAATTTCAGTACACCCACAGAGAGCGCAGACTCTATTTTAAAAAGATATGTTTTCTTAGTCGCTGTCCAATTAACCTGGATCAAGAACCAACAGTGGTTTATCAGGAAGGAATAGCTCACCCCTAGGAAGTCATGTGTGAGTGAACTCTGTCTTTGCTTTAATAAAAAAAAGATGCTTCAGCTCTGTAATATGGAAGCCAGAGTCTTGAAATGGTATAAATAAAGCCAATGTGAAGATTCTTTAGGTTCACGATTAGGCATAAGAGGACTCAGTGAAACAATTTTGGTTTAAAAACTTCATGAAAGATTCAATTTAACCTTCCTTTCCATTTTTATATGTGTGGTATCTATGTTCTGTGTATGTGAGCACATGTATGTATGTGTGCATGTGATGGTGGGAATCATCCTTGATTATTCTTGTACCTTATTCACTGAGGCAGGGTCTCTCAATCAAACTCAAAGCTAACTGATATGGCTAGTCTTTATCTCCTCTATCTCCTGGGGCTGGAGTTATATGCAGGACACCACACCTACCCATCATTTACATGGGCTCTGGGGATCTGAACTCTGATCCAGGCTTGTGTAGCCTGTGCTTTATACACTGAGCCATCTCTCCAGCTTCAGACTTTTAAAGTACAACTCTCTCACAAAACGTTTGGCCTTTATATCACTATTTTCGTCAGCCTGTTTCTAGATGAAAGATGTTTCTGATTATTACGCTCTGGTTGGTCAGTATTTTTGAAGAGGTGGCATTCTTTTCATGGTATTGGTTCAAATCTAAAATAGAGCCTATGAAACAAAGAAGCCTAGGACCCTGCATTCCCTTCCTTCTTGTCAAGCTCTGCCTGCATCACTGGGTAGCACGGAAGATGCTACTGCCCAGCATCATCTAAAGCAAGTGGTGGTTTCGGTGACTGCTTGTGTGAACGACAGCTCCCTCTGCTCATGGACGGTGTTGCTCTTCTATCCTGCTTCCCTTTAGCCCGGGAGGCACCGTCACGTTCCCCTGCAGATGTTCTGGGTTACAGTTGCTATGTGAACTGCTATGAGATAGAAGTTGCTGTCATAATTAATAATAGGTAAAGTTTCACCTTTGATGTGCTGCACTCTACATGTGATGGAGCCTTCGGGCTTGTGCTGACTGTACATCTCCACCGTTCCAGTCATTCCTGGATGTTTGTGTGGGAGCTGATGTCTGTTTCTATTTAGTCAAGGCTATTAATGTCTTGTAGACTGATTCTCAACTGCTCCGTAAACCCATATGGTTTAAGTTGAAAAGGAGATTTGCACTATCCCACTCCTGGATATTAAAACCTGCTTGTGCCTTTCCTCATTTCCCTGTCTGGATGTAGAGGCCCTAATTCATTGAGAAGCTGCACATGATTTTCTGCTGATAGCACCAAACAAATGCAAATACAGGTTAGATCATCAACTAGCTCCCCTACAGACAAAATAGTTTGTAAGACAAAAATCTCTAAATGTGTATGAACTTACCCCAACATACAGGTCCTGCACCCCAGCAAGGATTGCAGTGGTTATACAGGTTAGGGTCAAAGGGACATAGTATGCTTTTATCTGTCCTGAATCTTCTCTCTGCCCTTCCCCATCTTTGTTTTTGTTTTTGTTTTTTTGTTTTTGTTTTAATAGAGCATACTACAATTGCTTGTGGAACATGCTTTCCCAGTTGATCATCAGTGAGGCTGATAATCAAGGTGACTCGGTGTGTTCCAGCAAGTACATGGGCTCACGATGAAGGAGACAAGGGAGTCTTTCCAGTATATGAATGTCTGTCCTTATTTCCCAAGAACTGAGTTAACATACCTGCAATGACATTTCCTGTTTCCTCCTACTCCATTGTTCTCCAGGACTGCTCTATTCTGGTTCTTATACTTTTGAAAGCTTGACTCTTGGCTCCAACCCCAGCTCGCTATGTGGTACCAACTAATATCACCCATTTAAAAAAATGTTTTTTGCACAAAAAATCCTTCATATAAAGGTTGGAATGTGTATATTTGGCAGTTAAAATAGTCCCCAAAATGTGAGCTATTAGAAAATGGACATTGGACAAGAGATGCTATAGCAGAATAATGTACTACCATTGGACACAAAAATCTGTACTACATTTAGTTGCATGAGATGTCCTCAAAAACACAAGGGACTCAGGGCTGGGATGATGTTTGCATTGGCCACTTTCAGTTAGAATATGCAGTTTCTGTCTCAGAGACCAAGATGAAATTTAGACTTTTTTCTTGACAACCATAGAGAAAAATATCACCTGTGGCTTATATTTAAAGGGCTAAGATACAAAAAAAAAAACCAAAGAAACAAAAAACAGAACAAAACAAAACACAAAAACCCAAAGCCTAAGCTGGGATGTGGCGATGGTTGCCTTTAATTCTAGCAGTTGGGAGACAGAGGCAGATCTCTGTGCTTGAGGTCAGCTTGGGCTAAGTCCAGGGTAGACAAGGCCACACAGAGAAACTCTGTCTCAAAACAAACAAAGCTCAGAGTAACATTTAAAAGACAGCTGAGTTATAACGATGATTGAATTAATAACTACACTAGTCTCCTATGGGAAGGTGAATGCATGGTCAGACTCTTGACAACAAGGAGAAGAAATCTGAAGAGAATTCAGAGTACTTGCAATATCTGAAATCTATCAACACCTGGAAAATTCTCAAGAAATCCTCCCCCACCACATGGGATGTTCCATGCTGCCTGAGGAAGCAGGTCATCCTTGAAGGAGAGTTACGATAGCTTGCCTTCAGCTGTTCCTAACTATTTCCATTGGCCAAAACCCAATGCCTGGTCTCAACATAGACTAGCATGACAAATGTGGAATCAAAGGCAAGAAGAAAGTTGCAGATATTTGGTAAAACATATTATAAAGAGCTGAGGCTTGTTTACAGACCTGACTCTTGAAGACACTTAATAAAAATGCATCGACAGGTCTGGGTTTGATCTGAATGTGCATTCGGAATGCCCGCTATTGAAGTAAGAGCTCTGGGAGATAGCTACAGCTTGGGAACTTCTCTAAGATTGATGCATGGAAAGTGCATAGAGCAGTGAATCTAATAAAAATGTAGAAACCGTGGACATATTGAGGAGCAGAGTTTTCTGGGGTGCGGTTTTCCTCCCCAGTGGCGTCGTCATCATTTGGGGACTTCCTAGTAACAGAGACTCCCAGATTTCACCCCCCCCACACTTGTTGAACTGGAATCTTACTGGCTAGGCACTGTGTTTCTATCATACTATCGTCTTCTGATGCATGTTCAAGGTTAAGCACCCAAAAGCCATGGGGAAGTAAACGCAGAGTCAGAGGAGAGTGCCAGGGAGAGCTCCCATTCTGGATGGCCCGAAGGAGAGGAAAGCTGGGAGAAATGTTCTGGCTCTTTTCCTAGGGTGGCAACAGTCACGGGAGGGGCCACCCACGACACCTGCTGACTTTATGGCACTAGGATGGCAATACTCACGGGAAGGGCTGCATCTGACACCTGCTGACTTCATGGTACAAGCTCAAAGTGCCAGAAATGACAAGTGCCAACTCTAATGGGCATCAAGGCTAATGAAGCAATGAAAAATTTTCAAGCTACTCTGACTCAGCGCTATCCATGCATGTGCTTAATTAAACATGGGCTTGCAAGGATTAAAACTAATAAGCAAACCCCTTATGTCTTCTTTGATTCATTTAAGAAATCAATAAAAAGCCTAAGGTGTGGGGATTAGAGGTACCAATTGAGCTGTTACCCCAGAGACCCACGGGCCGTCACCAGACTGCAGACCTGAGTCAGTTTTGAGATTTTCCCATCCCCAGAGTCAAAGAAGGGGGAGAGCCCCGGGGCGTCTCCCACCACCACACTGTTGGTGCTCACCGCAAGCTTGCTACGTGAGCCTCCCTGAAGGAGACCTGCAAATCTAGACCAAGCTAACTCCCAGAGCCAGGAAACTTTCCAGGAAGTTGGGATTCAACTCTGCCCTGCTGTGTGAGCTGTGGGATTTTGAATATTCCCAAGACTTAAATTGCCCAGACCTTTAACATGTAGTTGAAGCAGATATTGTGAGACACCTTCCACTTCCTTCTTCGGGCCTTTCAGTAAGCCACGGCTGTCAGGAAAGAGACTGGATGATTAGCGTTGCTCCCTTTCACAGCAGAGATAGACGCCAGTGCCACTAACCCTTAAATGGAGCATCATAGTCAGCCTCTGTGAGGTCTCCGTAAGTGTAGGGTGTCTCAAACCATTCAGGCCATTTTAACAAAAATACAAGAACCTAATTGACTTATCAATAAATTGGATTTTCACAATTCTGGAAGCTGAAGTGTTCGAGATTAAAATTCTCCTTGAATTGTTTTCTGGCTCAAAGCTGGCACCATCTCGTGGTGTCTTCACAAAGTAAAAGGGGCAGCCTCAGTTGAAGAAGAAACTACAGGCCTGGAGGGCTCCCAGAGAGAAGTTGAGGGCTGCATCATGTGGCAAGGTCAGAGTCCCTGAAGAGAGCCTAGAAGAGGAAATTGGTACAGCTCGCTTTCAATGCAGACACCAGCATTTGGATAACTAGTACTGAGCTAGAGAGACAGCGGCTGTGGAGTGCAGCCAGCTTGAGCTTATGTGATTGTCTATGTGTACTTTGGAGCCTAGGAGGTAGTGAATCCCAGAAGTCTGACCCTGACCTTGCTATTGGGCTTGTTTGTTTGTTTGTTTGCTTTTGGTTGGTTTGTCTGCTTTGCATATAAATGTGTCTTGATTCTTTGCTCTTGGAGTACGAAAATGTATAACTTATTTTTTATTTTATAGGAGGCCGTAGTTGTTATGGCTTAGTAAGTGATGTGTTTGTGAGTGAGTAGGCAAGGGGTTGATTGTGCTCGTTGGTTTTTTGTCAATTGACAGAAATCCAGACATATCTCCTTTCCCCTGCCCACCTTCCTTACTCTTCAGAAAAGGGGAGCCTCCCCCCACCAACATACCCCAGCACATCAAGTCACACTAGGACTGAGTACATCCTCTTCCTTTGTGGACTGACCCTAGCCCCCTTACACATACAAAGAAGGACTCTCAATTGAGAAAATGCCTCCATAAGATTAGCTTGTAGGCAAGTGTGTGGTGGTGTTGTTTTGATTAATGATTTATGTGGGAAGGTTTGTCTTATCTGGGCAGGACCATAGTAGGCAGGTTGCTCTAGGTGGTGTAAGAAAGGAGGCTGAGCAAGCCACGTAAGCAGCACTCCTCCATTCTCTTTGCATCAGTCCCTGCCTCCAGGTTCCTGTCTTGTTGGATTTCTTGCCTAGAATTCTTTTGATAATGGTCTGGAATGTGAAACTATAAGATGAAAGAAACTCTTTATTCCCCCAAGTGTCTTTGGTCACGTACTTTATCACAGCAATAGAAACGCTAACTAAGACAGGCTCTAAAGCTAGGGAGGAAGGTCAGTACAGAAGGAGAAGGAAGAAGGAGTGACAAATAATACCAAGGTCATTTAATAAAGCCACAAGGAGCCATATTATTTTATATTTACCTAAAATATACACAATACATTATATGTATAAAATGAAGTTATGACATTTAGACTGACGATGCTCCCCATAAGAACCATAGACTAATAAAAATACCAAAACCAGTCACAAGAAACTTCTTTTTGAGTGGTTCCTCAGGGAAGTCCAAATTGGTCCTTAAACAAAGTAGGCTGTTGATACTGCCCTTTGATGCCTCTCAGAGGTTGAAGGGAAGCCTCTATCACTGAAGACACAGCACACTTAGAACACAGGACTCAGAGTATTAGAGCTAGGTCTAAAATGGAAGACTCGTTCCTGCAGCCTTGATTCCATAGGATCAGAAACGACTACTATGCTTTTTAGTCCCACTTAACAGGCTGGGAAATTATCCATGGTAGGAGAAATTCAGTCAGTGACCCAAGGTTCTTAGAAGAGACTCATCTGCCGACACTTAGGTAGGGCAGCATAATTCCTTACTACGTTCTAAATCTTATAGCTGCAGATAGGTGTGATAGATATCACCCTTCATCAATTAAGCTTCTCTACTTAGCAAGTGGAATCACACAGAAACCCACAACTGAACACAGAGCAGAGATCAACAGATGGTGGGGTAGATACATCTTCCACACAATTCTTGCGTCTATAGCTCAAGAAATGCCACGGAAGAGGGGTGGAAAGATTGTAAGAGCCAGAGTACCAGGAAGTATGCTGTGAGATTGATTATCCAGAACTGGCTGCCGAAACAACACCTGAGTAAGGACAATATCGATAGACAAGCTAGTGTGAAAGAAAGAAATCTCATGAGGTTCCACCCCTAGACAAGAGCTACAGTCAACTAGTGACTGCTGAGAGATGGGGAATTAACTTCCCAGGAATGAGGTAACTCTGAAACCATATACATACAAAAACTGATTCAGTGACATTTATGTAATGGTGAGTCTATCTATCTATCTATCTATCTATCTATCTATCTATCTATCATCTACCTATCTATCATCTATCTGTCTTTTTCTAAATGTATCTATATCTATCATCTATCTATATCTATCATCTACATATATATCTATCTGTCATCTATATCTATGATATTAAAAGAAAAAGAATCTATTATTTTAATAAGGGCATGAGAGGAGCTGGAGGCAGGAAATGGAAGCTGAAAGTAATGCAACTATACTTTAATTAAAATGCATTAAAAATAAAAATTTCAAAAAAGAACACAAGTTTCTGAGCTAGATTTGGGACCAGACAACAGCTTTATTGTTCATAAACCGTGACTCTAAGCTTTGGTCTGTTGATTAAATAGAACTACGTGCATGATGTGGATGAGGGTTTTAGCAGCTGGCATATGGTAGCTTCTCATAAAAATGGTAGAATTACAGTGGTTATTACTGTGATAATTTGAATGAAAATAGCCCCGTAGCCTGATAGGCAGTGACATTATTTGAAGGATTAGGACCTGTGGCCTTGTTGGAGTAGGTGACAGAGGAAGTATGTCACCAGGGGTAGGCTTTGACGGTTCAGAAGTTCAAGCCAGGCCCAGTGGCTCACTCTTTCCTCCTGCTGCCTGCTGATCCAGATGTAGAATTCTCAGTTACCTCTGCAGCACCTTGTCTGCCTGGGTGATACCATGCTTCCTGCCGTAATGATAATGAACTGTACCTCTGAACTGTAAACCAGCTTCACATACATGTTTTCCTTTATAAGAGTTGCTCTGGTCATGGTGTCTCTTCACAGCAATAAAACCCTAACTAAGACAGTAACATTGGTAGTTATCTCCAGGTAGGTATTGATATCAAAATGGGAAAGGTCTAAGTCAGACATTTGTTATTGTTTTTCTTGTGCATATTGCTTTGTATTCTTACTTATCTTTGGAGATTGCATATTTAATTTTTTATCAGTTTCTAAGAAAGCAATGGTGTCATATTTATCTGCCTTTGCTCCTCAGGCTCTCTCCTCCTTGTGGCACAGACTGACTCTGTCTCTGTCCGGTGACATTAGGACTCTATCTGAAAATTAATCATGCATTTTTCAAATTCAGTTACAACTTTTGCATACTCTGAACATTCACACTTCATATATCCTTAGGTCTGTGTTTACATGATTTTCTCACCCTTAGAAAAGAAAGCCAAAGAAAAATTAATTCATGAAAAATGAATGGCTGTTGAAACTCTTCAAAGGCTTGATTTACTGCATAATTAGTAGACGCCACTAGAAAACAGAATATCTTTCTGCCTGAGAATTGAGTAAATTGATTAATTCATTAATTAGGTATGATAACACAATAGATAGTATAATTGTACCACTGGTTAACAAAACACAGCAGAAAAATCAAGCGTGCTTTTAACATGGTCAAAATTTTAATTTACATTCTGAAGTCCCTAGACTTAGAATCTTAATGAAAGAATTCAGGAAAGGCAAGTTCAGACCATTTCTTCTGGAAGGAGCCACATCATGCACAAAGCACATAGCAAGAAGCAACTCTTTTTCCTCCAGAAGTTGGTCCTGATCAGAACTTGCTTCTTCATTCATTTATCCTATTTATTCTATTTATTTATTTATTTATTTATTTCATTAATTCCAGGAAACTTTCTATGTTTCAGTTAAAAGGAAAAGCCAGGGGCAACAACAATGAACAAATGAGGCAAATCTACTCTCTGAGAATAGACATTTGAGGATTTTTTTTTAAACTGTGATAACCACTACCATCACAGAGCAATTCATATCACAAACTGAGCAGAATTAAGTTTAGATGTGCAGCTCCTTGGTCTTTTCAGTACAACTGTAAGATACCAATAATGGTAAATGCTTTCCAGATGGTATATGGGACCATGAAGAAGGATATTTTAAACATGGTAGGAACATAGTTTTAGACAGTGTTAGTCTAAAAGAGTGGAGATGAGCAAATGATGTGCAATTAAATGAAGAAGACACCTTTAGTCTAGAAAAATCATAAGCTAGAAGCCATCTTGAGCTACACAATGAGATCCTGCCTCAAGAAGATAGGGCAGAGACAGAGAGACAGATATCTGAGACAGAGATGGCCACCTTTTATAAGGTGATTGGGTCAGATGTGCTACAAAAACACAACAATTAATCCAACTATGTAAACTATGGCAAAGTCAAGGTTTGGCACATGCAAAGGTTTAACCCATGACCAGTCAAGAAAAGGGGTCACTGAGGTTGGAGCACCATGACAGTCGGAGAAAGATGAAGGAAAGAGCAGAGGAGAAGCATGACAGAGAGGAATGCTTCATATTGAATTGCACGGGATGCAAGGGGATTGTTTGCTCTGATCCAAGTTCCAAGATCAGGCTTTTGAATAGAGGACACATTGGATGGGCTGGATTGGACAGCAAGCCGTCTGTCAAAACGTTGAATTTTAAGCCAAGTGAAGCTAGAAGTGGGATAATGGAATCAGAAACTAACTGAGATTGAAGGATAACTTGGAGGAGAGAAGCCTGGATCTTGTTGATGGATATGGTGTGGAGAATGAGCAAAAGGGGAAAATCAAGGATAAATGCTACTTGCATGTTGAGAAGCTTGGAAAGGGAGTAATGGTACTATAAGCTGAGAAGATTTCTGGAGGGCACATTTGAGCAAAAAAAGATTATTTCTCAGTGTCTATGATAAGTGTAAGATGTCAGGTTACCAGCTGATTAAGAGTGGTATACAGAAAAATCTGGAGCTGGCAGAAAACTTAGGGTGAGATATGAGTTTCATTATCAGATATATGTATTCAATCCACAGAACTGGATAAAATCCTCAGTGACTCTGGGTTGATAGGAAATAAAAGAAGGTTAAAGACCACACTCTGAGGAAGTTTAATCTTTAATAGGAAGGCTGAGGAAAAGGGTCCAGAAAAAGAATGGAGAAAAAGACAGAGGAGGGAGTTAAGAAAGAGAGTAGACCACAGAAGTCCCAACAGGAAAGTAGCTGAGGGTAGTCAGGACAGGAAGTTTCGAGAATCTATTTGTAGGAAGGAGGGTAACCATGGATCTTGTCAGGAGTTGAGAAGGAAAAAGCCAGAGCATAAATCAAAGTTTGGTGAGAACTGATGTGACAGAGAAAGCTGAGTGTGGAATCTTTATGAAAACAAGGCCAAATCTGCCAGGAAACATGGTCTCAAGAAACGATTTCTCTAGGGTGGGAAAGAGGACATGCTCGCAAGCTCACAAAGCTGATGCCAGAGAGGAAGGAACTGCAATTAGGAAAGAGAGAGGAGGTCAAGACAGAAAGATCCTCGGAAGACATGATCAGAGAAACAGCACCAGCAGAGGGTGTTGTCTCCTGTGGTACTCTCAAGAAAAGCAGAAAGTTGCGAAGCAGTGGTGGCGGGTGCCTTTAATTGCCACTCAGGAGGAAGAACCAGGCTGATCTCTGTGTGTTCAAGACCAGCCTGGTCTACAGAGTGGGTTCCAGGTCAGCCATGGCTACACAAAGAGAAACCCTGTCTCAGGGAAGGAAGGAAGGAAGGAAAGAAGGAAGGGAGGGAGGGAGGGAGGGAGGGAGGGAGGGAGGGAGGGAGGGAGGAAGGGAGAGATAGAGAGGAAGGAAGGAAAGGAAAAAGGAAAGGAAAGGAAAGGAAAGGAAAGGAAAGGAAAGGAAAGGAAAGGAAAGGAAAGGAAAGGAAAGGAAAGGAAAGGAAAGGAAAGGAAAGGAAAGGAAAGGGAGTGTGCACTGACACAGTTTTGTTGCTTTTACAGAAGGTTTGGAAGTGATAGAGTTCCAGGCATTTTGCTTATACATTCAAAAGAGATTTTTAAAAGAAAATCTTGAAACTACAATTAAGGGATGCAATGGAGCAAGTAAGTTTTGGTGTCTGAGAAGTAGTCATAGTCTTCAGAACATGTCACAAGTGTAGGACAAGCTTTGGAGACAGACCTGGTGTCAGATCTTGGCTTCATTAGTTATGAGACTTTCTGTGTAAATCATTTACATTCTCTCAGCCTTTTCTTCTGTGCAACAGCAATAACACACATTTAGCCCACATTTATATAAAATAGATCACACACACACACACAGCATAAGTATCTATGAAGTGCTTCTGAAAGCACAAAGGAAACACAAATGTATCTATGAGTTTGAAAAATAAAAGGAATAGTATACCATGAATGTCAAGGGAGGAGAGAATTTTCAGAATGGGGAGTGGTCTCTGCACTCATGAAAAGGCATTCAAGCAAAGAGAAGGTCACTACATGTACTCCTAAAGATGTCACTGAAGGCCTTCAACACTGTGGTTTCTGTGTTGTCAAGATCAGAACTACAGATTTGTGTACACATGAGCAGTCAGAACACAGATGATCTGGTGTTTCTCCAGCTGTTTGAGTGGTTAAGCAAGGGGACATCAGCAGCCCAAGATCAGAAAAAGAACAGAGAAAAGAATAGAGCCTGCTGTAGGAAGCTAGGAAAGAACTGTGTCAAGAAAGACAAGAGGCAGCAGAGGGTAACCACAGAAGGAATAAACAAAGTATCTCAAGGGCTACACAGAGAAAGGGCAAGGAGATGTGAAGCAAAGGGACCTTGCTGTTGGCCATTGTGAACACCGAGTACAGAAAAAGCCGTGTGATGAATTCATCACAAGTGAGGCTTGCTAGGAAACTGAAGAACTTGAGAAATGGAATGAGCTGGCTTAAAAGCATCAGGCTTGGTTAGAGCAAGAAGTCTTTAAAATTATAGTATACCCGGGAGGAAGGCAGGTTTCCCCAGTAGCCCAGTGAGGCCCACTTTTCTTGGCTTCAAGGATGCAGAAATGCCAGTCTTTTCTTAAGAGGATCCAGCATGCCGGGTCAGGCCTTTTCTTCCCAGATGGCAACATTTGTAACCCTTCCTCTGAGGTTTGTTTAGGAGTTTTCAAACATTTGAGTTATAAGTTGGAAAATCAAATCTATGAGTAGAATTTATTCATAAAAAATGTTAGTGTGTTGCCTCTGAAGATCAGGAGCAGGTACCAATCGGCCAGTTCACAGACTGATGTAACAGGTGTTCTTTTTGGAATGAACCGCCCATCAGCCTCCTCTTACCTTCCTCCCTCGGCGCTGAATACAGAAGGCCTGGCTTGCATGATAGAAACACAAAACAAGTTCTTACCATTGTCGCCTCCCAACCCATAAGTCATTGCAATAACCAGCCGCATGCCACAAACTTGCACATTGCAAAACTAGTCTATTTATGAAATATCTGGCTATGCTGCATGATAAACAATGCCAGAGCAAACTAAAAACAGACTAATTGAATAAGCAATTCCTTCCCCCTACACTGTTTAAATTTACATAATCAACTGGCTATGATACTTAGCATACTTTTTAATGTTCTTGTTTGTTTACATGACAGTCCTGTGCCTTAGACCACTTCATTCACCAAAATATTGGTTGGCCTACAGAGCACACAGAATAGCAAATATTCCTCTAGCAATTTTTCCAAGAATGAGAAGGTAGGAGAAGAAGGTGGCTTCTCTATTTCTCTTCTTAATCACAGACCTAATATTCTATTAAAATGTATGAGATGTCAAAAATCTCAACAAAATCTGTACAGCTATTACTAACAGATAAAGTACTCTAGCAAAGAATTAATATTAGCAGCATTAAAATGCTCTATCAAGTGTTCATTTATCTCCAGACTGGAAACAATAGCTGCCTGAAGCAGAGACGTGCCTTTGGGTATGGTGGTATGAGAACCAACCACAGCTGAAGAGCCATGGCTTCCCAGCTAAAGGGAAAGAAATCATCTTGATGCCACAGTTCTAAGATGTAGCACAGTGAGTCTCTGTCTCAGTCTTGTGCTCAGAAAAAAATACTGTGGGGTTGCCTTGATGAAGAAAGAGCTCAGATATCAAAATATGTTGACTTCACTTCTATTCATTTGAACAGGTCTAGAGCCTCTGAAATGCACATGGTGTTATTTGTACATTAGATACAAAGTATACGTGGCTTAGACTGCAAAGCTCCATCTTCTATGTCCATCTCATACAGAAGGGATGAAACCTGCTTCTCAGACTATCTTAAAATATACGTGATGCACACATTTTTTTTTCCCTCTAACTAAATAATTTTTTTTATCCTTTCTTCAAAATGTGCTGTGGTAACATTGATACCATGCTCTCCTGCAGCTCAGGATGTTGTGGTGATGAAGCAGCAGCCAGGGGTTCAAGATTCTTCTACACAGTCAAAATCAAGTCTTAGGCCAGATGTGGCTCAGCAGGGAAAAGTGCTTGCCTGGCAAGCCTGCCCATCTGAGTTTGAGGCCAGTATCCCAAGGCAGAAGGTGAGATTTGGCTCCAGAGAGTTCTCCTCTGCCTTCCACATGTGTGACATGGCACACATACACCTCCACACATGCACGGATGTTATACACACAGGTAATTAATTTAATTTGATTTTTAAAAATAGAGGCCTTGCCTTCAAGCCTCCAGCTCTGCACCTGAAATGATCTCTTTCTTCATCCTCCTTCATCTATGATTCTGTGTCTGTAGCATGGTGTTAGAAAGTCGGCCATGACTGGCTTCAGGGTATTGCTTCCTGGAAAGTCTGGCCAGCGTTGTATTTTATCTCCCGTTCACAGATGGGGAGATATCTCAAAGAGAGGAAGGGACTTATCACAGTGTTTATGCCAGGATGCACTCAAAACTCCAGCTCTCTTTACCATACTGAAAACATCTCTTATGGGGTCAACAGAACAAATAAGAAATATAAATATAGGTTACCATTTCAACTAATTCCTTGTGAATTTTCAACATCTCACTTTGGGATCAAAAGTTGCTCCCATCTCCTGCTCTGATGCAAAAAGGCAGGAACTGTATTAAACATGATACACACTCTCTCTGTCTATTGTTTCATTCAAAATATTTCCTTCCACTATCTGCATATTGGAGTCCTGCTTTTAAACTTGTGTTCACTCAGCACCAGTCAGGGCCATAAACTTGAAGTTAGAAGCACATGTTGGTTCTCAGGAACGTGACGGCCAAAGGTGATGAGGAAGTCCACTGTGGGCCACCCTTCCTCCAACTCCACAGACAGTAAGACTCTAACTCCAAAGCACACGCAAGGCCGAACACAAACGTAAAATAAATGATATCAACAAATGGGCTCTGCAAGACCTTTGTTTATCAGAGCGAAGTATTTCCCAAGGAGGTGTCTTGTGTGGGGCCTGAAAAGACTCTCATAAAGAAAGTTAGTTGTATGATCAAAGTTGAAAAGGATCATTGAACAGGATAAAATACCAGTATACTATCTTAGAGATGTACTAATTCACACTAGTTCCGATTCCATATTTTCAGTTGAGATCTGGAATTATTTAGCAATTATTTAACTGAGCATAAATATTTAGAGACAGTTTTTGCTAACAAATCTCGCCTCTAGGAGCCAGGCCCATAACAATTATTCTTGGCATTGGTCTTCAGCACATAAATGGACTGCCTAGCTTCACACCTTCTCTATTTCATTTTTACTGTTTTGTATGTACAGATGCATCCTTTTTATTTCTGGCCTCTTTTTGCCCTGTCCAGTAGAAGAAAAACCTAGCATTCCTTCGAAGACCTGAGCAGAGAGTTTTAGAGACTGTTCAAGAGAAACCAGTTGCTTCTCTCTGAGCAGCACATAGGATAAAGTTTCTGAGAGTCTTGGGTTCTACAGTCTGGGATCTGACATTTATAAAATGCCTGTTCTCCCCTTTCTTTCTCTCTTCTTCAGTGATGTAGCCTCTGGAAAGCAGGCTTTTCCCTTTTCCTGGTCTGTGTGAATGCACGCACAATTGTGTATGACTTGTTTTGTGTCCTGGAAGGTACTACATAGTTCCAGGCAGCCTCCCAACCTGCTTGGAATAAACTATTGATATATATGTGTGTGTTTAATATATATATATATACATATAAGTGTGTATGTAATTTGCTACTTGCAAGGTAAAGAATGATGTTAAGGAAACACTAAACCTTTGTTTTCCTTAATTAAATGATTGTGTTTTGTTTTAGTTTGCTGTGTGTGTATGCCCAAGTGTATATGTGTGAGGACATGAATCGTGTATGTGCACAGATGTGTGGGGACTAGATGTCAGCTCTGATGTCTTCTCCGGTCACTCTTCTATTTTTTTGAGGCAGGTCTCTCACCGAACTTGGAGCTCAACTATTTGGATAGACGGGCTGCCAGTAAGACCCAGGGCTTCTCCTGCCTCCACCTCCCCACACTAGGATTACAGGTGTGTTTCACAGCACCTGGCTTTTTGTGTGAGTGCTGTGCTATTAAAAAGAATAAGAAATATCTGTATATGCTACTCACGGTTAATAATATATTGACATATATATATATATTCTTTACCCAAAAGCAGGATGGATGGATAAATAAATGGGTTATAGGTAGATAGCTGATACAGAGATAGATAGATAGATAGATAGATAGATAGATACATAGATACATAGATACATAGATAGATACATTGATAGATAGATAGATGAGATAGATGATAGGTAAATGAACAGATAGGCATTAACTTTTATTCAAAAAAAACCCCCAAGCAACTGAAGGGTTAAACTATAATTTAATTTTTAAGAAACATAATAACCTACAGGGAAATAAATTTTAAAAAGCCATTGCTGTGTTATGGGAAAAGAGGAAAAAGGGGACTGAAACAGATGCTAGATTTTATTGAATTTGTCTTATTTGTAGATTTGACTTTCACACCCTGTAAATATTTGACACACTTTTAAAACAAAAATAAAAAAAATTTAAGTAATTTTTAGAAAGAGAAAATGAAAAGTAACTCTAACCATGAATGGTTAGTAAAACAGCAGCAGCAGCTCATGATAGGAAAACCTCATTACTCACATGTCTAGCTGGGGAACCCTTTCTTAAAATAAAGCTGAATTTAATAGATGTGGGGCCCATGCCTTTAATCCCAGCACTGAGGAGGCCGAGGCAGACATGGGAGGATCTATATAAGTCCCAGGTCAGCCATGGCCTCACAGTGGAACCCTTTCTACAAAAAGAAAAGAAAAATATATAAATAGATGATAGATAGATAGATAGATAGATAGATAGATAGATAGATAGATAGATAGATAGAACGGTTGAAGGGAGGGAGAGGGGAAAGGAAGGTTCATTGACTGCTTTCATGATTTCATTCGTTTTCACTGCTCTTCAGATCTGGCTGTGGTTTGTGAGGATGAAACCACAGAACCATCTGGGCTAACTGGGACAGCTGGCATAGGAAAGAGATACAGGTTTACACTGAAGAGTTTGTGGAATTCTTTCTGTTGTTTTGACTTTGATGATCTTCCCATCTAAGGGCTGAGATCACAGGCACATACCAACACACCATGTTTAAGATAGAAGCGTTCACGTCCAATTCTTTCTGGATTGGAATTGGTAGCGTCACTGTGAATGGGATGGGGCAGGAGTGATGATGCCTCCTAGTTCTATCTGCTGAGCTTGAGAAACACCAACACAACCATGCCGAGAAGTGCTCTCACCCATACTGGAAAATCCCTTCATGAGCAGCCTGGGAAAGGTCGGAACTTGTTATGCTGGCACTCAGGAGGCTGAAGCAGGACTGTGTGTTCGCAGCCATCCTTTGCTATGTGGCAAGAACCTGTTGGAAAAAAAAGAGAAGCACCTTGTAAGAAGTGACTGATCTATAAATGAGGCAGAATGAGTACAAAGTAGGCCTGAGAGGCCAGTGAGAAAGCTATAGCACCTACTGGGTATGATCTAAGTCTTCAGGAAAAGCAAACCATCTACATGCATGGAACATCAGTTTACTGACATATATCAGATATGTTTAAACCCATCACATTGTAATGACACTTCAAGAATAGCTAGAAAGGCCAGAAACACAGCTATTTTAAAAAGTGAGGCAGAAGGGGGGGGGGGGAATCAAGTATGTAGCTGCTCTTTCCTCTGTAAGTTGTTTCTGAGTAGCCAGAAGCTGACCAGGAAAGGCTTATCTTTACAAAAATCTTCCACATACCCAAGGTCAACATAGAGGGTTAAAATAACAATATCTGTCAATATTTCCAAGAAATAAGCTTGCACATGTCAATATTAATCATTAAAGACTGCTGAGACAAACAAACAAACAAACAAACAAACAAAAACAGAAGCCACCCAACAGTCCATGCCACTAGATAGGAGACAAAATGTTGTTCATCGGAGCGCTCTGCCAGAGCAACAACATGGGAATCAGACCTAGCCTTTGATCTACTGGTCTATGCTGGTCTGAGAATTCCTTCCTTGGGAAGGCAGAAACAATGTCTACATTTTTCTCACAAGATCCCAGTGATGAACCAAAGTACATTTCCGTCAGCGTTTACCAATGAGTTTCGTTGGACTTGCTTGTGAAGCATGTGTGAAGGATTACAGCCAGGAATGTCAAATGACACCACATTGATGCAGTCGGCGCAAGCTAGACCGAGACTCCCTCTGAGACATGTCACAGGGTAATAAGTAAATAGAAAGGATGGGGGGAAGTGCAGGTCTTACTCAGATTTTGATGCAAACATATGAACTTCCAAAATCCAGAAGACAATCACGCATTTATAAGCTGATGGAATCATTGAAGCTAGTAAGGGATTGTCATCTCGGGTTTTTTTTTAATGAAATTTATTTATAGTTTTTTAATTTTTATTATTAGTTACATTTTATTAACTCTGTATCCCAGCTGTATCCCGCTCCCTCATTCCCTCCCAATCCTACTCTCCCTCCCTCATCTCCTCCCTGCCTCTTTCCAAGTCCACTGATAGGGGAGGACCTCCTCCCCTTTCATCTGACCCTGTTTTATCAGGTATCTTCAGGACTGACTGCAAAGTCCTCCTCTGTGGCCTGATACTCCACCAAGGACCAGGTATAAATATAACCTTGAACCTCTGCTGGGATATAGCCCATGGTAGCTCAGTAACCAATTGGTTTCCTATAGTAAGAGGAACAGGGACTATTTCAGACAGGAACTCAATGGCAGGCTCTTTGACCTCCCCATCCCCCGGGGAGGGTCAGTCGTCTCGTTTTTTTTATTATTAAATTTTTATTTTTTTATATTAATTACAATTTATTCACTTTGTATCCCAGCTGTAGCCTCCACCTTCATCCCCTCCCAATCACATCCTCCCTCCCTCATCTCCTCCCATGCCCCTCTCCAAGTCCACTGATAGGAACGGTCCTCCTCTCCTTCCCTCTGACCCTAGCCTATCAAGTCTCATTAGGACTGGCTGCATCATACTCCTCTGTGGCCCAGCAAGGCTGCTTTCCCCTCAGTGGGAGGTGATCAAAGAGCCAGCCACTGAGTTTATATCAGAGACAGTCCTTATTCCCCTTACTAGGGTACCCACTTGGAGATTGAGCTGCCAAGGGATACATTTGAGCAGGGATTCTAGGTTATATCCATGAATGGTCCTTGGTTGGAGTATCAGGCTCAGAAAAGACCTCTGGGCCCAGAGTTTTTGGTTCTGTTGCTCTCCTTGTGGAGCTCCTGTTCTCTCCAGGTCTTACTATCTCCACCTTCTTTCCTAAGATTCCCTGCATTCTGCCCAAGGTTTGGTTATGAGTCTCAGTATCCGCTTTGATACACTGCTGGGTAGAGTCTTTCAAAGACCCTCTGTGGTAGGCTCCTGTCCTGGTTCTTGTTTTCTCCTTCTTCCAATATCCATCCAGTTTGTCTTTCTGAGTGAGAGGACAGAAACACTATTGTGGCTGCTTAAAAAAAAAAAAAAAAAAAAAAAGGGAAGTTAATTTCCTACTAGGCCAGCTTGGTCTCAGAACAACAAAGGGTGGAAAAAGTAGAAAACAGAAGACTTTCAGCTATTCCTCCTTCCCAGGTTATGGAAGCATATCTGCAGAATACTAGCAGATGTCCTAAACGACAAAGTCCCATTCCCTCTCAAGACTCTAGAGCTATTCATATACTGTTCAACTCTTTTATGTCACCAGCCAAGTTCCTCTGGTGAATTACAGCCTTCTGCCCACTTTGGGGCTATCCATTACAGATGCAGCCAGCAGCCGAGATGAGGCTGGTTCCTCTCACTTGGTGTTTTCATCAGTAGATTTATAATGAGAAGAAAATGCGTTTTTTTAAAACTGATACTAAGCAGGGCTCCCCTCAAATGATAGGGGCTGTTCTAGGGACAATTTGCAGAGCCTTCTTCCAACCAGATAGCAAACAGCCCCCGACCCCGCTAGCTTTTTAAAATCTACTAAACAATGTGAAGCCACAGTTTCATTTTTTCCCCTCTGGCTGGAGATGGTGGAAATGTTCATCACACAGTGGGAAGTCGTATGTGAAACAGGTGTTTTATTCCCTAGCAGGTAAAATGGGTTTGATTCCTGAGAGATGCAGGCATTTCAAGGTATCAGCAAGAGGTCCAGATGGTGTGTATTTTCATATCTAATATTATATAAAAGATTTCGGATGTATCCCGACTCTTAACAAAACCATAAATTCACAGCTTATTGCCAAGCTGAACAGCTCTGGAAGCTACTAATTGGTATAGCTGCTTCTGCTCTTCTAGGGATCACTACCCTGTCTGAGCCTTTTTGTGTTTAGCTTCTGGTAAAAAGACAAAGAATTCCAGGGGAGGAGCCCCTCCCACTTGCGGGCCAGCTGTCTGCAGAACATTTGAACTTTAGGGGATATGCAAGTGTCTACTAAGCCAGGGGCACAAATGTGGGTTAGGATTTAAAGGAAAAGCTTGGAGTGTTGAGGGCAGAAGCTTTCCTTGCTCACTTTCTCCTCTACATCACTCGTCTGCAAACACAGCTGACCATCTCTTGACAATAATGATTCAAAAAGAAAAGTTACTGCAAGTCTCTCAGGATCTGGGCATTTTCGAACTGCTGTATATGGCCTCTGAGCCAATATTCTGATGACCCAGGATTGGACACAGCGGTGTCAGCTCTGGGCAAAACATGAGATGTAGAAGCCTTCAGCAGCTTGTTCAAGAGGCAGCATACATCTCTAGGAGCAGAGTTCCATTCCCCACCCTCATGGCTTCTCAGGATTTGGGGTTTGGGTGGTGTTGTTACTGTTATTTTTCTGTTTTGTGTTGAAATGCTGTCCATCTTTCTTTCTTTGAGTGTTTTTGAGACAAAGTCTTGGCTGACAACTTTCAAAAGTCTTCCCTACACCTCCTAAAGGTTGAGATTACAGGTATCACCTATATGACCGTGCCTGGTTCTCTCTCTCTCTCTCTCTCTCTCTCTCTCTCTCTCTCTCTCTCTCTGTGTGTGTGTGTGTGTGTGTGTGTGTGGTTACTGCACCCAGGGCCTCACACATGCTGAGTAAGTATTCTAACACTGAGCTCTGCCTCTCTTTCTCTCTCTCTCTCTCTGACCACATGGCAGCCCAGAAGGACTGCACATGTGGAATATAAAGGAAACCCTTGTAGGAGTTCCACAGAATATGAGGCCGGCACCGTTAGGAAGGAGAATGGTCAGCTCTAGACAAGTTAGGGTTGCTCCTGTTCTAGGAAGCAACCGTCTAGCTGTTCATGAAGGGCCTAGGCAGAGGTCAGCCTCCATTGGGGACTTGTCTCCCTACTCAGTATAGATACCTTTACACACACACACACACACACACACACACACACACACACTATGAGTTTGTGTGGACATTAATCTCCAGAGATTAGAAGAACATGGGTCTCTGTTCCTACATCGGCTATAACGTTGCCTCTGTGGTGTTCATTTGGTCCTGTCGCCTCAGTGGCTTTAGTGTTCTCATCTCCTCAAGTCTCTGTGTGAGACAATGGCTAGTTATTTGTTTCCCTTTAACAACTAATTTATTTGTTTTTCACATGTGAAACAAACATATATATATACATATATATATATATGGAGGAGGGTTTGTGTGTGTGTGTGGTGATTGCGCACATGAGTGTGCACACACGTACATCTATGTGGAGACCTGAATTTGGTGTCTGGAGTCTTTCATGGTCAGACTGCCCTCCATGATATTCCCTGAGGCAGGGTCCCTCAGGTGAACCCACAGCTCATAGTTAAGGCTAGTCTTAGTCCTATTGGCCAGCTCACAGTGGGGATAGCCTGGCTTTGCCTTCCACCTGCATGAACTGCAACAGCATTTACTTGAGTGTGTAAGGCCTGAACCTCAGTCCATACTCCAGCCTAACAGGTGATTTCTCCACTTAGCCATCTCTCTGGCCCCCAAAATAAATTCCTAATGCCAGTGCTTATGCTCAGGCCATAGCATGGATAATGGCCTCATCAGAATAACAATGCAAAGATGATTTCATTTTGGGGAGTTATGATTGGATGGATAGATGCTCTTTAAAATAAGAATTTTTTGTAAGATGTCTTACAAACATTACAACATGGCTATAGTCTGCAATAATCTTCCGCGGCAGAATCTGAAATGAAAAGTTAGCCCAAGAGTACCCTAAAGAAGTAGCAGTGTTTCTGGGTAAGTTTTGGGTAATGTTGTTCATTGCTTTATCTTCAAGCTACTTAATTTTGCCGTAAAGGCACTGGCGCATTAACTTTGGCGAACTGACATTCCCCGCGGAATCTGCACATTGACTGACTGACTGACTTGAGCTCCATGATGGTGGATAGCTGGAGTGATTGATGGTCACTTATCACCAGCCTCTTTACCTGGCCTGAAATCCTCTTGACTATCCAGTCAAAGCTACTAGTTTTCAACAACATAAAGTTGAGAACGTCCTCAGATCGTCTCTGAACCTTGAAGCAGAGTTCCCTACCTACTGTAACCAGCCTTCTTGACAGCCCACCAGCGTGCCTGAAGTGCACTCATTTATCTCTGCTTTTTGTTCCGTAATAAGGGCTCACCCAGCCTCCATGGTGGATCATGTTCGGGCCATCCAAATGCATGTTCCTGGGCCGTGGTCATTCATAGCAACCATCTTCTTAGCGCTTTCAGAGCAGGGACTGTGCTTTGGCTAACACAGTCTAAAAGAGCTGAAAGGGAAAAGTCAAAGCCCTTAGCTTGCAGCCCTGGTTGTGACTCTCAGTCATAGATACTGGGCTGTAACTTATCGCTTAAAGCTGGAAAATATTTTTTTTTTCCTAAGTTAAAAAAAAAAAGACTGATTGATGGGGTTCGAGCTGAACAGATTGGGGAAAGCCATCTTCCCTTTCTGCTCCAGTGTCATGCGCAGAAGTGAGCTGGGAACGGGAGGAAGAACTTGAGCGGCTGTCCAGGAGGAACAAGATGGCCCTAGATCCAACCCTGGGGTGTGGCTCCGAAGGCCGCCTCTGTTTCTCTACATGTGTTTTGGGTCATATCATACCCCATTTCATTTCATGTTCTTATTCTCTTACTGCTTGAGCAATTCAAACTCTCACATTTAGGTAATTCCCGGTCCCAGTCCTAAAGCATTGTGCTTCCCGCTCAGCCCTTCAGAGGCATGTGTGCTGGGGAAGGCGCCGAGTCCTCCCTGTCAATCCGATTTGCAATAAGCGTTTCCCCAAGTGCATCCGTTCCATGTTGCTGCCCATGTTGCTTTGCGCCTGCTTGGCGTCCTTGGAGGGAAGAATTTGGATTGCTTTTTCATCTCCGAAAAGACACTCTAGTCACAAACCAGTCATCTGCCTGTTAAGCTGTATTTAGAACAAATCACAGCGAAGCACAACAAGGCACCGACAACAAAAGAGCTACGCTTATTTCTATCTAGACTTCTAACAAAATGTTTGATGTTGTGGAGATTTCGAGACAATTAATGTGAAATTGGGAACTGTTGTTCATGGGATTTATTTACCAAGTGTAGAGAACTCAGCTGGAGTGCGGCTGCGAGCGAGGCTCCTGACGAAATGGCAGTTGAAGACTGGCAAAATGTGTGAGCCCTTTCCCGAGTGGCAGGACATGTTCAAAGGGCGACGGAAGACCCTGCGAAATCTACCCCACTTAGGCGAAAGGGGCATTTGGTTTCCGAGTCGCAGTCAGCAGGTTATTTCAAGCAAGGTGTTTCAGGCATGTTGGGAGGTTCCCTGGCACTTTGTAATGCCTTCCAGGACCCAAAACAAGGCATGTGCAATTATGTACATAATCATACATACATACGTACCTATTTCATATTATACATCGGTAGTAGTCTTGTGTTAGAATGTTTGATTTTAAGAGTTGCTGCCGTAGTTGATGACTTCAGGTTCATATAAACTATTCAGTGAATTCTGATTCAGAATTAGGGTGGAATTTTCAACAGTTTTTGCAGTGTCTGTGCATCCACTTTGGTCACTTTGTACTATGTATTTAAGTAAAGTGGTGTTCATAGCTTTGATTATTATAAAACTAAAATATTGATCAACGCTGAAACCTGTTGCAGATGATCTCTACCCCAAAAAACAAATATTTGGCAGAGACTTATTTTCTTTATGGAAAAATACAAAAAAACATCAATCTTATTAGTATGCAAATTTCCTTTCTTCCTTAATAAATGGCAATATGTATGTCAAACAACTGTTTCAAAAGAAGTTTCTTTCTGAGTTACTATAACTAAGCATTTGATTCGTATACCTAGTTGATATCGCTATTTACTTAGGGCCACATAAAATCTTTCAGCCAAGGGTTTTTTTTTTCCAGTTTTTTATTTATTTTAATTTTTTAACTTTTGTTAATTACACTTTATTCACTTTGTATCCCCCCATAAGCCCCTCCCTCCTCCCCTCCTCATCCCACCCTCCCTGCCCCTTCTTCATACATGCCCCTCCCCAAGTCCGCTGATAGGGGAGGTCCTCTGCTCCTTCCTTCTGATCTTAGTCTATCAGATCTCATCAGGAGTGGCTGCATTGTCATCTTCTGTGGCCTGGTAAGGCTGCTCCCCCCTCAGGGGGAGGTGATCAAAGAGCAGGCCAATCAGATTATATCAGAGGTGGTTTCTCATCCCATTACAATGGAACCCACTTGGACACTGAACTGCCACGGGCTACATCTGTGCAGGGGTTCTAGGTTATCTCCATGCACGGTACTTGGTTGGAGTATGAGTCTCTGGGAAGACTCCTGTGTTCAAATTTTCTGGTTCTGTTGCTCTTCTTGTGGAGCTCCTGTCCTCTCCATATCTTACTATTTCCCACTTCTTACATAAGATTCCATACACTCTGCCCAACAGTAGGCCACAAATCTCAGCGTTCGCTCCAATAGTCTGCAGCAGCCAAGGGGTTTTGAGTAGAAAATATTTAAGAAGCCCTAACCTGGTACATGTGTAGTTTTTTATTTTTACCAGAGCAAATTTGGAGTTGATACCTAGGAATACAATTGCTCCATAAGGAGCAAATGCCTGTAAAATTTTGGTAATTATTGCTTTCCCAATGGTATCTTGCTGTTTGTCACTCCCTACAGTAATATAAGAGTAAGGCCATTGAAAAGTTAGCCATTCCTTTATGGGATACTCAGAAGAATGTGTTCCAATGTTGCAAAGAGTAAGAGATGTTCTTGCTTGCCCCTGATTAGTCCAGGAATGAAGTGTTAAGCAGGAAAAGAGTTAATTCCTTAGGAAAACAGGCACATCCTGTGATGTGTGTTACCAACTGAGCTGTTAGTTCCTCTTATTTCTCTCTCTATCTGATTCGAAGCCTTTGGCTCCCTCTGCACCCTGCTAGCCATCGGGGTGAGCAGTGAAGCTCCCTGCTTACCAGCTAACCCATCCATCTCACACTACACTTGGATCCCCTGCCTTCTCTGTGGCTATGTTGCAAAGATACATCCCAGGGCAGTTCAGCCCATGAATGGCTTGCTCCTCTGAGAAAAGCACCTGAACAGGAGTTTGCAGCAGAGAACTCTCACTGTGATTTGACCTCGGGATGATGCCAATAATGCATCAACAGACCTCTGCACAGGCATAGATCCTTAATCCTCACAAATGTGTGAATGGTAGTGTATGCAGTCGATTCCAGTAAGTTTAAAAAAGGAGGATCACTGGAGAGGCTATGTAGCCCAGCAAAACCAACCAATTGATCAGACAAATGGACAACCTAACAAAGACCTTTAATAGCAGATAGGTTGAGGAGCTCTGATCAGTGTTCTTTGTTTTTATCTGGAACCAACAGATTTGCATCTAGGGTATTTACAGTGTCCTTACAACAGGTTTAATCTTTGTTCTTGTTTATATCTGTCATTGTGATAAAAACAACCTGACCAAATTAAGTTAATAGAGAAAGGACTGATTTTAGCTCATGTTTCTAGGTTACAGTCCATCATGGAGGGAAGTGAAAGAAGGTCAAACAGCTCGTCATATCACATGTACAGTAGGGAGAACTGAATGCATACATACTTGCTTGCTTGTGTTCAGCTCAACTGAGACACTCTTACATAGGTCAGGATCCTGTCACTAGGGAATGGTGCCGCCCATAGTAGGTAGTATCTTCCCACATCAATTAATCTAAGTCAGTAACTCCCATCGGCCGACCCAGTAGAGACAATATCTCACTGAGACTCTCCCAGGGGATCTTAGGTTGTGTCAAGTTGACAATTAAAGTTAATCGTCACAATCTTCTAAGAACCTCTGTTTGTCGGTTTGGTTCAAGGTCTCCCAGAGTAGGTCATGGTGTTCTTACACAAGTTTCCTTTCTATTAATTATTATTGTTGTCGTTACTTTGTAGATCTTTTCCCAGCCTTTATGTGCTAATGCATATGGTAATTTCCTCAGAAGTAATACCTAGAAAATACTAAAATTTCCCTTTTTTTTCAAACCTCCAAGGCACTAAATAAAGGCAGGGCCAAAACAAATGAACAAAAATGACCCGCAAATATAAAATCATCATTGGTGTCTCTCCCTCTAATCTTAGCTTTCATTCTATGCCTTCATAATAGCTGACTTTTGGATTCGGAGAGATGGTTAGAAATGAGATCCTGAAATCGGAAGTGTAAAGATTTCTGTGATCCCTAAGTGCTTCAGCATAGACGCTGTTCCAGCTGGAGCTGTTAACTATGTTGCTATAAAGCTTCAGTAGATGGGGTTCCCCTTTTCAATTTTAGTAACCGCGTTGCTAGAACTCTAGGTACTCAATCTTTGTCTTCTAAGAACGTAATTGTTCTCTTATTGTTAATTTTCACTCTTTTGTGTTTTGCAGTACTGAGTATCAAACCTAGCGGCTCATGCAGGCTAAGCACATATTCAGTCATTAAACTACATCCCAAGTTCTCTTTTGTACTTTTATCTTGATGACAGGGTTTCATTAAGTTGCCCATGCCAGGCCTTGAGATTTTCATCTTTTTGCCTTAGCCTCTTGAGCGCTGGGAATACAGACTGGCAAACACCTATAAATGTTTATATATATACATATATACATATGTATATATGTATATATATATACGTATATATATATATGACATATATATATCATGCAAGTTATATATGTTTCTATAGTAGGTTTCAGTATATATGATGTAGATGTCAAAAGCCCAAGTTTTAGAAGCAACCACATCTAGGTTCAGGAGGAAGTTTCAGAAACATGGATTCTCACTTCACAATAAGAGCACTGGAGGCCTAGAGCAGTGAAAGTGAGGAAGAGCATTTTATGATTTTGTAAAGATGGACAGCAGCCCGGAAGAGCAGACATGCTGACTGTGTACACAGGTCAGGTTTTGTTGCTGCTGTTTTTTGAAAGACTGCCTCGCTATGTAGCCCTAGCTGACCTGGAACTTGCTATGTGGATCAGGCTCTTCATTCCCAGCCTGCATCTGTTTCCAGAGGATTATTTCCATCATGCTTGTCTAATTTTCATTTTATTTTATTTTTGTTTTGTAGCACAGAACAGGTTTTATATCCCCTTCCTCCTCCTCACTACCGGAGTAGTCAGTAGGGTACATTCTTAATTATCTACAGCTTACCTTCTGATATTTACACTTGTTCATTTACCAACAAAGACCTCTGTTTTACATCCTGTTTATTTCAAAGTATATTAAGCACATGGCCTTGCCATGTCTGCTGGTCATTAAGCAAGCTTGGCTGTTAGTGATTTTCTACTGTAAACTTTTAGTTTGTGTGGTGGGGGTAGCCAGACTAGAAAATTTGGGGTGGGAAACTGACTTAACAGGCTATCAGCAGGGACAGCATTTCCTGTCTGAGTATTTCCATAGCTGAACCTAAGCTGGGTTTAAGGGCACTTATATTCTGAAAAGGTACCACTGGTTCTGTACTGTACAAGAGTGAAGGAGCTATCTGCAGATGCTGAGGACTCTAAGCAAACTTTGCCCTGATGAGCTGAACTTCCCTGATCAACCTTTTAACCTCCATTGCTTTTTCTGTGAATATGTCCAGATGTGTACTGTTCTCCAAAGAGATCATATAGGCCCATCCCATTGCTTCTTTTAGTTAACATTATTATTATTATTATTATTGAAAGAGCCGAGGTCTTTGTGATGAGTCTCTCCATTTACATATTCTGAAAAAAACCCCTCCATCCCCACTCCTCCCCTCCCCACCCCTCCAGTTCATCCCTGTCTGATTGCGTCCCCTCCACTTCCTTTTCTGCTCTTAGAGAGTATTGCCCATCAATTCTCCCACCAGGAATTTAATTTGTGAGGCTGATCCTGATTACTTGACCCAAGTTGTCACAGTTTTAAATGCTCCCTCTCTAGTTACCTTTCCCTACTTTTAAGTTGTTTGACTTTCTTCTTATTGATTTATGACATCTATTTATATATTATTTGTTAACCTTATGTCAGTTTTTTTTCCACCTTATGTTTTGTCTTTTCATTTTCTTATTCTGAGTCCTTATTTTCATGGTAGTTTGTCAACTTTCCATAATAAAATGGTTTTTGTATTTTCCTTAAGACTTTCATATTCTGGGATCAGGTTCTCCACATGTACTTTAAGCTGCTTTTCCATTCTGCTTGATCTTTATAAGGATTTGTATTTGCAAAGTTTGTGATAGGGATTTTATTTCTAAAAGGGGCTCATGTCTATCCTTGTTACTAACTTTTCTCGTAGATAATGATAATTGGAAAGATTGTTGAGTGGGGGAAACCACACTTTTTGAGAAGTCATAGTTTTGTTTTTCCTTCTGCCTTGTGTCTTTTCATGCTCTTCTTCCCTTATTAGACATTTAGGCATTAAAACTCAGTCTTGAGTAAAAGTGAACTTCGGACAGTTGACATCCTTTTTTGTCTCCAACCATGTGTGTGTGTGTGTGTGTGTGTGTGTTTCTTTTGAGGCAGAGTCTTGTATATAGCCCTGGCTGTCCTGGAACTTTCTATGTAGACCAGGATGGCCTCAAATTCACAGAGTTTCACCTGCCTCTGCTTCCGAAGTGCTGATATTAAAGAGGTACACCACCACACTGACCATTGAGGAATATTCTCAGCACTGAGAAAGGCATCTGCTGGGATGTCTAGGTGCTAAACCATGTGCTTCTCTGTTTCTGAGAAATTTTAGAACTGATTGTGGGATGAACATACAAAACTGTGACCAGCTCCATCATTTTCACCACTTTGCCTGTATTATGTTCAGGGAAGGCCCACTTTCAAAAGGAATTCCAGACATCTGTCTGTGCTCATGGGTTCAACTAATACTGATTCTTCTTATTACCCAAAACATAAACATCACAGAAACTTAGTAAAATAATAGAAAAGTAAACACATAGCAGCAAAAAGCCTTTCTTAAACCATCACCTGACAAAAACTATAAACATTTGGATGTTTTCCTTCTGTTGTTTTTCTAAGAATATAAGTAATGCGTATTTAAACATAGACATTATACATTGCATCTACATATCAGAATTATATATATATATATATAATACAATTATCATATGGCATCAATATAAGATTATATATCTGCAGATACATTGTAAATATTGTTGTCATTGTATTTTATGATGTCAGTGTTAGTGACAGATGGCTCTCTCCTTTAGATGCCTGTTTTGCATGTATCAAGAAAATCAGATTTTTAATGGACTCTTCTAATGTGATAACTGTTACTTTTAGATCTTTCCCTGAACATTACACTGTCCTTATCTAAGCAATAAATCCAACTTTGTCATGACATATTTTTTTAAATGTGGAAGGCTTTATGAATTTGTGTATCATTGTTGCACAGGAGCCACAGTAATCTTCTCCATATCGTTCTAACTTCAGTATTTCAGGATTGTGCTGCAGTGCTGAGCATGACATGCTTCTTTTATATGCCTCTCTTCTTCCAGACAGGATATCTGTCCTCAAAGTGATGGGAGTAAAGGCATGCACTGCCTTGTCTGCCTTTTATATGCTTCTTGAATATTTTTTCCATATATTCTTTCAAAAGTGGGTAGTTATTTTTTATAAGAAAGGACAATTCTCCTAATATCTTTATTTGCGTGGATTTATTATTAAAGCATACTGTGTTCATAAATTGCATTGGAAAGTATGTTCTCTTTTTAAATATTCTAAAAACCATTGTTCAAATTTGCAATGATCTTTTTTTTTTTTTTTTGAAAGTCTTGCAGAATGTACTTTAAAATTTTGGGCTGGTCATTTTTTTGTAGAAGGTAGTTTTAGAGTTTATAAAGAAATACGGTTTTTGTTGGTCTTCCAGATAAACTTTGGGGCTGGGGTAATGCTTAGTGGTTAAGAACATATACTGCTCTTCCAGAGGACCTTAGTTTGTTTCCTAACAGCCATGCTGGGGAGTTCACAAGCTCCTATGACCTCAGCACTAGGGACCCTGACACCTTGTGGAGCATCCAAGGCCTCCTGGACCCAATTGCAAATGACCGTACACAGAAAACTAAAGACACACAGAAGCAACTAAAAATACAATCTTTTAAAGCCTTTGATATACTAATAAAATCTGTGCTATTAAATTAGAACACCACAGATCAGCAAATGTATAACACAGAGAAGTCTATATGTGCAGGGTTCTGGAGGCTGGGAAGGGTTACTGCTAGCAAAGGGTATCTTATTACTACCATCTTATAACACAGGCTGAAGGAGTATAAACTGATTAAAAAAAATCCTCCCCAGATTGTATTTGTCCAGTCATGAAGTCAGAACCCTTCTCACCTGAATACCTCATAAGGACCCAACCCCTCAATATCACTGTAATGGAAATTAAATTTCCAGTACAATTCAAGAAAAATTCAAACCATAGAATTGGGTAAACAACACTTTTTGAAAAATTTCACATCTAAGCTTAATTTTTTTTTCCTTTGAAAGAAAGCATTAAATAGAGGGCTGGCTTACAGTTTCAGAGGACTAGTACAATTATCATTAAAGCAGGCAGCATAGCCATAGGCATAGTGCTGGAGCAGTAGCTGAGAGCTACATCCTGAGAGAGAGAGAGAGAGAGAGAGAGAGACAGGCAAGCAGAGACAGAGACAGAGACAGAGAGATAGCTTGGGCTTTTGAATCCCCGAAGTCCTTCTCCAGTGACACATTTCTTCCAACAAGGCCATACCTTCTAATCTTTCTAATCCTCTTTCTTAAAAGTTTTACATAAAAATTTAAATTTGTATATATTTTGATGCTGTTCTTCCCTTTTTCCAAGTCCTTCCAGATTCTTTCCTTCTCCCTGTACAGCCAACTTTAAACTCTTTCTCAAAAAAAGACTCAAACCAAAACCTCAGTATAATAACAACCACGCAAAGACTAGAAAACAAAACATATTAGCACCAAAACAAAAACAAAAACAGACAAACAAAAACCTGTAATGAAATAAGAAAAACCACACACACACACACACACACACACACACACACACACAAACCTGTGGAGTCCACTATTTGTTGGTAGTAGTCAGAATTCTAAAACATGCCTGCCCCAAGATTTCCTCTCCATTCCCGGTGTACACTCCACACATACCTTAGGACAGCAAATTTACTAAATTTAATTATGTAGTGTCACAAATAACCTCAAGAGAGAGAGAGAGAGGGTCCATGTTGGCTTAACATGTCACCTGAGCTTATTCTGACTGTGACGAAAAGAAAAGCCAGAGAGCCGTGGAGCAGGAAGAGAGATCTGGTGCACAAAGGGACTGTTTGGATTGAAGGAACTCCAGAGCTAACCTCAGAATGGCTAAGAGTGAAACATGGGTCCTTGTGTTAGCAGATAACAACAACAGAAAAGACAACTCAGGCCTGCAGCAGAAAGAAAACATTGTGCCCAAACCCCAGTGCTGCTCGAAGCCAGTCTGTGCCCAGTCTCGTCTCCGTGTGAGGGCGCTGCCCACCCTCATTGCTCTGTCTCCATGGTGCCACCTTCATGGGGCATCGAGCACAGAGGAAGATGCAAACTGAACCTATGCCTGCTGTCGAGGTAGCAGAGTGTTGTTCTTACGCTTGATTTTGTGATAATTTGTTATGCTTTTTGCTGTAACATCTTGCTATAATTATAGTTATGCCAATTTCCATTTCTTAATTTGTTTCTACCCCTTTATTCTCAGGCTTCCTATGTTACTATATTTTAAATATTCTTTTTTAAAAGTATTACTGAATTTTAAACATTGAAATTAAGGAAAATCTGATTTAACTTAAATACATTGTCCAAATATTCTTATTATAGTTACTAATGTGTTTGAACTCAAATCTACCAACCATTTTCCTATGCTTTCCCCTCCTCGCCTTTAGAAAGTGGGTTTCATATTTTCTTTTTGGAGTTGAATAGTTCCCTTTTTAACATTTGGACATGGAACGCTCTATTCTTTTAGTGGTTCCCTTGAAATTTTACCACACACACATTTTATAAAATGATGAGAATTATCACGAGTGGCACTGCACACTTTGTATGTGAAACCAGGAACATTGTCCTATGCTGTCAAGATTTAGTAAATGTTCAGCACAAATGAGTTTTCTAGTGGCTGTTGCCTTTTACTCGCCTTCTCTGACAGAAAAAGAAGGGCTGTCCTCCTTTCTCTCCAGCAGAGGTAGGAAACAGGGTGGGAGGGAGGGGGGAGAGGGTAGATTCTAAATCATGTATTTTGTTTTGACCTTGGGAGAGTTACCACTCTGAGTTTGCTCAGTATTGAAACTTAGTTCATTAGGTTTTGCGTGCAGAGTAAATGCGATTATGACTATTATATATGCATGCACGGATATCCATACATAGAAGCACATTGGGCAAATGCATAGCATGCAGCAAAATCTTTGTTTTTATTAGTGAAATATTAATTTTATTTTTATATCATAATTTTATTTGCCCAAAAAATCTTTTCTCAAGGTTTTGTGAACATACGTGTGTACAAAGTATTTGGCTTTAATTGTGAGCTTGACACAACCTCAAGTTATCTGAAAGCTTCAACTGAGGAATTAGGTAGATTGGATGGTCTTGTGGGTAGATCTGGAGCGAGGTGTGTGACCTAGGTTTTTTGTTTGTTTTTCTATTGTTCTGATAAAGATAATGACCAAAAGCTGATGAGGGTTTATTTTATGTTACAGTTTAGAGTTCATCACTGAGGACAGCCAAAACAGGAACTCAAGAGGGAAGGCAGAGGCAGGAATTGAACCAAAGGCTGTAGGGGGGAGGGGAACGCTGCTTACAAGTTTGTTTCCTATGGCTTTATCAGTCCACTTCCATAGACACCGAATCAATCATTAATCATTACTGATTAATCAAGAAAATACCATCACATACATCAATCATTAATCAAGAAAATACCCCCATAGTCTTGAGTACATGCCAATCTGATGAAGGCATTTTCTCAACTGAGAGTCCTTCTTCCCAGATGACTATAGTGTGCATCAAATTGGTAAAAAATTAACTGAGTAACTAACTAGTGCAGTGGTATTGTCTTTTTTAAGTGGCACCATCCCTAGGCAAGGTGGTCCTGTGCTGTATAAGAAAAGCAGCTGAACATGAGTCAGTAAGCAGTGTTCCTCCATGGGTTCTTCTTCAAGTTCCTGCCCTAACTTCCCTCAGTGACAAGCTGTGACCTGGAAGTGTAAACTAAAGAAATCTTTTTCTCCCTTTTGTAGCTTTTGGTGAGCATGTTTTATCATACTAAAAGAAAACAAAGTAGAATAAGTGTGTGTGTACATGTGTGTGTGTGTGTGTGTGTGTGTGTGCATATGTCTCTTCACATCATATTCCATTTGTCTCACTGAATTGCATTCTCAAATTAGACAGTTGTCTCCTTTCAGCACAGGGTCTAGAGGTGAAGGCTCTGGGTCATGCGGAAGTGGTCCCCAGAGAACCTCATTCTGCGTGTTCTTACAATACTCTTGAATGTACCATGAAATGAAGACATACCAATATGATAACCTTGAAGAAAATATTGTCACTGCTAACATCCAAGAAGGACAGGACAACTCTGGCAAGCTTATATAAATCAAATACCATGCAATTTTTAAACCATGTATTTGGACTTCAGTAAGCACCAAATGGAGAGCATAACTCCAAATAGGCTTTCAAAAAGGCTTTATGGAACTTGAGCAGCTTTTCTAAATTTGACCATGGATGCTTATACCTTTTAATTTAGTGGATTTGAAATGCTTGGCTTCAAGTAGCATGTTGTAAGAAGGTTATTTCTGGACTTTCTCTGTGTGTAAAGTATAAAATTAGCATCCCTCTTTGGCAATTGAACTTCCTCGTTTCAATGCCAACTCGACTCATCAGATTGTTATAGACATAGACTAATTAAATGTCCTTCTGCTCTAAGGTTAAACTCTAAACTGGTACTAATACCTAGAGGTCAAGTTTAAATGGCATGAGCCCAATAATGATCTGCACTGTTAGAACCACACTGGAGCATGTGAAGTATAAAAAAAGAACAGCCCAGAATCACTGCTTTATAATCAGAGTAAGGACACAACATAACATTTACTGATCATTAGAGTCAACCATGGCACAAGAATAAGGAAGTCTCCCTAAAAATGTCTCAGGACATTCATTGCTGTTCTCCTCCTGAGCTAAGCAGCTGCAATGGAAATTTAAATGGTTGGTTCTTCACCTGAAAGATATATATCCCCACCCTTGCCAAGGTAGCTAGGAGCCATGGTAGAAAAGAAGGAGGAACTCTGCTTAAAAATGTGTCTTCTGAGCCTAGGAACTGAGCCAAGGTCAATACTGCCAGGGGAAGGCAGGAAGGTCATTTGAAGACAGCGAGGATTGTGCTGTTTTCATTCTCGTGGAGTGGGGGATGTCACAATCAGGAAAAATTGACAAGCACTATAACAGATTCCACTGTGTTCAGAAAGTGCCACTAAAATTAGGAAATTGAATCCTTCTACAGAACATCATGAAGTGAGCCTCCAGGGACTTGGAACGGGGGGAAGCCTGCCTGGACAATGCTTGGCGTAGTTCTAAGCATCCTCTCTCGCACGTACCTTGCATTGTGAGTTGTGATATTCTTCCTAACAGCCTTGTGAGGTGACATCATTTTACAAGTAAGGTGAGGTTTAGGATATTTTAAGAAAGAATTGGCACAGTAGATCTGCTAACGTCAGGTCTCAACTACTAACCAGATACTGCACCTGTGAATGAGAAAATATTTGGCTCAGTTCAGACACAGGTCACAGGGAGGGTTGTGTGGCTCTACCATTGGCAGTTAGAAATGACAGTTGAGTAATGAGTCTTCATTGTTGCAAGAAATGATTGGGTCAGAACTGGAGGCCAAGCCCATTGGATAAAGCTTTATTGCCTCTACACATCTCCAGTGTAAAGTGTCCCCACATTCCCTGCCACCCTCTCACCTAGGATCCAGGCCCCAAAAGGCACACTTGTACACACTCCGGAGCCATGGTGGAACTATCAATCAGGCAGCTGAGCTTGGCTTTCTCCCTCCTCACAGAGGTTTTCTGCTGCAATAGCCACTGACTCAGCAGGTAGCTTAGTGCAATAACAAAGAATGAGATGATCCCTAGAATCCTGACTCTGGATTTGGCAGCCCAGGTGCCTTTGAGTGACCTATTAGAGTGAGCTTTGATGTCCTCCTGTCTTCATTGTCATTGCCACTGTTATAAATTTGTATCTAAGCTTTGATTCTCCTTCAGCTATAATGAAGGACAATGGCCACTTTAAAGCATTTGCCAGGGATTCTGGAGTTCTTCTCTCTCTCTCTCTCTCTCTCTCTCTCTCTCTCTCTCTCTCTCTTTCTCCCTCCCCCCCTCTCTCTCTCTGCTGGTGTAGTGGTTTGAATGAGAATGGCTTCCATAGGCTGGGATGTTTTAATACTTGGTCCACAGTTGGTAGAACTGTTTGGGAAGGATTGGAAGATGTGGCCTTGTTAGAGAAGGTATGTCATTGGGGGTGGGTTTGAGGTTTCAAAGGACTTATGCCGTCCACAGTGTTCCTTCTCTGCTCCTTGCTTGTGGAATAAGACCCGAGCTCTCAGCTGTCCCTGCCACCATATACCTTTGCTCTGACATTTTAGGCTCTAACCCTCTGAAGCCAATCAAATCAATTAAATGCTTTCTTTTATAAGTTACATTGGTCATGGTGTTTTGTCACAAGAGAGGAATAAAACATCTGGATAGAACAAGCTGTTGGAACAGTCTCCATTCTGCCTACTTCCTTCTACCTCCGTAGCGATTTCTTTCAGACTCTAGGCTTCAGGGACCTTATCTCTCAAGCATGACAATTTTCCCATAAATTCTACCCCCAGCCAGCAGTGGTGGTGACTTTTGCTGCTATAGGATAATCAGAGAGGGAAAAAAATATGGCAAAATATGGTCTTCCCTGTTCTCTCAGCTGCAGGCTGTAGCACTGTAGGCACCTGGCTGCTCTTGGCTGACGTAATGAAGGGAAGCGATGGCAATGACTGTCCCATGTATTCTCTTGTGAGCTGAGAGCTCAAATCTTGCTACCTACCTCCAAACATGGCCAAATTGTTGGACCTCTTCATACTTAAGTTTTTTTTTTAATCTATCAAATGGAGATGGTAATGACACCTACTTCATCTGATGATTGTGAGGAGTGACTGAGTGAAAGCATGTGAAGGGCTTTCCCAAAACAGATTTTGATTCTCGAAATAGTCTACGGCATTCGCTCACCAACAGAAGGTGATGAGGGTGTTCCCACAGCCTGTTATGAAAGAGAATGGATGAGGCTGTGTACTTCAAGTGAAGACTCGAAATGAGTAGATAGACTCTGTCACTAGTGTGATAGGAGACAAAGACCAGGTTGTCCCATGATCCTCTGATGAGGTGGCCTGCATCCTGAGCATTGGGTGTTGAAGCCTTCAGTAGATAATCCACACTCAGTCCTAGAACCTGGGTCTCCTCTCACTGCTCTAGGTGTGGACTCTTCTATGATGCTGTAGAAGCAAAGGTTGAGAAGGAAACCCTTGGAAAATTGAAAATTGTCCAGTGTTAGGTTTCTTACTAATTTTGTTGAGTGCCAATCATAGCACTAATTTTATTTATTTGAATCAAAATCAATGGTCCATGATCTCTATTTGCACTCAAGCCTATTAGTTCTATCAAACTTTGTCATTCTTTGATTGAACTGTTCTGTATGAGGGATGTGGACATTTGGTTCATTTCCACAGCAGCTATAGAACTTCATCACAAATTGTGAAAAATAGCAGGATCCAAACAATGTGGCACCATTTATTTCACAAGGAAGTTTGCTTTTCTGGTGATATAAAGAGTATAGGGATAACCTCTCCTCATATTATCCGGATGAATCTTCACAAAGCTTCACTTCACTTCTAAAGGGATGTCTTCTCCTCTGATATAGCTCTGTATTTTGAAATCCCTGAATTCAGTCATGGGTACCCAATGTTGTAGCTGCCTTATGGTTAAGCTGACCTTCTCCTAGGAAGCCCTTGGGGAAACAGGGGCAATTCAGTGTTTAGACACAATGGACTGGAGTTTGTTTTTTCTTAAACTATCAATAGCACTTAAGTTAATTAAAATTATTTATATAGACATATTTTCTATAAGGACTGACTGTACAGTGCAGCTATAATTAATAACTAATAATCACAATCCACTTTGATCTCTGTGGAATGAGAGGTAAAGCCAGCCCACTGTTCTTTCACTCAGGCCATGTTTGTTCTTCTCAGAGAACACCTGATGCAGACTTTGAGGGCTGCAGGTAAGCGAGGGTAATACATGCTGCCGAATTCTATGTCCTGTGCTTTGGATATATACATAGTAAGGAATCCAAGCAAGAGCCTGGTTGGGAAGGAAGGTCAGGCATTTTGTGATGTGATGCCAGGACCTGTGTCATCAGGAAATTGAGTTTTTTGGAGATCTGTGGGGTGCTTTGAGGAAAAGGCACATAGGAAAAGTACACACACAGCTATACACACACAGTACTTAATTAATTATGGCCAAACCAGCTCTCTTTGAATCCTCTTGGTGCTGAGCCCACACAACAGTGACCGTGAGGAAAACCAAGCACACCATTTTAATGGAAGTCTTTGTTTCACTGTTACATGGGCTTCTCCGAAGTATTTTCTCTTCCCTGAAGCAAGGGAGCGAACTGATGGATCAGGACCAGGGTCGCTAAGTGAAGGAGTGCGGTTCCTGTTCACTATCAAAGGCAGTCAGTGTGCTCCTTGCTATAGGAAAATGTTCAGCAATACAGAGAAGCTGGGGAGATGGCGCAGACTGTAGGAAATGCAGCCGAGTCTGACTCCGCTGGGTTGCTCCTTGCCAGTTGACCTGTGTTCAATCAAAATTCTCATCTACGGTGGGTGTGTTAGGTGCAAGCTTCCTCTTTCTTGCAGATAACTTTGTATCTGGAGTAAGTGCACACTGCACTGTCCTTTCAGGCTAATAGAAATATTTTCTCGGCCCCCTCCACCCAGATTCCAGTTCATCTCCACCTTCTTCTCTTTGTTTCTCCTTTAAAAGTGTGAAGTTTTGTCCACAACAGCCTTCACGTTTAGAGATGTTCTTCCTAGAGAGGTTAACTCTTCCAGGAGGGTGGCAAAGGAGCAGCTGCCGCTTGAATATGGACAGGAAGCTGACGGCCTAACTGCCTCTGTTGCAGGCGTGGGATTTGGCTGCCACTGAACCCTGCCTCGATTTGGCATTGAAACCAGAGGTGCTTGGAATGAACGCGCTACCCAGAATGCAGAGGTCCGATCAAGTCCGGAGTGAGGCGCCTTTACCGTGGTTACCTCCTAGGACTCTAGAGTTAACTAACACATGTTCCTTCACCGCTGGTTCTCTAAACATCCAGTAGACAGCTTCTGTTCTAACATCTTCCCGACGAACCTGTCTAAGGTTACCTGCCTGGGCACTCTTGAGGCCATCCATGTACCAGAGTTGTTGACTTGGACACGCATGAAACAGATCACTTCAACTTACTGCTGAATACCTTGACAATTACCCTCTTTATCTGATATTGTTAATCTGATTTAATCTAGCTGAACCAAAAAAAGAAAAAAAAAAAAAAAGAATTTACTTGGCGCCAGACTTTGAAGGACCTCACATCCCTTTCTAACTACAAAGCTTGCTGCTTAATTGTACAAATACTTGTGGGTTTGGCACGGGTGAGTGCCAATTTGTTGTATTAATATAAAGCTGGAAATCAGGCCCTGGGTGCATGCGGTGTCTCAGATTCTCGGGAGAAGCTGTGGCCCTGCAGGTAGGGCTCCACAAGTAGGAGCTTGCACCGAATCTGAAAGGAAATACTTTTAGTGGTTATCAAGTACATAGAAGAGGCAATGAGTAAAACAGGTACAAACCCGCCCTGGGCTTAAAAGGAATTTTTTTTTTCCCTCCATATAGATGTGATTCTCTGTCTCTGAGTTTGATTTTGACTTTGGAAACTTTAGCTTGAGGATTATAAAGATGGAATCATAATATTTCTGCCTAAATGTAAGAACGTTCAACTATGAGGAACCATTGTATAATTAAAAACCACAAACACACTTTCTCTTTCATGTCTCTAAAATAGGTGTGGTGTCCTAGTAGGAAGAGTAATTGCTTTGTGACAGGGATTCATGCAGGAGACCCTCGGTGAAAGTTGTATGAGTTCGCAAATTAATTTGTCTGAGTTGTATGCTCTGTGCTGGGAGGTAGTGCCTCTCAGAACTTCAGCGTACGCAGGGATCCCCAGAGGGTTCTTGTTAAAATTCGGATCTGATTCGGCAGGTTTCAGGGTGGCTGCCAGGCCATGTTTCTGAACAGCTCTGATTGAATTCAGGGCTTCTGGGCCTAATGTCCTGGTCCTGGGGCTTGAGGGAGGACTCGGTGGTCAAGAAAGCACGCAGCTCTGGAAGAAGATCTGTGTTTGGTTCCCAGAACCTACACTGGGTGTCTCTCAGCTGCCTTCACTACTGCTGCAGGTGGATGCAATGCCCCAGCCTCTGCAGGCACCTGTACACACGACCCCCCACAAAGGATGAAAACCAAAAGATAACTTTCTCGTTTGTATTTAGTTATAAGAGAATTAGCATTGGGTCTTTTCTTACCACTAGGTTTGGGGAAAGAGCCCAGGACTTTGAACTTGCTAGGCAGGTGCTTTATCACTGAGTCGTAGCTCCAGGCCCAGTGGTGGGCTTTCTAGAATCTTCCAAAAGATAAATTATTTCTAATGTGCAGCCAAGGATAAGAATCATACTTCTCAAAGCAGCAAATATTCAGGCCAGCTCTGAACCTGAGGAGTTGGGATTAAATAACTGTAACAAGGTACACAGCTCAGCCCTTGTCACATGGAGAGCCTTCCAGAAACCTCAACTCTTGGTGCAACTTTAGCTGGCACAGGAGACCTTACTCAAGGCTCTGACGGCACCAGCCTACAGTGAGCTGTGGCAGATGTCACAGGTAAATGGCAGGGCAGAGGTGTCAGTACTCGTCATCTGTAGAGCAGGGACCCCTATGGAGCCCGAGCTTGAGAGGAAGAGGCAGCATGAAGCCATGAGTCACAGCCTCTGATGATGCTTGGAGCTTGGGGAGAAACTTTGAAAGGGCGATTCGTGCCGAGCAAACAAGGCAGTTCCCTGAGAAATTAAAGGTCCTATGTAAGTAATGACGACCCAGGTTTGACCTCAAGAACACACATTAACATGGCTGCTTGCTGGTAATCCCAACATCTGAGAAGCAGACCAGGTGGATTCTGGGGTTCTGCCAGTAGCTATCCTAACCTGCCAGGTAAGCTTCAGACTTGTGAGAGAGCCCATCCCCCCCCAAAATAATAATAAAATAAAAAAGAAAGAAACAATGAAAGAAAAATAAAAAACCATAAGCCCCTGAAGAGTGATATCTTGGTCAGCCTCTGGCTTCCACACTCATCGGCACACACACAAACATCCCCCACAAGTACACATTCACATATATGTACACGCACAAACATGTACATCCCACATATAAACACACAAGATACACATTCTCACACACACACACACACAAATACACACATTCTCACATATATCTCACACACACTCTACATGCATACACATCCTGTACACACACACATACACTCCATAAAACATTCACATACACATGTACATACAAACATACATACACACTCCTACTCATGCACATATACAAACACATACATTCTCACATATACCCCCTATATAAGCACACACACACCTTTAACTTAGGAGGAACCAGGTACGCTGGTGCTTCCATACGGTCCTAGCACTTAGGAGGCCGATGCAGGAATTTTAGACAAGCTTCTCTGCACAGGGAGGCCCTAGCTCAAGCAAAACAATAACAACAAAACCTTCAGGCTGGAAGTGTAGCTCAGTGGCAGAGCTTGCCTCCATACAGAAGCTGACAGGCGAAAGCCCCAGCACCACAAAAAAGAACTAAATTAAGAATATAATTGTCACGTGGTTCAACAAGTCTCTTCTGGGGATTACTCAGAACTGAAAGCAAGGTCTCAGTGGGATGGCTGCACTCTCATGTTCATAGCAGAGCCATTCGCCATAGCCACGTGGAGGCCACCCACATGTTCCCACACAGATGAACAATTAGCATGACATGTACATGAGGAATAGATTAACATACAGCTTTCTAAAGGAAGAAAATTCTGTCACCGAGTACGACATGGCTGAACCTTGGGCTTTGACTTATAAATGGTCAGCCAAAAAAATAAAAACAAAAACAAACAAACAAACAAACAAACAAACAAAAACCAGACACAGGAGCACAGAATCCATGTGGTTCTATGTGAGGTGACTGCTGCAAGAGTCGGTTTATACAGACAGAGTGGAAAATGCTGGGCTCCAGTAGCTGGATGGGCAGCTGCAAGTTCCTGTTTCAGAGCACAGGGCTCAGATTCAACAAGACTGATGCGCAGTAACGTGACATTCAGAAGGATTAAAATCGCTAAGTTTCATGCTGTGGTTCTTTTACAGCGTTTCTTACAGAACCCAGGACCACCACACCTAGGTGGCACCACTCACAAGGGGCTTGGCCCTCCCCCATCAGTCAGCAATGTAAAAAAAAAAAAAAAATGCTCTAGAGTGGATCTTATGGAGGCATTTTCTCAGTTAGGATTCTCTCCTTTCACATAACCCTAGCTTGTGTCAAAACCAGCCAGCACAGAGGCTGAAGAATTCTGCAACAGTGAAAACTGGAATACAAACCCAAATTAAAACTATGCTCTTTATCTCCCCTGTCACATAGGATTACTCATTAGCTAGTTACTTTCCAGTTCTCTTGTTAGGTTAGTGAGAGCAAAAACCTATGTACACACACACACACACACACACACACACACACACACACAGAAGGAAGGGGGGGGAGAAAAATCTGGAAAAACACAAGGCTAAAATAGATATTTGGAAAATTTGAACAGTTTTCTATGAAGAAAGGGTTTCATTTGCCAGAACCGGACTTCATAAAAGTTCCAGGAAAGTTTCTAGATTCAGAAGAAAAAAACACCAGGCAATGGTCGTTCTTGGGTAGATTAATATACTCCTAGCTTTGACTTGTATATGATCATACACTACTTTAGGACTGAATGCAAATTGAAAGTAAAAAAAAAAAAAAGAATGTTATCTAAAGGTAAGTGCTGGACTAGTGAGGGCTCTCCAGAGGAACAGGACTGATCGGATGAAGTATGTTAAGGGGATTGTGGTAGTTTGAATGAAAATGGCCCCACAGGAACACAGGATGTGACATTATTAGAAAGGATTAAGAACCATGTCCTTGTTGAAGGAAGTGTGTCACTGGGGGTGGGCTTTGAGCTTTCAGAAACTCAAGTCAGGCCCAGTGACTTCCTGAGGCCTGCTGATCCAGATACAGAACTCTCAGCTACCTTTCCAGCATCACGTCTGCCTGCTTGCATCATGCTTCCTGCCGTAATGATCATGGGCTAAACCTCTGAACAGTAAGCAAGCCCCCAGTTAAATTTTTTGTTTGGTTTGGTTTGATTTTTCATGAGAGTTGCCATGGAGCTGGTTTCTCATCACAGCAATAAAACACTAAGACAGAAGTTCGTGGTGGGGTACTGCTGTGATTGGCCTATTCATGTTTTTGTTTGGGACTTTGGACTAGAAAAGCGGCTGGACACTGTAAGTGGGACTTAATGGGCTGTATTAGCAGGAACACAGAAGACAGTGGTGCTGGGAGTAATGTAGGTAGACAGCCTGGCTGAAGAGGTTTCAGAGGAGAAGAATATTAGTATGTGACCTAGAAGATGGTTCTTCTGATATTTTGGAAAAGAATATGGCAGCTTTCTATACTCGGCCAAAAATTCTGAGCCTGAGGTGTCCCTGTATAGAGGCCTAGAGAGACCATTGTATAAAGCTATGAAGGTGAAGCCTGGATTTCCTTGGAGACACCAAGATGTTGGAGATGCCAGAGTCATTGGCTATCTGCCATAGAGAGCTGCTAACAGGAAGTGGAAACCAGCCCAAGAGAGAGAAGTATGTTGAAGTCAACAAAGCTATAAGGAATTGGAGATCTGAAGAGAATTTTTACATCAGACATGTAGATGCAGAGTTTGGAATTTGCCTTGTTGGCTTTTAGTCTTGCTTTGGTCCAGTATTTCCTCACTATGCTCCCTTTTGGAATGGTAATGTATATCCTGTGCCATTGTTTGCTGGAAGTATGTGATCACTTCTTTTATTTTGATTTTTATAGGGGATTACAGTTAAGAGATTGGAAGTGGACTTTTATACAGCTTTTGAGCCTGTGATAGACTATGGGGACTTTTGAAGTTGAACTAAATGCATTTTGCATCATGATATGCCTACAAGCCTATGGGGGCTTGGGAATAGAGTGTGATGGTTTGAATGAAGATGGCCTCTATAGACTCACAGGGAGTGGAACTATTAGTAGATATGATCTTGTTGACGTAGGTGTGTCCTTGTTGGAGAAATCTGTCACTGGGTGAGAGCTTTGAGGTTTCAGATGCTCAAGCCATGCCCAGTGACTCGCTCTTCCTTCTGCCTGCTGGTCTAGTTGTAGAACTCTCAGTTACCTCTCCAGTACCTTGTTCATTGGGCTTGCCTGCCATGCTTCCTGCCATGATGATGATGGACTAAACCTCTGAACTGTAAGCCAGTTCCAAATAAGAGTTGCCATAGTTATGGTGTCCCTTCATAGCAACAAAAGCCTAACTAAGACAATGATTTGTTGGGTTGGCTTACATAATACAGGCTGGGTAGTCCATCAGTGGTTGCCAGCAAGACAGCTGACAGCAGAGATTAATCACCGCAAGAGTATATGGAATATATTCTAAAATAATATGGGGCTCAATGGACATAAATACTTACAAAAGGAAAGTGCTTTTATTTTGAAAAATTAAAGAAAGTTAAAAAGTCACTCTCTGAAGAGATGCAAGTCGCATTCCTAGAATAATGCGAGAGCAAGGCTCCGTGGCCCTCATGTTGCCCCGTCTTCAGCTGCTGTGTGGTAGGCATCACATACCCTTTTAAAAGAAGAACTATTTATTTTTATCATGTTTTTGTCTGCATGTATGTTTGTGTACCATACATGTAGCTAGTGCCCTTAGGAGCTAAAAAAGGGCGTTGGATTCCTTGGAACTGGAGTTACAGAAGGATGTACCCCACCAGATGGGTGCTGGGAACTGAACCTTGGTCTCTTACAAGAGCAACAAATGCTCTTAACTATTGAATCACTGACTTTTATCACAGATAATCTCCTTTTAATTAGATATTTGTTCATGACAAGGTTCATTTATGTAGGTTATTTCTTCCATGGTATGAATTAATATATTAGTCCCCCAAAGTAACAGAGTTTTGAACATAAGAAAGTGGAGGAGCACATGGATTAGGAAAACAGGGAAGACTGGAACAATTTACAGCATATCTAGAAATCCAGAGTTGCAGCACATTTCTATCTGGGAAATTTAGAAGCACAGAGGGACAACAGAGCACCATTTCCTACTTTTCCACTCACACAGTGAATCTCCAGGTGACCCTTGAAGGAAACGTTTGAAAATTAAACGTGAATCCAAGCGAAGCTAAGATGGAGGGAAAGCTGAAGGCAGACAGAGGGCCTGACTGAAGAAGGACCTTAGCACCAGGGAGTGAGAGTGACCCCAAAAACTCCACCAGAAAATTCCTATAGCTGATAAACTCCTTCAGCAAAGTGGCTGGCTACAAAATTAATTCAAACAAAATCAGTAGCCCCCTGTATACAAATGACAAACGTGCTGAGAAAGAAATTAGGGAAACCACGCCCTTTGTAATAGCCACAAATAATATAAAGTATCTAGGAGTAACTCTAACTAAAGAAGTCAAAGACTTGTATGACAAGTACTTCAAGTCTCTGATGAAAGAAATAGAAGAAGATGGAAAGATCTCCCATGCTCATGGATCTGTAGGATTAACAGTGAAAATGGCCATCTTACCAAAGGTAATCTCCAAATTCAGTGCAATTACCATTAAAACACCAACACAAATTTTCACAGACCTTGAAAGAACAATTCTAAACTTCATATAGAAAAATGAAACAAAGCAAAAACAGAATATCTTAAATAATCTTATTAAATAATAGAACTTCTGGAGGTATCTTCATACCTGACATCAAGGTTTACTACAAAGCAATAGTAATAAAAACTGCATGGTACTGACATAGAAATAGTTTGGTTAGTCACTGGAATTGAATCAAAGACTGAGAAACAAACCCGCACACCTTTGCACACCTGATTTTTGACAAAGGAGTCAAAACCATACAATGGAAAAAAGACAGCATCTTCAACAAATGATGCTGGTCTAACTGGAAGCTTCATATAGAACAATACAAATAGATTTATACTTATCTCCCTGCACAAAATTCAAATCCAAGTCCATTAAGGACCTCAATGTAAAACCAGATACATTAAATCTGCTAGAGGAAAAAGTGGGTCAGAGTCTTTAACTCATTGGCACAGGAGACAACTTCCTGAACAGAACACCAACAGCTCAGGCTCTAAGATCTACAATTAATAAATGGGACCTCTTGAAAATGAAAAGCTTCTGTAAGAAATTAAAAACAAGGAAATCTGCTTCTGGGATACCTCACTCAGGATGATCTTTTCTAGTTCTACTCATTTGCCTGCAAATTTCATGATTTCCTTATTTTTAATTGCTGAGTAGTATTTCCTTGTGTAAATGTACCACAATTTCTGTATCCATTCCTCAGTTGAGGGACATCTGGGTTGTTTGTAGATTCTGGCTATTATGAAGAAAGCTGCTACAAACATGGTTGAGCAAATGTCCTTGTTGTATACGTGAGCATATTTATGAAAGAAGGGGGAGATAGAAAGACCTAGAGGGGACAAGAGCTCCACAAGGAGAGCAACAGAACCAAAAAATCTGGGCACAGGGATTTTTTCTGAGACTGATACTCCAACCAAGGAGCATGCATGGAGATAACCTAGAACCCCTGCACAGATGTAGCCCATGGTAGCTCAGCATCCAAGTGGGTTTCCTAGTAAGGAGAACAGGGACTGTCTCTGAAATGAAATCAGTGGCTAGCTCTTTGGTCACCTCCCCCCTGAGGGGGGAGCAGCCTTGCCAGGTCACAGAGGAGGACATACAGCCAGTCCTGATGAGACCTGATAGGCCAGGGACAGATGAAATAGGAGGAGGACCTCCCCTATCAGTGGACTTGGGGAGGGGAAGGGGAGGAGAAGAGGGAGGGAGAGCAGGATTGGGAAGAGTTAAGGGAGGGGGCTATAGCTGGGGAACAAAGTGAATAAATTATAATAAATAAAAATAATGATAAAAGAACAAAAAAAGGCAATCATGAAATTTACAGGTAAATGGATGGAACTGGAAAAGAACATCCTGAGTGAGGTAACCCAGACCCAGAAAGACACACATGATATATGCTCACTTATAAGCAGATTTTACTCATGTATTACAGGATAGACATATTACAATCGAAAGCCCCCAAGAATGTAAGCCCGTTGGGAATCTTAGATTTCATGTGGGTCTACTAGTTAGGGGAGTGAAGGGATATCTCTGACATGGACTATGTTGCCTGCTTTTTGATCAATTTCCCCTGATGAAACTTCTCTACCAGGTCACAGGGGAGGAAGATGAACTCAGTCCTCATGTGAATAGATGAGTAGGGGTGTCTGAGTAGGGGGGCTCCACTATTCTGAGGAATAGGAGAGAGGGAATGAGGGAGGGTGAGACTGGGGGGAGAGGAGGGAGGGGACTATGGCTGAGATGTAAATTGAATTACTTAATTAAAAAAAGTAGAATAAGAACTGCTCAGTTCTTGGGCTGTGAAGCTTTTTATTAAACAAATATAATAGGTCCTCAATTATTTGTATGATAGCTGGATTAAGAGAGGAACTGAGAAACAAACAGTTTCTTTCTTTTTCTTTTCTTTTTTTTAATAACCTTAACATGAAGACTTCTTGCACAATTTAGATGTTGACATTCATTAGGATCACCACAGACTTGGAGGAAAGGACAGAACTGGAAGAAAATGCCAAAGAGTAAGTAGACAGGCTTCAAGGATAAAACTTAACCTTAAGGATTTAAAGAAGGGCTTTGAACAAAAAGGGCAAGTTGAAATTCTGGGAAAAAAAATGATAATGAATTTAATACACAGAGTTTCTATAGATTTCCAGTGGCAAAACTTCATGCAAGTTACCTCATTTTAAAGGCAAACCACCTTGTTTCATTGTTTTAAACCTTATAAAGAGTTATGGACTTAAAACCATACCTGCCATCCTTTAGATTTTAAGTGTTACCCCAAACTCCTGGTGTGAAGGCTTGATTGCTAGAGAGGAGCTACAGAGAGATGGACTCCAGCAGTTTGCTAGAGAGGAGCTCTTGCGAGATGGACTGCAGCAGAAAGTCCTCAGGTTTCTAAAGTGCACCCACGACAAGGAAAGTGTAAGCTCCGCCCTTTCCTCACTTGTATTATTATTATTATTATTTTATTATTATTATAGCCATGAGGTGGGAGGTTCCAACTTAAGCTGCCACAGAAACTAGGGAACAGTCCACGTCAATCATGGACCAGAACATCTGAAACCATAAGCCAAAATAAGCCTTTTTTCTTCCTAAGCTGTTTGCCTATAACAGAAAGCCAACCAACACATGAGAGTACTCTGTAACTCCCTGACTCCATGCATTCATTATGTGATGGGAAATGGAATCTGCATAGACAACGGGGTCCATCTGGGCTTACCTCTCCAGTTCACTTGCTGGCCCACTCATCTCAGTGCTGGAGGGTACAAAACGTTCAGATCAATCTGAAGAGTCTCGATCATGGATAAAGAGAGAAGGGCGTATTTGTCTACTGAACACCAACACTGTGTGAGCTTTTTGAGTCACAACGGGCCAGTGGCTACTGCCTGCAGGTTGAATTTTCTCAGCACTGTAGTCAGTGTGATGGAGTGACCCCCTGTGATCTGGTCTGTCCTTTATTGTGTTTGTTGATCAAAGTGATCTAGTTTACTGGTCAATCCCTGGGATGAATAATGAGATTCCTGGAAGACAGGAATGGGTAATGTGGCTAGCAAATGACTCAGCTGGTATTGTAGTGAGAGATCCAATGACCTTGACCATCAAGCAATGGGAATCACTACATTTTCTTTTTTTAAAAACCAGCCTTATTGGAGTGTAACTTGTATACTCTGAGCCCCAACAGTTCTATGTGTAAAGGAATTGAATTTTTGTAGATATATTTGAATATTATAGATATTCTTGTCTTAGGCTATTTTTTTTATCACCCCCAACTATTCCCTCCTCATGTACATTTTCAGTTAGACACTACTCCCATCCTCAGCCTTAGGTCACCATTTACCCAACGTGCGTCATTCTCATGTCGTCTCCCATAGACATTCATTTTGAATGGAATCTTACTGCACACAATCATTGAAACCTGAATTCTGATACCTAGCACGGCTTTGTTGTTGTTGAGGTTGTGGTTGTTTCAGTTGTTGCTTTGAGATAAGGTCTCTGTGTATCTCTGACCAGTATGGAACTTTGCTGTGTAGACCACACTGGCCTCAAACACACAGAGATCTGCCTGCTTCTAACCCACAGGTGCTGAGGTTAGAGGCGTGCACTGCCACACATGGCATGCCTGTCTACCACGTTTCTGAGGCCCATCAGTACCAGGGCAAGTATAAGTCTTCCACCTTCTGCCTGTTACTGGTTAATAGTGTTCTGCTATACAGCTGTACTCTCTATAGGAGCCACTGGCAGTCAATGGAGTTGTAAGTTCTAAGTTTGGTTACTGGTAATTAAGCTGCCGAGAACATCAGTACACATGTCTGTATTTGGGCATACATTTTCTCTTATATAGGTTTCCAGAATTGCCGGGTAGTATGGAAAGTTAAGGTTTTAAGAGACATCATGGTGATTGTGAGATAGCTGCACTGTTTTACATTCCCACCAGCGATGCGTGGCGATGCCAGTGTCTCTACACATCTCCTCCCTCCCACCTGCTAGTGTCTATCTCTTTAAATAGGCCACACTACTTGGAGTAGAGTAGTTTCTTATTGTGATTTTAATTTGCATTCTCCAATGATGACTAATGATATTGAGCAATTTGATATGTTTATTAGCCATTTATATTTCTTTTTTGATGAAACGTCTATCAAATTGTTTGCTCGTTTTATAATTGGGTTGTTTATCTTCTTATAAGTTATGATACTTCATATATTCTGCATAAAGCCTTTTAATAAGTATATGATTTTGCAAATATTTTCTTTCATTATCCTAGCACTGTCTTTTGAAATAAGAAAAGCTTTTCAGTTTGATAAGTACAGTTCATCAATTTTTCCCTTCAAAAGTCTTCCTCATGCCAGGAGAGATGGTGATGTATTCTTTAGTTCCTGAAGTAGGGAGGTAGAGGCAGGTGTGAGTTGGAGGCCGAAATGGATGACATAGTGGGTTCCAGGCCAATCAGAGCTACACAGTGAAAGCCTGTCTCGAAACAAAGCACCTTCCACCCCATAGCAACAACAATTAGGTGTCTTACTCCAAGTACAGTAGCTACGAAGTGTTTGCTCAGCCTATGACCTCAGAGGTTTTCTCCTGGAGGGTTGTTTCACTCTTCTCTGTGAATCTACAGCCCACTCCCACCCCCCATAGCAGCTGGCATAGATGCAAGGCTGTGTTGGCTCAGGCCACAGAATCTTTAGTACCACTTCAGTTTGAATCCTGAGTTCACAGAAAAGAATCACTGTGTTTCAGTCCTCTAAGCCAAGCGTGCATGTGGTAGGGGAATGAGTTAGTGTGTGAGAGAGACGTGGATGTGAGAGTGAAGGAGAAGTGGAGGAGGAGAGGCCAGGCCTGGTGCATGCTGATCGCATGTCCTTTTTCAGGTCAGCCAATCAGAATGTGCTAGAAGCAGTAGCAAGTCGAACTGGCCATCTGGCTGCAGCCTAAAAATGAAAACCAACTATTTTAATCTGCTGTCTCTGCTCTAGGCATCACTCAGTACATCTGCATGCTCAATAAATAAAAATCAATTAGAAGTCCGTGCCTCCCATCAAGTCTGTGTTCATTTGGTTATGGGAATGGCTCAGCACAGGTGGAAGGAGACAGAAGGACAGGGGTGAATTAACATGAACTTGACTTCCTAGCAAATCCATCTTAAGGTGGCAAAACGGTTGAGGAGATTGTATTGTCTAGGAGACACTTACAAGAATATGGGAATCCTCCACAATCTTCTCACTTGCAGTCACCAGCCATGTTACAGTATGTGCTGGCTTCGAGACTCCTGCCTTACTCAAAATAAAGTTTCTGTATTGCTTTCCTACATTAATAACAGGAACATTCATAAATAACCACCGCAGTGATAATGGTTAAAAATTAATTTTAACCACGAAGTATCCCATTAACATATAATCCGGTGGCTGAGGAGATGGCTCGGTGGGTAAAATGCTTGCTTTGAAAGCATGAGAAGCCATATAAAATCCAGGCATGGTAGCGTACACCTGTAATGCCAGCACTGGAAGATCTTGGGAGCTTTCTAGCTAAGTGTAGTCAATTGGTGGCCTCCAGGGTACTGAGAGAGCCATTCTCAAAAACATAAGGTCATCAGCAGTAGAGGAAAACACTTAATGTTGACCCATGACCTCCACAAGTGTACACATGTGTACACACACACACACACACACACACACCAGTAACTTTAACATATAATCTTTAAAAACACATATTGCAAATAAAAGTAAAAGATGCCCCTTGTGTTCTTCACAATCCCCAGGGCCACTTCTTTAGAAAAATTATTGTGATGCGTGTTCATGAACACACATACATACATGTCACAGCACACGTGGTAGTCAATAGATAATTTACCACAGTTACTTGTTTCTTTCCACTTTGTGGATCCCCAAAAATTTGACTCAGGTCATCAGGCTTGGAGGCATGCATCTTTACCACTGAGCCATCTTGCCAGCCTTCATGCCCACCTTCTCAGAAATAACCTTGATGGTTAGAACTTTCCAATTGCTTTTGTATCCTTAAACATGTCTGCATAGAACTGTTTAGGGGTTTCTAACTGCATAGCACTGGGCCAAAATGACTCGACAAGTTGTTTTTCGCAAGCATTAATGATTCTTCATATACCAGGGCATAGCAACCGCTCCATTCTGGTGGCCTGAACCTGCCACCTTGAAATAGTTGGGAGCATAGATAAACCGCACTTGGATGAAATGGGCTCATAGCTCATCTCCGACTGAGCACCCCTGAGCAAGCCCTCTAAACTTTCTCTAGTTCAGCTTCTGGACCTCTAAAATAGAACAAGGACGGCACTCAGCCTGGAAGGTTTTATGTGCATTAAAGAGCTAATCTGTGAGAAATACAACAGGGCCTGTTCTCTCATAAATAGTCTAGGAATGCTATCTCCTTGTGCATTTTAATGGCTGTGTAGCATGTCTGTAGTATAGTTTATTTCCATAATTATGTACATTTAGATGGTCAGCGATGCTCTGTAGTGATTAATATTGAATACCTCCGTTAAAACCCCTAAACAATCTTCTGTGTGTTCCCCCACACACGCCAGCCTTCCATAGGCCAGATATGAATAAGAAGCCGAGTTCCACAGATGTATGGAGGGTGCATGTTTGACATGGCAACAGAGCCAACTGGCATCTGATTTATATTCCTGCCCATGAACCTGGGTGCCCTCTTCTTCACACTCTTGCCATCAATTAGTGTTTCAAATGTTCATGGCACTAAAAAAATGAAGCATGATCTTTCCTTAATGTTTTAATTTGAGTCTCTCTAATTACTAATGGGAACAAAAGCATTTTCACATTTTTATTGGTCGTTGAGGTTTTCTCCTGGATGAGTTCCCTCTTTGTAACCTTTGGCTATTTCTCTGTTGAGCAGTTTGCTGTGGACTGTGTGTATAGTCTGCATGCTAATACTTGGTTTGCCGCATGTATGGCTGCCATCTTCCCTCTGGTCTGCAGAGTGATTTATTAGCGTAGTCCAAGGAAAGTATAATCCATCCTCAGGTAGACTATGATGATTGGGGTTTCAGGAGACTTAAGCCACACAAATCACCTGATTCTGTTAAGATCACACTCTGAAAGATCAAAAGATTACAGGCATGTGCGGGGGACAGAGCCCAGAAAGATCCAGTATACCAGGTACCTTTCAGCTTCCCCTAACTGAGACACAGATAATCCAAGGAAGCTCTAATATTTTTTTAATTCACTTTACATCCTTGTAACCTCACCCCTCCTCTTTTTTCCAGAAAAGAGGAGCTTCTTTTCCTCAGAAAAGGGGAGCTCCCTTTCCCATCCATCCCAGCTCATCAAGTGGCATCAGGACTGAGCATGTCCTCTTCCCCTGTGGCCTGGTAAGGCAATCCCACCAGGAGAAAGTGATAAAAAAGCTGGCAAGTGAGTGTATGTCCAATGTAGTCCCCACTTTTTTACTAGAGGACCCTCAGGAGGCCTAAGCTGCCCAGCTGCAGAACAATGCAAATAGATAAAACTTATCTCCCTGCACAAAACTCAAATCCAAGTGGATTAAAGACCTCAATATAACACCAGATACATTAAATCTATTATAAGAGAAAATGGTGAAGAGCCTCGAACTCATTGGCACAGGAGACAACTTCCTGAACACCGACAGCTCAGGCTCTAAGATCTACAATTAATAAATGGGACCTCTTGAAAATGAAAAGCTTTTGTAAGGCAAAGGACACTGTCAATAGAACAAAATGGCAGTCTACAGATTGGGAAAAGATCTTCACCAACCCTACATCTGACAAAGGGCTAATATCCAAAATTTATAATGAACTCACGAAACCAAACACCAATAGACAAAATAAACCAATTTAAAAAATAGGGCACAGAACTAAACAGGGAATTCTCAACAGAGGAATCTCGAATGTCCAAGAAGCATGTAAAGAAATGCTCAACTTTCTTACTCATCAGAAAAATGCAAATCAAAACAACTTTGAGATGCCATCTCACAGGGATCAGAATGGCTAAGATCAAAATCTCAAGCCACTGCTATGCTCATGCTGGCAAGGGTGTGGAGAAATGGAACACTCCTCCATTGCTGGTGGAAGTTCAAACTTGTACAATCACTTTGGCTCTGAATATTTTTAATTTGGCCATTTTTGTGTATGTGTGTGTCTCGAACTATGGCTTCTTGTTAAATACAGGTCCGTGTAAGCCCCTGGGAAGAAGCACAGTGGATGTGGTAATAGGAACAATTTGTTTAAAAAAAAATTGCGTATGTATAGGGGATTGCCACTCGTCAATGGCAGCATTGATGGTTTCCTTGATGGTTAGAAAGACAGATTCTTCATCCCACCCAAGACCAAGGAACCGAAGTCTGTACTGTAGCATGACCCAGGTGATTCATGTGCACACTGCATTTAACCACAACAACAACAACAAAAAGGTGTACTGTTATTTACTTAGAGTACATCTGTATGTGAGAGAGACAGAGACAGAGAGACAGGGAGAGATAGAGACAGAGAGAAGCAGGGAGGCAGAGAATAACTTTTTGGGAGTCAGTTCTTTCTTGCTAGCTCTGCCACTGCACTGCTTATGCAAGCTTTCAGGCAATGTTCCTGCCTTCATCTTGCCACATGAATGCTGGGGTTACAGATGTCAGCCGCCACATCAAGCATTCTGTGAATTCTGCCCATCCACCGTGGGTCACTGGGGTTGTGAGGCAATGCTTTTAGCTGCTCAGCCATCTCACAGCCCTGATGATACATTTTATAACACAAACCCATGCCTGTTTGAACTGGCCGGAATTATGCTTGATGGACAGGCGCTTCTACTCAGCATCTGTTAAAATTAATTTTTGCCATCCCTAAAACTCACATGTGCAAGTCCTAAATCCATAGTACCTCCAGAATGCCATCTTATTTGGAAATGAATTGAGGATAATATTGACCACCTCTATTGCTTTCTACTTTGATGGAATGGCACCCTCTAACTGTTACCAAGGATAAACACTTCATGCCTCAAATTTATTATTATCAGGTATTTTGTTACAGCAATTAGAAAAGTAGCCAACACAAAGATCATTAAAACATTCCAGAAGGAACTGGACAGACGATGTTAACTTCCTCTCCAGCGTGATGGAGGACCTCTGCCCTGTGGGCTCTCCATTCTTTGCAGCATCACGGGCCACCTCCTCGGGCTTTCAGCCTGTGGCTCCTGACAGTGTTCATGCTGCAGGGGCTGCTTACTCTCCCTGCCTTGAAGTTAAAGTAGGAAATCATTTGGAATGGAGGGGAAAGGGCAACTAGTGAACAATATCACCATCGCTTGGCTATTCTTACACAGGTGTTGTGAACTAATGGGGGCTTAAAGAGGTTGGTTGGTCCAGGTGAAGTAAAAAAAAAAAATAGGGGACTTGAAAACATTTGTTTTCTTCATCGTTCATTAGGAACTCAGAGCAGTCACATCACAGTCCTTTATTTCCTTTATGGCCGGCTCAGGCAGAGCATATTTGTCCTTTATTGAGGCATTGTAGAAAATTGCTGCCTTCTAGATTGAAGCCTGTGACTTCCTGTCTGGATAGGACAAGGAAGAAGATGCTTTTGCCAGAGAATGCCTTAGGTATGGCCTTCTCTCTGTCAGTCAGAATGTAAAAGCTTCTTTATCTATAGTAGATCTTTTTAAATAGATTAAAGTAGATTCCTTCAGAAAAATGCATTTTCAAATGAAAGTGGCTACTGAGCAGTTAGTTACATGTTTTCGAGGGGCTTCCTTGAGACTTTGGGCATCCCTGCTTCCTCTGAACTACTGAGCTCATTTTCCATCAAACATTCAGGACAGATGATTGTGTCCACTGTACAGCTGAGCGCACTGAGGCACAGAAGCTCAGAAGCAGGAGGTGTAATCTTGCTGGTCGTGTCCAGTGAAAGGCACATGATAAAGCTCTATAAGGAATTGAAAGCAGTTCACGGCCAGCATTACAGCAGTGTGTGTGTGTGTGTGTGTGTGTGTGTGTGTGTGTGTGTGTGTGTGTTTGTGTGTGTGTGTATGTGTGAGAAAGAGAGAGAGAGAGAGAGAAAGAAACAGAGAGAGAGAGAAACAGAGTGAAAGAGAGCAAGAGCAAGAGAGCAAGAGCGAGAGAGCAAGAGAGAGAGAGCAAGAGAGAGAGATTGAGAAATGGGGACTAGTAAACAATGGAGGAGAAGAAATGGGATAATGAGATTTTGCTTTGCAGATTAGGGTTCTGAGGTCTGGTAAGCTCTCTCTCAGAATGTAGGTTCTAGGCTTGGGCAGGCACGGTAAAGAATTTGATAAGGTAAAGATCTGGTTTTACCCTGTTCCTGGTTCCCTGGATACAGGGTGGGGCCTGAGAATTTGCATTTATTTTTTAGTTCCCAGGAGATGCTAAGGCAGACCTCCACTTTGAGAGTCACTGTCCCATGGTGGAGAACAAAAATGCTAAAATGAAACCTGCGCTCCTGTTGCTGAATAGTTGTGTGGCCTCACAGAAGGTTTTGAACTTTATTTTCTGTTTTTGGAAAGTTTTCATGTGTGCATATTTACATCATTTCCACTCCTCTGTCCTCACAAGTTCTCCAATGTTACACACTACTCCTTCTTGAATTCACAATCTCCCCTCTATAATTATCAGTTATACCACACACACACCCTACTGAGTCTATTCAGTGTTGATTGAGTGCACATGTTTTAGAGCTGACTGTTTGGGGTTGGATAATCGATGGGGCCGTCAACCCTGAAGAAAACTGGTTCTCTCTGTTAGCAGCCATTGAATGCATGTAGCTTTTCATCTTGGGGTGTGGCCATGTGGAATTTTCCTGTTCACGCTGCCATGTCAGCTGGTGTTGTCATTATGCAGGTCTTGTTTAGGAAGCTGTAGTTTCGAGAGTTCATGGGTGCAGCAGCTTTGTCATGTCTAGAAGACACTATTTCGAACAGGTGTCCGGATCCCCTGGTTCTTACAATCTTCCTGTCCTCTCTTCCGCTATGCTACCTGAGCCTTAGGTGTCAGAGTTGTGTGTAGATGTGCCAGCTGGGGATGGGAAATTTTAATACTGCTTGTTAGAAAGTCAGTAGATAAAAGCACTTGCTACCAGGCCTGACAACCCGGGTTTGATCTGGCGGCCTCAAATGGTAGGAGAGAGATGACTCCTGCTAGCTACCCTCTGGCCTTTACACGCATGCCATGGTATGAGTACATCTACCTGCACATAAATATATACTCCTTCTAAAATAACCGCTGTATAAAAGCTGTGAGTGTAATTAATAACACCATCGTCACCACAGTTTTCTTCTTTGTTTTGTTTGTTTGAAGGCTAGGTCACATGATGCAGCTCAGGCTGGCCTTTGGGCTTTCAGTCCTCCTGCCTCAGCTTCTTGGATGCTGACTTACAAGCCCAGCTCTCAGAGTTTTATTCTTATACATGCGAGTCATTCTTATCCCTCTCCCCTCATCTCTTAGTGTTTCTCTGTGGCAGACAAAACTTCAGAAAAAGTGCTATGTCCTAGGTGTGTTGTGGGGATTAACTGACTTATTCTGCAAAAATTTTAGCAACGACTCTTAGAAAGGTCAGGGCTCGTCATTATCACTTGCTTTTCCTGCTCTTAACCATGCATTATACTTATTATTTTATATTCATTATGTAATTCAATTCTCAGAGTCACTTTGTAAAGTAGAAAACATTATGATCATTTCAGAAATGCCAACATGAAGCATCAAGCTAAAAGTCCAGGGCTCATGATTACTCAGGGTTAAGACTTAAATATGCCTTGCCAGGCCACAGAGGAGGACAATGCAGTCAGCCCTGATGAGACCTGATAGGTTAGGGTCAGACAGAAGGGGAGGAGAACCTCCCCTATCAGTGGACAGGGATAGGGGCATGGGAGGAGATGAGAAAGGGAATGTGGGGTTGGGAGGGGACCAGAGAGGGGGCCACTGCTGGGATACAAATTGAATAAATTATAATAAATGATAATAATAAAAATATATTAACATAAAGATTTAAATATGAATCTATTTGTTCTGAAACACACTGCCCCTTTCTGCTACACCACACATAGGATCAACAACTCACCTCAGAAGTGAGGGAGGTTTCCTAGGCTGGAGGCTAGGGTGCTTAAGAAAGTGACTTTGATTTAAAAACGTGGATTTGAAAGAAATAATATCACTTGTTGGTGTAGGAAACAGGGGCTTGATGTCCTCACAACACTCTTCATCTTTTTAGGCAGTCAAAACCAATACCAGCTTGTAAAAATTCACAGAAAAGCAATGGGACAGCATCAAGCTTCACGTGAGTCACCTGCGGCACTGAATGGGTCTTGACCCTCTGTGTTCACCTTGTTCACTTTCTGAGTCACTGTCTATCTACACAACCACCCTCGAGAATGTCAAAGACATCGTTAGAACAACACAGGACTAGAACATGTGATGTCACACCGTTGGACTCAGAGGCCCCCAAAGGAAGAAGAGCAGAAGGTGATCTAGGTGCCAGCTTTGAATTCACTGGAGCTGGCGACAAGATGGAAATCATTTTTCTTTCTATAATTACTGAGGCAATCCCCCAAGACGTCTATTATGTTAAACTCGCACCAAATGTCAAGGAGTGCTCCTAGATAGCTTTCAAGGTTATAGAGGAGGGCCAGATATTTACAGAGGCAGGAACCGCAGGCCTGACCGAGGTGGTGAGACCTTCCAACCATTGCACGTGGCTAATGTGCACAAAGCAGCAGCCTCCAGCAGCAGAAACTCAATTTTTTATTACCTGGAGGCAAACAATAAACCTAAACAGGTGCTCTTGAATGTTCAACCGTGCTGCCTGACTTCTCGACCAAATCACTTCATGTCTACCTCAGCTTCCAGCGAGGGGAAGGCAGTTTTAACTCACTTCTCTTTTATCTCTGGCTCCTGTTAAAACTAGAAATAAAATCATTTAGGATAACAGAGCATATGTACAGAATATGGCTCAGCCAGAAGTGTCCCTTGGCTCTGGCCTGCAACCAGTTTTCCTGGGAGGATTTATTTGAAGCTATTCTTATCTGAATCCGTCTGGTTGTGCCAGCCTGGGGGCTAACTCTCTGACAGTAAGCCTGCTGGGGTGTGTTTGGTTCTCTGTTTGTTTGTTTGTTTCAATGAGAGGCTCAGGCTGATGCATCAGGGAAACTAGAGGACTTGGGGATGTGTGTGCAGGGAGAAAAACAAAAGGCACGGTAGAAGTACACTCTCAGGCGTGCTCTCTCCTGTCTGGGGGACCTCCAGTCACAGGGCCTTGTGAGCTTAACAGGAATATCAGGTTTCTAAAATTCCAGCCTGTGGGGATGGGCAGGAAACATCCAAAAGTCCCGGTGAAGGTGGAAAGTAAGCAGGAAGCAGAGCTCTGAGACTCAGAGCCCCCAAGCACCCCTGCTCCGGCACCACACAGTGCTCCCACACTCAGGGAGGGAAGGCCTTAGTCCGCCACAGTCTGCCGCCATTCTAACCTCAGGGGCTGGTGGAAGACCGCGGACACTTCCGCCTCAGTGCCTCCTCAGACCCACTTCGAGGAGGAGACCCACTACTCTTTACCTGGATTCTTCTCAGCCATGAATAAGTACTCTTATTCATTAAGTGTTCCAGAAGTACTCTCAGGTGAGCGCCTCCCCCTTTCACCCAACTCCAAATGCCTCCTGTGCTTCAGCCCAGCCAGGCCCACTGTCCCTATCATAGTCTGCCACCCATTCTGCTGCTGCTGGTTTGCTGGTTTGGTGGGCTGCTGAATAGCCTAACAACAAAGAGTGGAATATCGCCCGAAGGAACTACATCTACAGAGGTCTACATCCTCTCTTCCTACTACCCTCCCTTCTCTCCTACGTAGGGATGGAAGGTTAGAAGGGAGGCAGAGGCTTAAGGAACCCCAAATAAAGTAGTTTTAGAGAAAGTCAAAGCCCGCAATAGTCCAAGAACTTATGCTTAGAAACACATGATCCGCCAATCTTAGAAGACTGTGGCACATAGGACAGATGGACACACTGTCAGGCCTCCCTCTTGAGTTGCCTTGGTCATGGTGTTTTATCATACGGACAGAAAAATAACCAAGACTGTCCTCTTATCTGTGAGATGAGAAAAATATCCCACCAGTGTTCGCTAAGCGCCTCCAACTTCCCAGGTTTTGTAATTTTAAAACTGTGATACACGTTTGCATCTCAAGTCCAGACAGATTTAACACAATTGATTACACGCATTTCAACACACAGTGCACCGTTGGACTTGACTGTTTCAGAACAGCTGGCATGCCCTTTGCTCTGGATGGGAGAAGGATGCTCTGTCCTGAAACCATAATTGCAATAGGAGTGGAAGGAGAACTGTCACCAAGCTGTACTGGAGAGCCAAGAATCATTGCCATGTTGTACTGGGTAAGCAGGAATCGTTGTCTTTTCCTAGGTGGGTGTAGGGTACACTATCCCCAGACCATCACTACAAGAGGAGTTCTCTCTCTCTCCCCCCTCTTTCTCTCTCTCTCTCTCTGTGTGTGTGTGTGTGTGTGTGTGTGTGTTGTGTGATGTGTATGCACCCATGCATGTGCATGCTAAGGCCACATCAGGACACAGATGTCTTCCTCTGGCTGTTCTTGTTTTTACCCTCAGGGTCTCTTACTGAACTGCAAACTCATAATTTTGGCTACGCTGGTACCAACGAGCCCAGGATTCTTGGGATCTACTTTTCTCTGTTCCCATTGCTGGGGTTATAGGCCACATGGCTGCAGGCATGTGCGGCCATGTCTAGCTTGCTGTGTGAGTGCTGGGGATTTGTATTCACATCGTCATGTTTGTAGAGCTAGTGCTGTTACTGGTCTCTCTTCTCAGCCTCCTCTTAACTTTTTCTCAAGTGGGTGACTCTAGTCTGGCAATGTTGGCTATTTAGGTCATTTTTCATATCTTTATTATTCTAAGCAATGTTCTTTGAATAGCCCTGTAATTACATCTTTGCACACATCCTTGAACGGTTAAGATAAATTCCTAAAATGGAAGTTAATTTTAAAAATTGTTGTGATTATTGTCAGTCCATCTCTAGGAAGATTGCGCTAGCCTGTGTTCATCACCTCTTAGATGATTCCACTTCTACCCTCAACAGGGCTTCTTCCTACAGTTCGTTGTTTGAAGTGTTTGCCAAGTCACGGGTTGGTTGACCTTGGACCAAATAGAATTTGTATCAAATGTGATGTCCAGTTTTCCAGTGTAGTGCATGGTGGTGGTTGCTTTGGGGTATAATCAAAGAAACAGTGTGAAGAAACAACTGAGAAAAAGGGTTTATGCAATCCAGTAAGAGTCTGCAGAACTTGCCCTGGTGTGAGATAAAAGTTCTTTTTTAGAACAGGTAATATAAAAATAATTTTTATATGTTCAAAAAATGTTAGATCAAAACAAATAAGCAAGCAAGCAAACTAATAAAAAAGCCAAACTAAAACCAAGCTAATGAAGGAAAACTCTGATGAAATAGACTTTTTAATACTAACAAAAACTACCTTGATCACTGGAGATGATGTCACTGTCAGGCAGTTGTAGTTCTTAGCGATTCTCCATGAAAAAAGAATGTGATCACGATACACATAGCAAAAGGGTTATTTTCTTTAAATTGTTAGTTTTTTGTTAGCATACAAAGTAATGGGTTCATAATGGCATTTTTATACATTCATGTCATTATAGAAGCCTAAATTAGTCCCCTTCCCCTACCCTCTCCTTTGACCCTCTCCCCTCTGGTTTTTTCTTCCACATAATGCACCCTCTGCTTTCATGATACCTGTACTTCAATACCCTTTCTTCTCCCTATCAACATCTCTTCCTCTTCTACCATAACCTGTTACACACACACACACACACACACACACACACACACACACACAGGGTTTTAAGTTTCGATTCCCCATGTGCACATTGTGATAGTAGAGAGCAGTCTATGACACAGGCAGCATGGTGGACTGGTCTGTACATTCTTCAAGAATATAGCGCCTTCTAAATTGTCATGTGACTTATGGGCAAAAAAAGTATCTCTTATTCCCAGAAAACTCCTGTGTTTGTCATTAGAAACATGTTCTTGTCATCCTACTGACAAGAATGACCCTCCCCCAGTCCGAGGTTACAGCTCAAAAGCTCAGCCCTCAGTGAGAAGCAGACAAAGCTTGGGTGGGAAAACCTCTTCATATCTGGATCTGAATCTTAATGGAGTCACTTCTTGACTCTGTGTCCTCCATCAGGTGACTTGGTCAGAGCCTTGGCTCCTGGTCTGGTGAGACAGGAAGGCCCCTATCACCCTGCTCATCTCAGAGTCCCTGTCAATGCAGGAAGGATGATGGGTGTGGAAGATCTTTGTAAACAAGACTGAGTGCCATGAAGTCACATATAGTGACATCAGGAAACGGTGAACTCGATCAATCACAGTACCAAATTCTCAGCGAACTGGTAAGCAAACATGGGGTTACAGTAAAAATCCAGAGGCCCCCTGTGACCTTAAAGATGGCAGGTAAAGGATCTCCTGCACTCAGAACTTTAGATCTAAATCTCCAAGCCTTTTTGCAAAATCCTGTGCTAACCATCCAGGTCAAGTGAAGCCACGTTTTTCTGCTTGCCGGGGAGCCTGGCTTCCTTCATCTTGCCTTGACCGGCTCATGTTATAGCAAGAAAAAACTGTGTTGTACCCAACCTGCTTCATGCTGTGAGAGACTGCTCTGTCCTATATGTGTCCAGGTGCTCAGCCTAGGACCCCGGACGCCCTCACTGGCTGTCACTTCCCCCTTCTCCCATGCTTTATCAGATTCAGTAACAGGAAAAATCCTTTCATGGAGACACATCTGAAGTTTCCATGCCTTCACAGGCAGGGCTAGAGCTACAGCTCAGCACTGAGGCACAGGTACTAATTTTCCAGACCGCCCGAGTTTTGTTCTCAGCACCCAAGGGAAGGGATTCACAACCGCCTGCAACTTCAGCTTCGGGAAATCTGATGTCTGTGGCCTCCACAGGGACCTGCACTTGTGTGCACACCACTCTCAACATACACATAATAAAAAATTAAACAATCCTTTAAAAAAAAAAGGCTTTCTAGTCAAAGTTAAGTTGCGAGGAATCTGTTAGCATATGGTAGGCCCTGGGTTCCAGCTCCTCACCAGGAAAGAAGAGGAGGAAGAGGAATAAGGGAGGTGAGTAGAAGGAGAGGAGGAGGAAAAGGAAGAGGTGGGGGAAATGAAGAGGAGAAAGAAAAAGAGAAAGGGGAGGGAAAGGAGGAAAAAGAGGGGGAGGGAAAGGAGGAAGAAGTGTGAGAAGGGGAGAAGAAAGGAAGGGAGGAGGGGGAGGAAGGGGAGGAAAAGGAGAGGGAGGCGGACAACCTCTAAAATTAGCTTTCAAATTTCAGTTAAAGTGTAGATTTAAGCTGGGGAGTCGGCACGCTGATGTGCTATATTTAACGCTGAATGGTAATTTGGTATATGACACATCTACTATTTTGTAAGAAAGTACATTAACTTCCACTATGAGGTTTCTTCTTTCACAAAGTTTGCTGCGAGGATAACACTGGTTGGTTGACATTTCCTTGCTCTTTTCCACTGTCAGTTTGTCCTGTCCCAGAACTGAGACTTCACCTCCAGGTGTCCTCTCTCTGGACGCTGTAACAGGCATCTGTCAGCCTGCCAGAAGGGCGATTTTTCTCCACGTCTCCAGTTGTCAACATATCTTAGCTGCGTGGCTGTACTAGCAGGTGCGCCTGTGACTCAGTGGTCTGATGACATGGCTCCACCGCAGACAGAGGGAACCTGAGTTAGTCACTTACCCAGGGCCTGCTACTCTCCAGTTACCTTTACAGGCCCTAGCGTGTGGCACTGAACCAGTGCTCTTCATCTCGGGTCCTACGTGAGGTTATTACATTGGTAAATAGGCAGTGGTGCCAGGTGTTGAGGTAGCACTAGTCTAGATTCCATACGACAAGTTCAACGTATTTTATGGTATGACAACACCTATGGCCAATTGCTTCTAGGTAGAAATCACACTTGGCGTTATCAGTGGCCTCATTTAACCATGTGAAGGAGACTTTAAGAATAAGACCTGAGACTTCTCCAGAGGAAGAGACATTTCACTTCCGTACGGTGGCACAGAAAGTCTGCCCAGGTTTGCAGATGGCTAGACTAGCTTAAGGATTACAAACTGGCCAAACTTCCCAATGGTACTAGTCAAGTCAGTTTCCTAATGAAAATCTGGGTATGTGGCTAAAAAAATAAAACAGAACAAACAAACAACAACAAAAACAATCCAGAATAAATCCTGTGTTTGTAGTCTAACTATCTTTGCAAATACACTATAATTAAATAGATGGGAAATCCAAGATCAAATGTCATAGTGATGTAGAAATCAAGAATTCTATCCTGGACATACCTGTTGGAGAGACTGGAAGGCTACACTTACCTGAAGGAGCTGTGAAGACGTGTGAGAGAGTGTCTGTCCTGGAGGACTGCCTGGCTGAGAATATTTGGGTCTGGGATATGTAACTCCTCTTTGATTTCTCAGGATCACTTAGACACTTAGACAAAGTCAGTGTTGTTTACTTATTGTTGTCAAGGTCTAAGTCTAACAAAAGATCTACCTGAAAGGGGCACTCTCCTTTCTAGCCATTCAAATACTGAAATAAACAGCTTAGAAAAAGTGATGTTTCTCCTCAGGCCTACTCTTAGGAGTTTTCACTTATTATTTTGCTGTAGTAAAAATTCTCAATAAAGGCGATAAGTAAATGACTAGCTCTGATGTGAAAACAGAAGATGCCCCGTGGTGGTTTGAATGAGAAATGCTTCCACAGCCCCAGGTATTCAAACACTTGTCCTTCAACCAGAGGTGCTGTTTGGGGAAGGGCAGCCACTCCAGTTGAATATATAATTTCATAGCCTATTGCTCTGGCCACTTGTTGCCGAGTCTTCTCTGCCTTTATATATAGCACTCTCTTTCTCTGGAACTGTTAAGTCCAAATAAATTCTTCTTCCTTAAGTTGCCTGTGATCAAGGTAGCTGATTATAGAAACAGAAAAGTAACTAAAATCTTACTGATGAGTTGGATAGTCATTGACAGATTTGCTTAATACAAACCTATCTCAGAGCAGTCGACTTTGAAATCCTCATGAAGAGATGTTGTACCTACATTCCCTGGAACTGTGGTCAGAGCTCAGGCTTGGTTGGAGGGAAGATAAGTTGCCAATGGTTCCTTTCTACCACAAGCTGGAACCAGCTTTGCTTGAGCAGTCAGCCCCAAGAGAATTCCCAGTAAAAGCAAGCTGCCTCCCTAATCCACCAAGCTTTCAGACAGGGAAGCTGAGCTTTCACAAAAGTAAACAAGTAAATAGCCTCCACCTTCCATTGTCTTTGCTATGTGCTTCAGAAACAAGGCTCAGCCACTCTGTCCCTTCCATGCCTGCTCTGGACAAAAGGCCGTCACGGAGCTTGTGAATGAAACACAGCCAAGCCCATCACACTTCACAGGCGCTCTCTCACACTGCTGTTGCTTCTCAGTCACAGAGTGACAGTCAGCCCGGCTGTTATGGATGCCCACCACATGGCAGACCTGAAAATAAATGTTACGACAAAGGCCACGAGGCTGCAATAGAGCTGTTGTTAGGGCAGAGCTGAGTGCTGTGAAATGACTGAACATCCACTATCCAGTGAAGAACAGAAATTTGCGAGACTGTTTCAGAGAGGATGACTGGCAGAGAAGGCTGTGTCCCACTTCCACCCCTGTAACTGATTTTCGGATGCTGAAAGGGGATGTGTTTAAATGGCTTTTAAAAACCCGACCCAGCCACAAGCCAGCTGGGTTTCCTAGAGCCAAGGAGGAAAAGATGGACGAATCTTTGGTATGCTCTGTCTCACTGCCCAGGAACCGAGAATATTGTACCCACAAAACTGAGAGCCAGGTAGGGAGAGCTCTGGCCTCCACTGCTCTCCCAGAGAGGAAGGCCAGTGAACTCCAGCTTCGGGTTAAACCCCATCCTCTTCCTCTGTTCAGCTTCTGCTGTTTGCAAGTGTTTTTGCTTGAATTCTTTGACTCTGTGGGGATGAAACCCATGTGCAAGGCTCCTGGACACACCCTAGTGTTATCATGAAAAGTGCTTCATGGAAGCTGGGTAGATTAGCTCCTTTTCTCATCATTGTGACATTAAAAAACAAAACAAAACAAACAAAAAAACAAACAACAAACAAACAAAAAAACCTGATGGAAGATTGGCTTGTTTCGGTGGCAGTTTAAAGGGGTGCAGCCCCTCATGAGGGGAGAGTGACAGCAAGACCGTGAGACATCTGGACGTGTGGTCTTCTAGTCAGAACTCAGGGCATAGACAGGAAGCTGGGGTTGGCTGTAAATCCTCAAAACCCACCCTGCAGTGATCCGTTTCCTATGGTGACTCACTTCCTCTGGTGAGGGCCCACCTTCTGAAGGTTCCACAACCTTCCCAAATAGTGCCACCGGCCAGCAGCCAAGGAAGAAAAGACACAAACCCGTGGGAAACATTTCATCTTCAAACCATGACACTGGTCATGGTGGTGTGTGTCTTTAATTCCAGCAGTAGTGAGGGCGGGGCAGCCTGGACTACATGATAAATTCAGCTCACCCTAGGCCACACTGTGGGGCCCTATCTCAAAAAAACCAAAATAAATAAAATAATAAACCAGTAGAACGTGTGAGCCGATGTATATTTTGGGTATTTATGTGTTTGTAATGTGTGCATGTGTGGTCTTATCTGTAGGTGCACACACGTTTGTGTTTGTGTAGCCAGAGGCTTAGGCGTCTGCCTTGATCTGCCTCCACTCTATTCACAGACCACGCTGATAACTCCAATATGGCTTCTCTAGCTAGCCAGCTTGTTCCGGAGCCCGTCTCTACCTTCTGAATGCTAGAACTATAGGCAAGCTGCCATGCTTCCCTGTTATTTATGGGGGTTCTGCATATCAGAACTCTAGTCATACCCCACCCCCTGAATTTTTTTTTAAGTTGGCAACTGACTGTACTGTGTCAAAATGAAGCAACATGTTCTTGGTTATTGTCAACTGTGCTGTGACCTTTGACTCCACTCTGGCCTGCCCTTGGGGTGAGGTTAAGGTGTTTAGCTGCTCCTGGGGATCACTCAGGATCCAGTTGTCAAGCTAAAGCTGCATCCTCTATCGTGGAACATTCTACTAAATGTCCATCGAAGCAACTCACAGTCACAAAAGTTTAGGAAAGTTTATTTTCTGACCATTCCTCTGGTGTCATGCTTAATTCTGTCACCTTGACATCATGTTGACTCCTTCAGGAAGCCGTGTTAAGAAGAGCGAAAGCGTGTCAACAGGCTGTGCAGCGGGTGAGTGTACTCCTCCGATGGCATTAAACTTTCATGCACGTGTTTATGTATTATACATGTACAAGCCAGCAAGCCTGTATTAGAAATAATCTGCAGAAGCAATAAATTAATGCTAGATTTAATATTTCCTTACATGCTCAACAAATGACTCCATGTTTGTGACCCGCATTCCCCCACAAGGTTACCAAGTCCCCCTGGGCCCAGTGTCCAGTCCTCCCAGGCCAGAGCAGAGTGTGTTCTTTGCAGCTCTAAAAAACATCTCAATTTGCATGAAGATCCTCAGCCTTCTGAGTTATCTTTGTTTCTTCCCAGACTGTAAAGGTTGAGTGGTGAGGGCTTAAAGAATCCTCTTAAATAATTAACTGGAGTAAACAGAGTAACAGCTTGAAGAGGAAGGTTTCCCCCTCCCCTTGGGGGAAATAGCAAATTCCTTAAGATAATAAATTAGATTGAAGGGGGCAGGCACTCTGAAAGGCTAGAGTGGGGATGGGAGGAGGGCCAAAGGAGATAGTTTCCGTCTGCTCTGTTCTCCAGGAATGTGGAGGCTTCTCTCTAGCTAGGACTGGGGCTTCTAATGGCTCCTCCCCTCTTTCTTTTTCCTCTCTTGTAATTTGTCTTTTTTTCTCTCAATCCTTTTTTCCTCTCTTCTTCTCTTTCTCCCTTCCTTCCCCACCTCCTTCCAAGTTTAATTTTTATTAGTCTTTCTCATTTAAAAAGTACTTGTCTTTTTAAAAAATTGATCCTTGCAATTAGACATATTTATGCATTACTATGAGATGTTTCCATGTATGTAGCTCTTGTAAAATGTTCAAGCCAGGTGAGCAGATTTATCTCCTAAACAGAAAGGTTTCTTGTGCTCTCTGTCAACACATCAACAGGACTATAAATAGTGAGGGCTCAGCTGGGTGTGCAGTTCTGTGGTAGAACACTTGCCTAGCATGCATGTCATCCTGGTTTGAGTCCAGCACCAAGAAATAAAACAAAAACCAAAGAAGGTTGTAAAAACATACAGCAGATTTGCTCTAGGAGACATGGGTGATGTGAGAAAGGTGTGCAGTGTGTGTGTGTGTGTGTGTGTGTGTGTGTGTGTGATGTTGTGTGTTCCCATCCAGGTGGGGAGGTGGATTGAGTCACCCTTCCCAAAACTGTTAATGGAGAGACTGGAGAATCTAGGGCACAGGGATTTCCGGAGGCAGCATGCTGTCCTGCCCACCTGCTGAGAGAGAGAGACTGTGCATGCTTTTATGAAAGATGGACTTTAACGAGAAGCAAAAACTGTGGCAGCTTAAGCGCCACCGGCAACCCTACGAAGGTGTCAGAAACTTCCTGTGAGCTGAATCTTACTTTCCAGAGGATAGAGGCAGAACAGAATTCTGAGGTACCCCAGTTCATTTTTGCCTTCAGAAGCTAAATGAAGTAGCTGCTGACGAAATTCAGAACCTGAGATTTTCTATGCTCCTTTCAGCTGAGGCTACAACTCTCCTGGGACCTTGTAATTTTGCAGAGCAATCTAGCATAATGCGCTGGTTAGTGGCCTGTCACTTGACACACGCTAGAGTCGTTTGGGGAGAGGAAACGTCACTGAGGAAATTCCTCCCTGAGATTAGCCTTTGAGCTATCTGTGGGCATTTTCTTGATTACTGATTGACATGGGGGAAGGGGTGGGCAGCCCACTGCATGCTGTCACCCTGGGCAGGTAGTCCTAGGAAGTACCAGCAAAGTAGCCGAGGCAGCCAGCTTGTCTATGTCCTGGAGTTCAGGGGCAGCTGCAGAGTGCTGCCCAAAAGCTGGAGCCCCGGGTGGAAGGTCCCCGCCATGGCTCCCAGTGCCTAGGCTCCTGCCCAGCTCACCTCCATCTCCAGAAGCCTTGGCGCCATCCCACAGAGCCCGGCCTGGTGGAGTGAGCTGCCGGTCACTATGGAGCCTCAGCGGCCAGAGCTGCTCTCCTAGTCTCAGCAGAGCCTGGCCCAGGTTATGGCCGAGGTGGAGGCCGTGGTCTGGCTGCTGGAGGCTGCGGGAGTGCTGAGCACTTGTGAACAGCAGAGGTTGGACAAGAAGGCAGGAGGTGCCAAAGCAGGGTTGCTGCTTCAGCTGCTCCTGGCCAAGTAGCAGAACCACTTCCGGGATCGGTGCATAGTGCTGGAGCAGACACAGCTTGACAGGACGCCCATTCTCTACATAAAGGGCATCCTAGGCGGCCACAGTCTGCTGACAGCTCGGTCAAATCGAACCCAGGCAGCAAAGCACAGGAGGAGGAGAACAGAGTCCTGCAGAGCACCATGCCACCACAGGCCTGCCCTCCCACCCGTGGCACAAGCAGGCTGGCGCCCCCACAATGTGTGAGCATGTGGTGGGAGAGAAAGAGAAGTGGAGCAGAGAGATGGAACTGGAGACGCGAGGGTGAAGACGGAGTAGCCTGTTGTGAGCGGCTAGCCCTGCCATCCGAGGCCACGGCGCCACGGCGAGATTCCAGCCCTGGCTGCCACCGAAGGCCATAACTGGGTCCATGGCTACACAGCAGCAGGGGTCAGTGTCGGTGTCCGCGGTGGCGCATATCACCCCTAGGGCACATGGGACATCCCCGGTTGGGCAGCTGCTGGGGACCATGCAGGTGTCCAGGGGCTGTGCAGAAGTGGCCCTGGCCCTCACTGGCGGTAGCACTTGGAAGAGCAGGTCCTGTACCTCACCGAGGCAGCACTGGAGCTGGCCCTGATGGTGAAGGCACTGGTGAGCCGGCCGTCAGGATGTGAAAGGGTGACAGCTGTCCCAGGCCCTCGAAGGCTGCAGCGCCCGGGAGAGTGGGCCCTGCTCTTGACTGGGCAGCATGGTGAAGCTGATCTTGAGGGTGTGAGAGCAGGAAAGTTAACCCGGCCTCCTGCCAATGGCAGTTTTGTGTGGTCCAGCCCGAGCAGTGCTAGAGAGCTCGTCCTGGTGGTGCGGATAAGGGGGAGCTGCTATGCTGACCAGCTCAGCTGCCACCCAGACCCGGAGCCAGGGCTCTGAGTTAGCCCACCCTAAAATCTGTATCATCTGCGAACAGATGGGACCCACGGAAGGGCCGGTCCTGCAGATCCGAAGCTTCAGGGCAACGGCAGGATAACCAGGAGGGGTCCTGGTGAGGATCCAGTATTGATGGTGTCACAGAAGCCAGAGATCTCAAACCACACCGATGACTCGGTGCAATGAACGTTTGCAAGTGATGTGGACAGAGGGATATACTGTGGGATGCACCGCAGCACACTACAGCTTCTGTGAGGAGATATTTTCTATGCTTTGCTGCTGCTGCTGCGTGTGTGTGTGTGTGTGTGTGTGTGTGTGTGTGTGTGTGTGTGTGTGTTCTAGTGTTAGAAGTTATTCATACCTGTAATCCCAGGTCTCAAGAGATGGCATCAGGAGGATTGTACTTGAGAGCAGTCTTGATCACACAGAGATACTCTGTCTCAAAAACAACAGTAACAGAAAGCACAGCGGCAACCCATGTGTGGCTTATGCCAAACAGTATGGGGTCAGCGGCTCTGAGTCCTGACTAAACTTCTTTTGTGCCCTCAGTGGACTGTGGACTGCTGTCTACTCTGTTATTTGGCTTCTAATTTCCTGTTTATCTGAAATCTAGCTCTTAGTTAGTGTAGTGTTACCCTCTCCACACCCCTCACTCACTTGTTTATTTCTCACTTACTGCAAACCTTTTAGTCTTTTAAATTTTTTTTCTGTCACCCTTGCTCTCTGTCCACTTTATTTCCTCCCATTATATAATCCATTGTGCATTCATCTGTCCTTGAAAGCACTTGAAGTACTTTCTATGTGCAAAGAACAAACCAGGACAATGCGATAGAACCAAAGGAGCAAAGAGGGTGTTCTCAGAGGAGTGCCAGTGCAGATACAAGTGAAAGTCCCTCAAAGACAGAGCGGAAGCTGGCCAGGCTCATGAACTCAAAGCACAGTCAATGTCAAGCCTAGAGATGCCTCAGCGGGAACTTCGGTTTATCTTCTGTTTGGTCTCTCCCTCCAGATTGACTTCAGGTTGTCTGAGAGAGCAATCAAATGAGATGGCACACAGCTACAGAGCGGTAGGAGGTGGCCCCTGGCATTCTATTCATCTGACCCTTTTAAGTAAAACACCACAGAGCTGCAACTCATTTAAAATGAGTTCTCAGTGTTTCCTCCTTGTTCTATCTTGTCTCTCTGGTAATAGACAGGGCAGAGGGAAGCCACAAAAACTAGAAAACCTCAAGGAAGATGTATGAGCAGCCCACAGTGTTAAATATGACCCCCAGGCCCTGGGAACTCACCTGGAATGTCATGGGGTGTCAGCAGTAGGTTTCTAGGGCTGCAGCAAGGGAGGAGCAGAGAGGGCTGCAGAAAGGCTCAGCAGCTGGCTCAATGCTCACGTCTCCACAAAGGAGTCTTGAGTCAGGCGGGAGTAGCTGGGGCAGGGTATGAAGCTGGGAGACTTGAACTCAGAAGGACTTGCAATTGGGATCTGTTGATTTGAACAGAGTTTATCACGTGCATGTGTGTATGGTGTCTGTTCATGTGTTTGCATGTATGTATATACATACATGTTTGGGTGCCTTAGACTGATGCCTGTCTTCATCCATCCTTTTCCACTTTATTCTCTGAGGCAGGGACTCATGTTGAACCCCCACAGTACCAGATTACAAGCAGGTTGCCACACCTGCCTGGTTTTGCATGGGTTCTGGAGATGAGAGCTCTGGTCTTCACATTTGTGTGGCATGGGTTTCATCTGCTGAGCCATCTCTCCAGTCCTGACCAGTTTCTATTTTCCAAACATTTCTACCAAAGGTGTTTTTTTTTTTTTTTTTTTTTTTTTTGGTTTAAATGTGAAGCAAACAGACACGTGATATAACTTTTAAGTAACAAGTTTTTAAGTCTTTATTCCATTTTCAGCAATTGGATGATCCCCAAAATTGCATCATTAAAATTGGTGAGAACTGCGTATATAATTCTTAATGTGATCGTTTTCTGTGTAACCCAAACATTCAGAACAGCTCTCCGAAGCCCACTGAAAATCAGCAAAAAGGTAGAGGCTGTGCCCCGTCCTGCTCCGTGCTTCATGTAGTGGCGTGAGGGAGTCAGGAGAGAGAGAACAGTGCTGCTGCTCCTTCTACATGGTTCTCTTGCCTTTCCAACTTATTTCCACTCTTCCTGTCTGGTGCGCCTCCAGCTGCTTCTGACAGATGGAGACAGACAGACAGGTAGCAACCAGTCAAAGACGCCCAGCCACACTTCCCTAGCTGCTGCATCCCAGGCGTGATCTTGCTTTTTTTCTGCCAAATCTCCGTCTAGTCCCCTCCCCCATCCCACCCCCACAACAAATACAAGTCTCTGATCACACCTCAACTCAAAACAGCCCACACACCTCAACATTCTAGCTTACAACCAACTTCAGGAGCCCAGCAAGCCTGCAGAGAGACGTCACTAATTACAGTGAGATCTAGGAGACAGAGCAAAGGGAGAGCGTCCTATCACTGAGATGTGATAACCAGGAATAACCAGGCTCGCTGCAAGGCAGAGTTGTACTGGAGCTCAGAGGTGAGGCCAGGTCAACTTTTCTTAAACCCTTTTCTGGAGGCCCTACCTTCGTCAAAATCGACCTTGGACACTTTGAACATGGTCAAATGCTACAAAATCAAGATTTCTCCTCTACCTGGGGCTTCAGAGAGTAACTTTAAAAAGTAAGTGTGCATGTGTGGGTATGTGTCTGCGTGCACGTGTGCACGTGGTGGTGACATTAGCTTGAGGGAGTCAGTTCTCTTCTTCCACCATGCGAGTTCTAGGGATCGAATTTAGGTCACAGGCTTGAAGGCAAGTTCCACAACAAACCTGTGCCATCTCACTGGCCTGAGCGTAACCTGTTAAATATTCCCCTACAAGCTACTGCCTAGGCGCACCCAGATCTTGTTTAATCAATGTCATTTGCTCTCAGACCCCACCTTGAGGCTTCAAGCTCCAGACTCCCTCCCGTAGGGGCTGGCAGGCCAAATTTGACTTTTCCCACCTTCCCTTCCTTCTCTCCTCCCCTCACTTTCTGGCTTCTGAAGGGAGCCACCCAAAAGGTGGTCAGCCCAGTTATGACCAAGGAAGGCCAGGTGAAAAGCAGAATTCAGCAACAGGTGTTTTCAGGACTCCCCTTGGTCTCAAAGCTACCTTCTTGCCCTTGAAGCTCTTCAGCAGCCTCCACGGTGAACACCTGTGAAATTGTCCCATAAACCAATCCCACAAGCCCCGGCCTGTCTCTCCAGTGTACAGGCTGTTACATTTCCTATCAACGAGGCAGCGCATAATTCACCCAGAGGCATGTGACAAGCTCAGAACGGCAGATGAAGATTTACTACAAACATTCCCAACTGGTCTCCATGTGCTTACCAGGTTTATGGATCTGTTTCACGGGAACACACTCTCCGAAGCCGCATTTGTGAGTTGCTTATTCGGGGAGTAAAGGCATCCATTATATTTTTGTCATTGTAGATGTGAATGGAAGGGAAGAAAATAATTGCTTCAAAACTCATTGCAGTGGTTTTTTTCTTTTTTTCGGGGTGAAGTTCTGCAATTCAGTGTCCAAGTGGGTTCCATAGTAATGGGAACAGGGACTGCTTCTGACAGGAACTGATTGGCCTACTCTTTGATCATCTCCCCCTGAGGGGGGAAGCAGCCTTACCAGGCCACAGAGGAAGACAATGCAGCCACTCCTGATGATACCTAACAGACTAGGATCAGAAGGAAGAAAAAGAAACCCTCCCCTACCAGTGGACTTGGGGAGGGGAGTGTGAGGAAAAGGGGGAGGAAGGGGGGAACTGGGAGGGGGGAGAGAGGGAACTAGAGGGGGGATACAAAGTAAATAAAGTATAATTAAAATAAATAAATAAATAAATAAATAAATAAATAAATAAAATGTTTAGCCTCAAACACTCATTAGGTATCTAAATAAAATATAAGCACAACCGCATTACTCTGTTTTAATTTCTTTTATTATTACTGTGTGTTCTTGTATGTGCACTTGGGTGTGTGGCCATGTGTGGAGGTCAGAGGTTGTCATCTGGCATGTACTCAGTTTCTCTCTCATGGAACATGGAGCTGGCCAGTCCACCTACACTGGCAGCCGGCATGCTCCAGAGATCTTTCTGGCACTGCTGGATGGATGCTGGGATCAAAATCAGTTCCTCACTTCTCTCCTTTCTGCTGGGTGCTGGCTGCCTGCTGTCGAAATGGGCAAGTTCATGAAACCCGAGAAAGTGGTGCTGGTCCTGGCCGGACGCTACTCAGGATGCAAAGCCGTCATCGTGGAACATTGATGATGGCACCTTAGACTGCCCTTACAGCCACACCCTGGTGGATGGAGTCGACCGCTATCCCCGAAAAGTGACAGCTGCCAGAGGCAAGAAAATCGCCAAGAGATCAAAGATCAAGTCCTTTGTGAAAGTTTATAACTACAGTCACCTCATGCCCACAAGGTACTCTGTGGACATTCCCTTGGACAAAACTCTTGTCGACACGGATGTCTTTAGTGACACAGCTCTTTCAATGCAAGGCCAGGTGGGAGGCCAAGGTCAAGTTTGAGGAATGGTACAAGACAGGGAAGAGCAAATGGTTTTTCCAGAAGCTTCGCTTTTAGGTATATTTTTTGTTTTTATCATTAAAAATTAATAAAAAATCAATTCCTCATTTTTTTATGACAAGAACTTTACCAAGTGAGACATCCCTTTGCCATTTTTTTTAAACAGCTGATAACTAGAAAACCAAGAAGAGGAGGAGGAGGTAGAGGAGGAGAAGGAGAAGGACAAGAAGGCAGAGGAAAGCATGCCTACGCTTTCTCAGAAAATTGGGAATAGCTTTACCTCAAGACCTAGCTATACCACTCCTGTCTAAATACCCAAAAGATGCTCCGTCATACTACAAAGGCAATTGCTCAACTATGTGCACAGCTGCTCTATTCATAATAGCCAGGATCTGGAAGCAACCAGATGTCTCTCAACCAAAGAATGGATAAAGAAACTGTGGTACATTTACACAATGGGATACTACTCAGCTATTAAAAAGAAAGAAATCATGAAAATTGCAGGCAAATGGATGGAACTAGAAAAGATCATCCTGAGTGAGGTAACCCAGACCCAAAAAGACACACATGGTATATACTCACGTATAAGGGGATTTTAGACATATAGTATAGGATAAACATACTACCAGGCATAGACCCAAAGAAGATAAATAACAAGGAGGATCCAAGGGAAGACATATAAATCTTATTTGAAAGGGGAGATATAGTAGACAGAGGTAGAGGTTGAAGAGAGGGAACAAGGTAGGAGAGGGTATGCCGAGAGAGTTTAGAGGGTAGAAATCAGACCTGGGGAGAGTGAGGGGAGAGAACAGAAGCCCTGCAGAGAAAAGAGAAATGAAAGGTGGGAGTATCTCTTTGAAAAGCTGGAGGCCCAAATCATGGCAAGCTCCTGGGAGGGTATGAGGGGTACTCTAGCAGAGACTCCTAGTAGCAGAGGTCATAGAGTCTGAGAAGAGGACACCTTCTAACTAGACTAGTCTCCTGGTAGAGGGAGGGGAACACCAACCCACCCACAAAAACCTCAACCCCAAATTTACCCTGTCTACAAGATGTGAAAGGATAAAGACAGAGCAGGGGGAGCAGAGATTGAGGGAATGCCCAACCAATGCCTGGCCCAACCAAAGACCTATCCTATGGGAAAGTGCCAACCCCTGACACTGTGAAAAACACTCTGCTAAGCCTGCAGACAAGAGCCTTGACAGAGTTGTCCTCTGAGACACACTACCCAGCAGTGCCTCTAAACAGATGCTGAGACTCACAGATAAACATTGGGGGACGCTTAGGGAGTCTTGTGGAAAAGTGGGAGGAAAGAGAAAAGGATCCAGAGATGACAGGAGCTCCACAAGAAGACCAACAGAGCCAACTAACCAGGGCCCAGAGGGGCCTGTGGAGACTGAAACATCAACCAAGGACCATGCATGGACTGGACCTAGGCCCTCTACAAAGATGTAGCAGACGGACAGCTGAGGCTTCATGTGGGTCCTCTAGCAAGGAAGTGGGGACTTCATCAGCCACAGACTCACTTGCCAGCTTTTAGATCACTTTCCCCTGGTGGGACTGCCTTGCCAGGACACAGGGGAAGAGGACATGCTCAGTCCTGAGGCAACTTGATGAGCTGGCTGGGTGCGAAAGGGAGCGCCCCATTTTTGAGGAATAGGAGAGGGAAGAGGAGCTGGAGGGAAAGTGGGACTGGGAGGGGAGGGGGATGGGGCTACAACTGGGATGTAAAGTAAATGAAAAACAAACAAACAGAAAGAAAGAAAGCATGCCTACAAACTGTTGAAAGCAGGTTCTTGAATGGAGGCTCAAGTCAGGATGTCTGGGGGCTTGGGTGTGCAAGCAGTGATGTTACCTTACTAGATTCCAAGTCCAGTTCCGAGCAGAGGAAACAACTATGGGTTCTTGTGGGCCACAACTATCTCTTCACCACTACAAAAAACACAAGTATCTTCTTAAAAATGATAGTTGAAGACATCCGATACATTGTTTATATTCATTACTCTTCATGTGCTAGTAATTATCAGTGCCTCTGCTCTAGATTTTGTTTTCAAAGCACATGCATTAGTACATCACAAGTTGACTTTTATATACTTTGATAACTATAATTCTTTGTAATAGGCTTCTTTTTAATCCCTATACATTTCATTTTATGAATTAAGATATTATTTTGAGAATGGGTTTATAGACTTTACCAGATTCCTGAAGGAATAAGGTCTAATGTCTAAAAACAAAAACAAAAACGAAAAACAAAAATCTTACGTACTCCTGCTGTCAAAGTGGCCCACATTACATTTGCTCATCCGCTTACCAGCAATGGGTAACAGTGATAGCAAGTTCTTCAGTGCCCTGGAAACTAAGGATATTAAAACAAACAAGATGAAATTCTTCTCTCAAGGACTTCGTATTCTAGAGAGGAAACAATCTCTGTTTCTGATAAAGTCTTCAAACATTCAGCCCCCAAAACAATGGCCAACAGTCACAAAGAGCACAGACACACCTCAGAATATAGTCCATGAGTGAAATTGGGGAGACTGGCTCTGTGAGTTAGAGGGAGGTGTGTGGAGGGTAAATGTGATCAGAAAACATTGGATGAATGTATGGAATCCCCTAACAATTAATACAAATTTTATATTGATATTAATCACTGAATATTAGATTAGAAGATATGGTCCATGAGGACTTGAGTACAGCCCGGGAGCTTGGGAGAAATAGAGACTGTCGGGTAGTGCCTCACAATTTTCATTTTAAGAATTCATGATAAAGTTTAAGAAATTCCGACTATGTAACTTTCATTGTCCACTTGGCAGGATTCCGATCACCACGCTGACACATTCCTGGGTGGGCCCAAAAGCAGACAGAGTGCCAGAGAGGCTTACTGGAGGGAAGAGCCTACATGTGGCTGGCCCCATCCCATAGTGAAAAACGTTCATCCCCCTCTGCTTCCGAAGTACAGACAACACGTGACCAAACGACACATTCCACCACCACTCCATCCCTGTGGAGATGGGCTATACCTTCAAACCACGAACTCAGACAAACCCTTCCTTCCTCAAACTGTTTTTTGTTTTGTATTTTGTCACAGCAAGCAGAAAGGTGACCCGGGTTTCATCACCATATCTTCCCAACCATACCGATTCCTTCTTCCCATCTTACCTGAGCATTCAATGATCTGGAGTAATGGTTAGGAGGCTACTTGATAAAGTCAAGTCAAGAACAAATTAATTTTTAAGGATGGTGTCTCTCCCAAAACATCGTGTTTCCAACAGCACAGAAAAGGAGAAATCCAAACTGAACAAAGAAAAAACGTGACTGAAATCTTTCTGCAGTTTCTCGTGAGTAATTTGGTCATTTTAGTATGAAATAAACAAGCTCGTGTGTGTTGTTTAGTGTTACCTCAATGGAGCAGAGCTGGCAACACTGTTTCTTCCCTCAAAGAACTATTCATAGGTTTCTATTCTCAAGTGTGTTATTTATACTCTGCCTAAAAGTAGGTCTCACAGTTATTTAGAACCGTGTAGCATCAACAGACTACTGCTTTCATTTTGACTTTGAAGAGTGAAACGTATTTGAATTTCCTAATACAATATTTAGGGAAGACCTCAACGGGAGAAAATGGAGAGAACAATGAAATGCAAGAAAGTATATTGGAACTGAGGAGTTACTGACAACCTGAAAGCTGAGTGAGTTCCGTGTATGGTCGGTGCTTTTGAAATTACATGCAAACCACAGTCATGTGGCTCAATAATGAATATTTTACTAAAGATCTAAGGTCTCTGATCTCTGCTCACTGTAATCTCTGATCTTATCTTTATTTAAAATTCAAATATATTTTCCAACATAATTTTGCATTAATTTTTATTTGTGTAAACATAACATTTCAATATTTGTATTGGAAATTGAGATTTTGGACACCTCTTCAGTTTTCCATTTGAGGTCTTAGTCTGGACTCCACTGAAATAAGAAAATAATTTAGAGAAAATACTAAAAATAAGAAGTTCATTTTTTTTGTCAAGCAATCATCTCTGTTTCTGATAAAGTCTTCAAACATTCAGCCCCAAAACAATGGCCAACAGTCACAAAGAGCACAGACACGCCTCAGAATATAGTCCATGAGTGAAATTGGGGAGATCACTCTAGAAAAAGTACTAGAAAACTCTTTAAAATAATCATTTCCTGTGTCTTTTTGCACACACTCACTCCTCATATACATAATAACAGAGGCATTGTGTTAAGCATATTTTACAGATAAGAAACTCATTTAATAGGTAAACTAAGGCTTGGATGATTAACTTGTAGACTCGTGGTTTCCTCAACTGTTCATAAATAAAATGTTTACAAAAAGACAACCTCACTGTAAGCTAAGGGAGGTGTTCTATGTTCATACATTGTATGAAATACTATTGCCATCAAAGTTAATCACCAAGAAAGCTAAAGCTAATAAATGGCTTAGATGAACTGGAAAATTTGATCTTTATTTGGATTGAAATTAATGAAATTATATGGTATCAAAGATACTACCTCACTAGGGTAGCTGAATGTGAAGAGATTTCATGATTGTCCCAAAAGGCATTGTGTAAGGGGCCTCTAAATTACCCAATGGAAAAATTGTACTTTTGTTAACATTTTTGGGTGAAAAAAAGTAACATATAAAAAAATCTGTTTCAGAAAAAAAATAATTAAATGTTGTGGCCCAACACACCACGAATAATTCCACAAACCTTAGTGGCACAAAACTGCATGGAAATTGGTATTATACCAAATATTTTTTGCAGAGGTGAGGTGTGGTGGTCTGATGACGAATGATCCCCAAGGGGTTATGTATTTGAACACCTGGCCCCTAGATGGTGGTGCTGTTTGGGAGGTTATAGAATCTTTAGGAAGGTGCAGCCTTTCTGGAGGATGTGTGTCCCTGGGGGCAGTTCATGGCCTCTTTCACTGAGGTCTCTCTCTGCTTTCTGTTTACAGTTGAAGACATGATTTCTGAACTTTTAGATCTGGCCACCTGCTACCATATTTCCGCTGCCATTACGGACTCCCTGTGGAACTCTAAGCCAGGATAAAATTTTTCTTTTATAAGTTGCTTTAGTCATGGTGTTTATTGCAGCAACAGAAATCAATCTAGAACACCAGGAAATAACAGAGACAGAGCAAACCCTCACTTGTGGCGTGTTTGGCTTTAAGAAGTAGAATTTAGCACACTCTGGTTCAGGTAAAAAGAAGTTTGTTTCAAAGAGGGCCTAGAAGCAGCACACAGGAAAAAGTTGGAAGGGTAACTAATTCTAGCCCAAGTTTAAGACACATTTTAGATATTAAAAACTCATCAAATACAATGTAAGCATTGATCACATCCTAAAAACTTTCTGGGTGCACTAGGTTAAATAAAATATGTTACTGAAACGAGTTGAATCTGGTTCTATTTTCCCCAATGTACACACTAGGAGATGTGAGGATGAGTGAATCTGTGTGGTTTGCGTTTGTGTCTGGTAATACTTGTTTTACTTTTGAGAGGATGGTGTTGGTCAGGCCGGTCTCAAATTCCTGGATTCTAGTGTCCCTCCTACCCCACCTCTCCCACGAGGCTGGTCCCGTGGACACAGCCAAGTCTGACTCAGGCTGTAGTTCTTTGGACAGCACAGCCAAGGAGACACTGCCACCAGTGCTGAAGGAGGTAATCCCTTTGATGCGAAACAGAGAAGCTGCAGGAGCTAGGAGCGGTGGCTTTGGCAGAAAGGAACATGGGTTTGACTGGAGGTTATTTATAGCTGACCCAACAGGGGTAGGGGACCCCTACAGCAGATGCTAAGGAAACTCTAGACCCACCTCAGAAAGCACTCTTACTCCATCTCCTCCCTGCTCCTCCTTTCTTGAGCTTTCTTCCCCCCCCCCTCTTGCTTTATTCTGTCCTCTTCTTTCTCTGCTTCCTTCTTTTAAAATTAAGAAATTTCAATTACTGAGTGGGTCAGATATAAGGTAAGTGATAATTAAGCCTTAACTGTAATACCAAATAACCAACAAACGAAACACAATTTATTTATTCATTTACTTATAGTCTAACACTGGGATAGACAAATGTTCAGCCACTAAGTTATATTCCCAATTCTCCTTTGCACATTTTACTGTGAGCTAGAGTCTCATTGGGCCCAAGTTGGCCTTGAACTCTCTCTGTAGCCACTGGTGTCCTTGAACCTGTAATCGTCTTGCCTCATCTTGAGTAGCTGTGGTTACAAGGCCATAGTTTCAGGCGTAACTACAGTTTTAAAACTAAACATTTACTAGGCCACAGACTGAAGGTAAAGTCCCAGCTGCATCCTGGGAAAGTACCCCTCATATGTTGTGGGCAGCCTGTCACCCAGGTCTTACTGGATTGTTCGCCCTGATCAGCTTCATTGAGCTAGAGGTGCTTCTCAGAGCTTGTGGAGACCATTGTTTATGTGCATGCCAAGCAGATTGCATTTGTAACATTTAATGCCCACAATAACAATAATAAAACATGCTGGCGTGCGCTCTGTGCAAACACTTTCTTCTGAAGATAGAGCCAGTGAAATGTTTTAGCAACTTTGACATTTATAGCTGTATTTATAATCTTTTTTGGATCATTTCCTCACAGAGTCACATGTTTGTATATTTTAAATTCTCTGGAGAAATAAAAACGTTTAAACATAACATAATGATGTGATATGCATTTTATGAGCCCGTGCTCACCATCCAAGCACGAGCCAAGCGTGCCGTGTGGTGACTCCTGTGAGGAACTTCTATGCAGATGTGGGAGTTTCTAGATACTCACTGCAATGGCCTCAGCCCCGAGGACTAGGAAGGGAAAAGAAAGAAGATTCAGGTCAGAGACGTATTTTTAAAACCCTTGAAACCAGACAGGGCTGAATACAAAAAGCAGAGGTTGCTCGTTTTGGGGTTAGAAGTCTTTGGATGGAGGAGCATGCCTCTTCACGTCTAGGAAGGTCGGGACCTAGGAACTCCATTGCCGCTGTCTACATAAACACCACTGACCTCTTGTTGGCATCTCAGAACTTCCTGGTCTATGGCACGGCAACCCGAGACATGTGCCACACAGCCCCAGAAAAGGTAAAGCTGTGACTACGCAGACAGATGGAGAGACAAACCCTTCATTTCTAACTATAGCAATGAGCTTGTCATTTAGTAAGCCGGTACACACCACACGCCTCTGTGAGTTACTTTACTAAACACTCGACAAGTCTAAAGGACCCACAATGGCATTCAGACCTCCTGCCCAGGAGCAAGAGACTATGATAGTTTTAAAGCAATGCTAAATTCTTTGACGTTCCCTCGGTCCTTGATCTGAACCAGCTTTGGTGATTGGCGGACCAACAGAGCGTGACAGCACTGGCTGGCTTTTGCAGACCACAGGTCATTCAGCTACTATGCTGCTCTTTGAGAACATTTGTCTTAAAATCATAATTTCCTGCCTCCTTGCCTGCTCTCCTCCCCAACATGGGAAGATACAAACCATCTCTTGTTCTTTTGAAGACACTGAAGTTGTCATATGGACCCCGTGCTCCTGACCTGTTTCCTAGTGACCTTCCCCCGCTCCTCCAAATCTCATCACAGTGGGCATCTGGGTTTGAACATTCACACTTTTAGGAGACACAAATATCCAGCCTACTGCATCTGCTTTTGAGATGAATAGTGACAAAATTTTGTCTGTTCCCCCCATATTCAAGGTCTCATATACTTTTTTCTTTATTGTTTCATGGATTAAAACCTTCAGCAATGTTTTAACAGGCCAAGAAAATAGGAAGCACTTCCCCCACCCCTTTTTTTAAGCCAAAAATTTTATTGCTGAGAAAAGAACTTTGTCCTAGTGAATCTGTGACAGATACCCTTAAGGAGTTCATAGTTTTCCTGGACCCTGGTAAAAAGGAAAAAGTGGATGCTGAATTTGTCAGATACTTGTTTGGCATCACTAAGATGTGATGTGGGTTTTTCTTCTTGATCTATTAATGCGGCAGAACAAATTAAAAGACTGTATCATCTTTGTTAAGTCAACGTGTATTTATTGAGCAGCTACTGCATGCCAAGAGCTATGATAAATCAGTGAATAAAAATGTGAACAACCCAGACGGGCTTCCTGCCCCGAGGTTCATCAATCTTTTCGTTCTTACGATGAGCAACGTTTGATTTAGAAATGCTTCACTTTTATGTGCTACTGCCCTTGATTTGATTTGGTTTTGCTAAGGAGCTGTGCATCTGTGTTCCTTGGTGGTACTAGATTACGCTGCCTGGAGCCCCAGTCAAAGCTGACAGCCATGCAGGGTCTCAGATGTACCACTGGAGCCTGTGTCCTCTTGGTCAGTCCTAACATTCCTTTCGGAGTATAATTCCACATTCATGTGGGATTTAGACGAATTCTGGTTAACTGCCGCTGTTCTTTATGAAACCTCTTAGATTTTGAACAGCTGACACGTGATTGGTCACCTAGATGAAATCTCTTGTGAGACAGGTATTTCTTCAACAGTTTTGCACTGTTACTTGACAGCTTCTTCCCCAACCCTGATATAAAACCCACCACCAGTAAATAATGTTTTACCTTCTTCAGTAACTAATTTTTTTCCTTTGCATCATCTTATTTTATGGGTTATAAATTTCAGAAAGGAACATTCTTTTCTTTGTTTTTATATATCTTTTTTAATTTATTACAATTTATTGGGTTTGTATCCCAGCTGTAGCCCCCTCCCTCATCTCCTCCCAATCCTACCCTTTCTTCCTCTTCTTCTCCCACTGCCTTTTCCCAGTCCACTGATAGGAAAGGTCCTCCTCCTCTTCCCTCTGACCCTAGCCTATCAGGTCTCAGGTGACCTGGTAAGGCTGTTCCCCTCACGGGGAGGTGATCAAAGAGCCAGCCACTGAGTTCATGTCAGAAACAGCCTCTGTTTCCATTACTAGGGAACCCACTTGGACACTGAGCTGCCATGGGCTACATCTGTGCAGGGGTTCTAGGTTATCTCCATGCATGGTCCTGGGTTGGTCAACGGAGGAATGGATACAGAAATCACGGTACGTTTACACAATGGAATACTACACAGCAATTAAAAACAAGGAATTCATGAAATTTGCAGGCAAATGGTGGGAATTAGAAAAGATCATCCTGAGTGAGGTATCTCAGAAGTGGAAAGACACACATAACATATACTCACTTATAAGTGGGTATTAGACATATAATATACAATAAGCATACTAAAATCTGTAACCTTCTCTTTGTTTTTTATTTGAAGATTATGCACCTAGGATTTTAAAACTATGTATCATACTCTGAGATTTACATGCCACACTGACCTGAGAAAGAAAACTGTTTTCTCATTGCAGTACTACAAAGCTTTTCTTCTTTCTTTATATATATATATATATATTTTTTTTTTCTCTTGAAATAGATATTTTATGTTTTTTCAAGTTAATTTTTGGGATAACTACTTCATTTTCTTACTATGACATATCAGTATGAAAACATTAATGAATTCACAATATTAAATTATGTTATGCTATTTTAACCAAACCTCTGTATATCATAAACAGATAGATGAACTTAATATTCTACCTCAGGTTTTAGCATCCATATTTATGGCATTTTCTTTTCCTTTTTGTAGAAATTTCATTCTTTTGTTAGAGTTTTCTTATTGTTATTTAACTGAGATATTTGCTCTCAATGTCTTGTATCTTTTTCTTTTTCTTTTTCTTTTTGACTGGAACTCACCATAGAACTCTGCCTGACCCCACATGTCTCAATGATTTCAAAGAGTTAACTACAGTAAGAGAAGTACTTGTTCCTTTGAAACACAAATTCCCTTTCTGTTCAGTGTCCTGAACAGGTATATCTTTAATTCTGGTTTCCAGTGTCCTCTTGAGAAAGTTTTCCATCTCTTCAGCAGTGGAGAACCGTCCGTGAGATGAATGGGAACAGCTCATTATCTCAAGACCTCCGCGTGTTTGCACACTGAGAGGATACCTCTTTTCTTATCCCTAATTTTAGTCTTTTCTCTCATTATTTCCTTGATTAAAATAAATAGCAGTTTCTACATTTAATGCCTTTGGTTCTGTTTACTGTTTGCTTTTTCTCCCTTCAAAGAAACACTTGAAATTTATTTATAAATTCTATTCCTTTTTGTTTACTAAATTTTAATTTCTGCTTTCATTCGTAATTATTTTCTTCTTGTTTTTTTGTTTGTTTTTTTTGTTTTGTTTTGTTTTTCTTTTCTTTTTTTCACTAGGATTGTCTTATTTGCCACTTAACTTCTCAAGTTAATGATTTGAGTCATTCATTTCTTTTATTATTTAAAAATAAGAAAAGTATGCTCTCGGTGAAACTCTCCCAATTACAGCTTTGACTTAAATTTAGAGACACAAGGGTTTCGTTACTGCAGTCCTCTGCGTGTCTTGCGAAAACCCTTTTCATCGCCTCTGTGAACCATCCCAGAACACTGCTGGGTTGTTGGCCTGCTGCTCATAGTGTTGGGCAAAAGCTAAATTTATTCTTGTTCAACACTCTATTTTGCTTCACGTTAACCGAAGAATAGCATCTGTGCAGATCTGCTTTTATTAAACTCTATGTCTTCCCTGTGATTTAATGTACACGAATTGTACATTAGAATTACAATGTATAGATACTTAATGAGACAATTTGCCATGTGTGTAAGGTTACTGAATTCCCATGTCCACCTGTAAACTAACCTCCTATGTGTATCATCAGACCCTTTACCCCTGTTTCCTACTTTAACTCTTGACAACAGGAAGTTTTTCTCTCTATGTATCCAGTGCAATGCCTGTTCTTTTAATCTTAATGATTTGGCCTTATGTTTATCGTATATTCTGACAGCTGATATAATTCAAATCAAATCCTAATATCAAATCAAATCCAAATTTCATCTGAGATATTCCTATTAGTAATAAGAAGGATTAACGATAAAATATTTAGCCATTTCCCTTGAAAACTAACTTCTCCCATGATAATAATTTCAACTTTGTGGAGCAAACACTAGCTGTTATGTATTAAAACGAACCACTTTTCTTTTTTTTTCTTTTTTTCTTTTTTTTTCTGTAATTCAGAGCATTCTCTTATATAGCTAATCTGATTAACTGTTTCTCTGGGCTTTGGTAGAAGTCTGTCACTGTGTATGCCTAACGGTTGCCATGTAGTGATGAAGTCATTGTAACCAAAATGTAACCAAATGTAACCAATAGTCCATGTTTTTACTGTACTTAGCATCTCTGTGGCTTTCTTTGACATCAGCTCTGTTGTCCCATCTTTTTCATTCTCTCTATTCTAATGTAAAGGCACACATCATCCTTCCTGACATAGGGTACCTTTGAAAGCTAAGGACTCCTACTATGTCCATATCAGGGAGAAGTCAGTTTCAACTGCTCCGCCATGTGTCTGAGTGTCCTTCTTGTCTTTTGCACCTCTTCTGCTGCCTTGGAATTGAGACCCAAAATTGTTATTACAGTCTCAACAACACTCTGATCAACATCTTCTCTTTCTAAAGCTATTGCACAGTTCGGCCAGCGTACAATGCACTTTGATTGACCTCAAAGGTGAACGGCAGCACACAGACATAGTGCATATGGACCTTTTCGTAGAATTTTTATGTGTATTAATATTTTGCCTGCGTATATGTACATGCCTGGTTGCCCACAGAGGCCAGAAAGAGGGTATTGGATCCCCAGAAACTGAAGTTCCAGGCAGCGGTAAGCTGTTGTGTGGGTGCTGCACACCCTCTCCACACCCCTCCCCTTCATACAGACGTTACTACCCCAAACTGGGCCTTTGTGGACATCGCTCTGTTAAACCTGGTTCTGTTTTTCCAACTCTTGTCATTGACATGTCCCCGCCTTGCAGATTTCCTTTCCAACACAGAGATTCTGGACTTCCAGAGCTGGTCTCTGTTCTAGCTTAATTTCCCGTTACCATCATAGCACACATTTACAAGACACTGCTTGGAGGAGTGAGGGTGTCTTTCCTCTCACAACTCTAGAACACAGCGCTGCTGGGAAGCAGAGGCAGCGGGAACTCGAAGCAGCTCCTTAAAGACGTCACAGTCAAGAACAGAGTGGACGCTATGTGCAAGCTTATGCACAGCTGGCTTTCTCCACTCATGGGCAGCCGGGACCCAGCTAGAGGATGGAGTCCCCCCACCCCCAGGCTGGGCCTTGCCATATCAATGAAGGCAGTCGAGATAAGCGCCTCACCCACACGAGCCCACAGGCCAACCCGATCTAGGCAGTCCTTCACTGAGATCCTCAGGTGATTCCAGCCTGTGTCCAGTTTACAAAATCAAGAAACCCAGCCTCTTTTGCACTACTTTTGTCTAAAAAACCATGAGGCGCATTCACTTTTAATGCCAGGAAAGTTCTTTTCTGTTAAGTCCAAGATCATTACTAAATAGTTGTCTGCTTGCTCAGCTGTCTTTTGGGGGCATCTTCATTTTCGTCATGCTAGAGTTCTACTCTGCCACCTAAATCATTGCCTCTTTTTTGATGTTTTTATCTCATTTTCCTTGATTCTGAAAAAGTGACTCAAATTTGCTCTTTCTATTACTGATTTGATTATGAGCTGTACCAGGTAAGTGCTTTATTGATTCTAATGTATTTTCAATTTTGGAATTTCACATGCAATTGCATAACATTTTCCTTCCTCTCGTCATCTTCTCCATGCTCCATTTTCTCAACCCCTGCCTTCTATCCTCAGTGTCTTTTTTTCCTCATTTTTCATCTCTTGCTTCATGGGGTCTTTGAATGTTATTTAGAACACAAAGCATATGCTGCTTAAAATTTATTCCCATTTCTTGTGCTGAATCTTTTTCAAAGTATGTTCTTTCTTTGCCCCTTGAGTACTATATTTTCATTTCTTAAAGTTAGAAAATTTTTCACATGCCCCATAATGAGGTTCTGTTTTGCTTGTTTATTCAGCCTTGGCTGTTTTATCAGTTCTTTTATTCCTCTACAAAACAAAGAAAATGGATTTTTTTTTCTTAGATTCTATCACATTTTACACATTTTTTTCCCCTAATATTCTCCTAGCTCTTACACTGTGTAAATACTGTTTTCGTCATTTGGTGGTTGAGCATGCTCATACAGATATGTGCCCTGCCTAGGCACAAGCTGAATTCACACCTTTCTCTGTGTACTCATTCTGCCAAGGACCAGACCTGAAATGATGTGGTTAAAATAGGTTGAAACCTTTTACTTTGGACACCTACTCTCAAATCCATAGCCCAATTGGTGGCTTGCCTCAAGGTGTGGCTATTGTGAAGACCTGCAGAATCTCAAGGCAACACTCCTCAGACTCTTTGAAGACAGTATCGGGTTTCCAATATTGACTGAGTCTTCCAGGAGTAACGTTCCCACAGGGAAACATTAGACATGCTTGACGCTTATGCATGTGGAAGGCATCCTTATCTCATTTTCACCATGGATACAATTTTTCCCCATTCTTTGACACTTTGGAATATGGACGCTTTCTGTGTCCCAGGGACCCACCTATCTCGTTCAAGTTTCAATTCGATTGCCTCCAAAGCTCTGTCTGAATCTCTTCCTTCCTTTCATGCCGTAGAACTCACATTTAGCTGAAACTGAACAGCCATGTAAACAGCGTATTCTACAGCGGCACCTCTCTCCTGAGTCCTGCTGAATCTGTGCTTGGAGATTCTAGCTGCCACAGCAACAGAAGAAGCCCTCCCTTCTTCAAGACTCCAGCCAGCCAGCAAATTCGAATCTGCCTCTCCTGCCTCTTGCTTTTTTCTTTTGTCTTCTTTCTTAACAGAGCACCACTATGTATAGCCCTGCCTGTTGGCCTGGAACCTGCTATGTAGATCAGGCTGGCCTTGAGCTCACAGAGATATGTCTCTTAAGTGCTAGGATTTAAGATATGTGTCACCATGCTGGGTACTGTTGTTTTTGTTTTTTTTTTTCGTTTTAATGAATACTTTTCCATGTTCATGCATTTCAAGCTCTACTTTCCATGCTTATACTGATAAATAAATAAATACACACACACACACACATATACACACACACACACACATATGCTGAGCATATATATTGTTGAAAATAAATTTTTATTTCTCTTATACAATACATTCCAACTACAGTTTCCCCTCCCTCCAAGCTCCCTCAACCTTTATCTTTCCAGATAAACTTCCTCTTCATCACCCTTCAGAAAAGAGCAGACCTCTGAGAAACAAAACATATATGACAAAACAAGATATGATAAGGCAAGGCAAAAGCCCTCATACCGAGGTTGGACAAGGCAATCCAACTGGGGGGAGAGGGGAAGAGTCTCAAGAGCAGGCAAAAGGAAGCAGAGACACACCCGTTCCAACTGGTAAAGTCCCACAAAAACACCAACCTAACAACCATAACATATGCAGAGGACCCAGGCAGGCCTGTGCTTGCTGCTTTAGTCTCTGTGAACCCACATGAGACCTCCTTGGTTAATTCTGTGGGCCACGTTCTCCTATGTCCTCCATCCCCTTTGACTCCTATGTTTTTTTCTCCTCCTCTTCCACCAGGGTTCCTTGAGCTCCAAGGAAAGGGACCTTCCAATTTAGATGCTCTCACTGCATAATGTCTGGCTGTGGATCTCTGCACCTGCTTCCCTCTGCTGCTGCCAGAGGAAGCTTTTCTCATGGTGACTGGACAAGGCACCAATGTATGAATATAAAAGACTCATGTCATTGATTTTTTTTTTTTTTCTTATTTTTGTCAGTCATGTTTGGTTCCACCCTAGGTCTCTGGGCTATCTGGTCTCCAGTTCCTGGCCATCCAGGCAGTGTTGGTAATGGGGTTCCCTCTCTTGGCATGAGCCTCAAAATAAACCTGACATTGACTGGCCACTCCCACAACTTCTGTGCCATCATTGCCCAGCACATCTTGGAGGCTCAGCAGATTGTCGGCTGAAGGTTTTGTGGCTGGGCTGGTGTCCAGGTTTCTCTTTCAGTAGCTTGTAGCAAATCTCCCCACAGCAAAGAAGCTAGAATGTAAAGGTAAAGCCTCCTGTGCAGGCACCAGCTCAACCTATCCACATTCAATGAGCTGTGCTCAGCATTGGGGCCATGTTGTCGGCTTGTGAGGAGTGGCCTTCTGTCCTAACATTAACCACAGGACCCCGTTGGCCAACAACTCACAAAATGCAACCCAGTCCCATCAATGGAAGCCTTGCCGGGCTTTTCGAGATGGCCAGATGAGACTATACCCCCATTCCTAGGAGTCCTCAATAGGAAGTTTCTACTGCATTAGGCTTCTACACTGCCCTTAAGATTTTCCCCAATTCCAGCTGTCTTTCCTTGCACTGTCTCCTTCCATCCCATTCCCTCCTATATCAGATTCCTCCTGATCCTGTCCCAACCAGTCCATGTCTACCCATAAAATCTATTTTCCCTTCCCAGAGAGATCCAAGTGTTCCCCATAAAACCCTCCTTCTTACCTACCATTTCTGAGTCTAGATTGTAGCTTGCTTATCATTTACTTAATGGCTGGCTGATATCCATTTATAAGTGAATACATACCATATTTGTCTTTCTGGGTCTAGGTTACCTCACTCAAGATGATTTTTTTTGTCTAGTTCCACCTATTTACCAGCAAATTTCATGATGTCAGTTTTTTAAACAGCTGAGTAGTACTCCATTGTGTAAATGTACCACATTTGCTTTATCCATTCTTTATTTGAGGGATATCTAGGTTGTTACCAGTTCCTGGCTATTATGAATAGTCAGAACAAACATAGCTGTGTAAGTGACCTTGTGGTAAGATGGAATGTCTTTTGCGTATATGTGGAAGAGTGATATAGCTGGGTCTTGAGGTAGATCAAGTCCCAATTTTCTGAGGAATGACCTGAGAGACCAAAGTCTTAAAAATCAGTGGGTATTGTTTTAAAGTGTAAAGCCTGAGGCAAGGCTAGCTAGGTGGAGACATGTCCAGTAATGCCCTGAGGGGAAGAACTGGCCTTGCTGCATTCTTTCCTGCCCTCTAATTATACAGTTGCTAGGAAACCGTCCCATATGACCAGGACAGAACTGTTTGTAGTCTTGGCCCCTAAAGTGGACCAATCATTTTAAAAGTCAATTTTCCTTACCCAATCATGTAATGCCAAAGCATATAAGTCACTGCTTGTGTTTTTTTCCCTTAAAAACTTGGTACCCCTAGACCTCGGGGCCACATTCCTCTCCAGGTTCCACAGGAGGTTTGTGTCTTGTGTTCAAACACGTATACAGTTAAAAAAAAAACCTCATGTATTTACAGCAGAGTCTATTTATTCCTGGTCTTTTGGGGTTCGTGAGCTGGGCATAACAGACCATATTGATTTCCACAGGAGTTGTACAAGTTTCCATCCCTACCAGCAATGGAGGAGGGTTCCACTTGTTCCACATCCTCACCAGCATATGCTGTCATTTGTGTTATTGATCTTATCCATTCTGACAGGTATAAGATGGAATCTCAAAGTAGTTTTGATTTTCATTTCCCTGATGGCTATGGATGTTGAACATTTCTTTAAGTGTTTCTGAGCCATTTGAAATTCTTCTACTGAGAATTCTGTTAGATCTGTACATACCCCATTTTATAGTTGTATTGTTTGGGTTTTTGATACATAGTTTCTTGAGTTCTTTATATATTTTGGATATTAGTCCTCTATCAGATGTGGAGTTGGTGAAAAATTTTTCTCAGTTTGTAGGCGGCTGCTTTGTCTGATTGATGGTGTCCTTTGCCTTACAGACGCCCTTCAGTTTCATGAGGTCCCATTTGTTAAGTGTTGATTTTAATGTCTGTGCTGTGGTGTTCTTTGCAGCAGCTTGTCTTCTGTGCCAATGTGTCCAAGGCTATTTCCCACTTTCTCTTCTGTTAGGCTTAGTGTATCTGGTTTTATGTTGAGGTCTTTGATCCATGTGGACCTGAGTTTTGTGCAGGATGATAAATATGGATCTATTTGCATTCTTTTACATGCATACACTTGTTTAGAACAGCAACACTTGAAAAAAAATGTTTTGTTTTTTTTTTTCCTCAGTGTGTATTTCTGGCTTTTAAAACCAAAAGTCAGATGTCCATAGGTGTGTAGATTTATGTCTAGGCCTTCAATTCAATTCCATTGATCAACATGTCTCTTTTTATGTTAATATCATACCATTTTAATTACTCTAGCTCGATAGTAAAACTTAAAATCAGTTATAGCGATACTTCCAGAAGTTCTTTATTGTTCAGAATTGTTCTAGCAGTTCTGTTTTTGTTTTGTTCTGTTCTGTTTTGTTTCCACATGAAGTTGAGAATTGTCCTCTCAAAGCCTGTAAAGAACTGCGTTAGAATTTTGATGGGGATTGGACTGAATCTGGAGATTGCTTTTGGTAAGATGGCCATTTTTACTATGTTAGTCTTATCACACCATGAGCATGGGACATCTTCCCATCTTCTGATATGTTCTTCAAATTCTTTCTTTAAAGATTTTAAGTTTTTATCGTGCAAGTTTTCACTTGCTTGGTTAGAGCAAAGTATTTTATATCATTTGAGGCTGTTGTAAAAGGTGTTGTTTCCCTGATTTCTTTCTTAGTTCATCTGTCATTTGTATATAGGATTTTGTGACTTATTTTTGTATCCAGCTACTTTGCTGAAAGTACTTATCAGCTATAGGAGTTTCCTGGTGGAATTTTTAGGGTCACTTATTTAAGCTATCATGTCATCTGCAAATAAAGATACATTGACTTCTTTCTTTATAATTTGTATCTTCTTCAGTTGTCTTATTACTTAGCTAAAACTTCAAGTACTATATTGAATAAACATAGAGAGAATGGAAAACTGTGTCTTGTTTCTCCTCATTTTAATGGAATTGCCTTGAATTTTCTCTCCATTTAATTAGATGTTGGCTATATCCTTGCTGTAAATAGCCTTCATTATGCTTAGTTATGTCCCCTGTATCTCAAACCTCTCCAGGACTTTTATCATGAAAGGGTGTTGGATTTTGTCAAAGGCCTTTTCTGCATCTAATAATGAGATGACCATGTGGGGATTTTTTTTTCTTTCAGTTTGTTTATATAGTAGATTACTTTTACTGATTTTTCTAAGTTGAACTGTGCCTGCATCTCTGGACTGAAGCCTACTTATTCAGGGCGGATGATCTTGCTATGTGTTCTTGGATAGCAGTTCCAGGTATTTTACTGAGTATTTTTACATCTATAGTCATACTGAAAATTGGTATGTACTTCTCTTTGTTGATTCTTTTGTGGTTTGGGTATCAGGGTAATTGTGACCTCATAAAGTGAAACAGGCAATGCACCTTCTTTTTTCTATTTTGTGGAATAATTTGCAGAGTATTGGTTGTTAACTTTTTTTTTGAAAGTTCGGTAGAATTCTGGCCTAAAACCATCTAGCCCTAGACTGATTTTAGTTGGGAGACTTAATGACTGTTTCTATTTCACTAGGGGTTATAAGTCTGTTTAAATTGCTTATCTGATCTTGATTTAACTTTTTAATAAGTGGTACCTATTGAGAAAATTATCCATTTCTTTTATAATTTTCCAATTTAGTGGAGTACAGGTTTTTAAAGTATGTCCTATGATTCTCTAGCTTTCCTCAGTGTCTGCTGTTTATATCCCCTCTTTTTGTTTCTGATTTTTAGATTTTTAGATATTCTTTCTCCATCTTTTAGTTAATTTAGAAAAGGGTTTTTCTATCTTGTTGATTTTCTCAAAGCACCAATCCTTTGTTTCATTGATTCTTTGTATTGTTCTCTGTTTCTATTTTATTGATTTCAGCCCTCAGTTTGATTATTTCTTGCTGTCTACTCCTCCTGGATATGCTTGCTTCTTTTTGTGCCAGAGCTTTCAGGTGTTCTATTAAGTTGCTAGTATGAGATCTATCCAATTTTTTTTTATGTAGGCACTTACTGCTATGAACTTTTCTTTTAGCACTGATTTCATTATGTCTCATAACTTTGGGTATGTTGCATATTCATTTTCATTGAATTCTAAAAAGTCTTTAATTTCTTTCTTTATTTCTGATTTTTTTACTTCACTTTTCATTCAGTCAGTTTCATGAGTTTGTAAGCTTTCTGTCACTCTTATTGTTCATGATATCCCGCTTTAATCAATGGTGGTCTAATAGGATGCAGGGAGTTATTTCAATTTTCTTGTAGCTGTTCAGACTTGCTTTGTGTCCAAATATGTGGTCAGTTTTGGAGAAAGTTTCATGAGGTGCTGAAACACCTCATGTTTGGGTGAAATATTCTGTAACCACCTATTAGGTCCATTTGGTTTATAACATCTCTTAGCTCTAGTATTTCTGTGTTTAGTTTTTGTCTGGATGACCTCTCCATTTCTCAGAGTAAGGTACTGAAGTCTCCCACTAACAGTGTGCGAGTGTCACTATGTGATTAAACTGCAGTAGTGTTTCTTTGCAACTTGAGCACCCTTGTTTTGGGGGCATTGATGTTAAGAATTGAAATGTTCTTTTGGTAGATTTTTCCTTTGATGAGTATATAGTGTTCTTCCCTATCTCTTTTGAATAGTTTTGGGTTGAAGTCTGTTTTGTAAGATATTAAAATGTCTACTCCAGTCTACTTCCTTATGTCTATTTGATTGGAATATCTTTTCCCAACCCTTTACTTTGAGGTATTGTCTATCTTTGATGTTGAGCTATATTTCTTAGATGCAACAGAAGGATGGATCCTGTTTTCCCATCTATTCTATTAGTCTGTGTCTTTTTATTGGGGAATTGAGACCAACCATTGATACTGAGAGATATCAATGACCAAAAATTGTTCATTCTGTTATTTTGTTGGTGGTGGTGGTGGCAGTGTTGGTGGAGGTGGTGGTGGTGATGTGTGTGCCCTGTGCTTCCCTTTTTTTTATTGTGCTGGTGTGAGTTTATTTCCTACGTTTTCATGGGTGTAGTTAACCCCCTTGGGCTGACGTTTTCCTTCTAGCACCTTCTATAGGTCTAGATTTGTAGGTAGATATTGTTTAAATTTGAGTTCATCATGGAATATGATTTGGTTGGAAATATTTTCTGGGCCTTTGAGCTGGGATTCTCCTCTTTCCTCTATTCCTATTATCTTTAGGTTTGATCTTTTCATAGTGTCCCAGAGTTACTGGATGTTTTGTGTTAGGAATTATTTAGATTTAACATTTTTCTTTGGCTGATGTATTCATTTGTTTTATTGCATCTTCAATGCCTGAGACTCTTTTGTCTCTTATATTTGTTGGTAAAGTTTGTTTCTAGAGTTCTTGTTTAAATTCCTAAATTTTTTATTTCTGGAGTTCCCTCAGTTTGTGCTTTCTTTATTGCTTCTATTTCCATTTTCTTGCTTTGAACTATTTCTTTTCTTTTCCTTCCTTCTTTTTTCCCTTTCCTTCCCTTCCTTCCTTCCTTCCTTCCTTCCTTCCTTCCTTCCTTCCTTCCTTCCTTCCTTCTTTCTGGCCAGGTGTTTATTTTCCTTACAAGTAGGATGGTTCACAAACACAGTAGAAGGGCTTCAGCACTGTGGGGGAGGGGAGCATCCTGCCTATTAGGGGGAACTGATCTTGGCCTTAGTGTACACTGAAAAGGGACTGGAAGGTGATTTCTTCTCTTTTCCTTGGTAGGGCCTGAAGGAACAGAGTTGTTTTCACTCCTTCCACCTGTCAGCCAGGAAGCCAACTAGGTGACATTGTATTCTAATCATTGTAAGTGGTAAAGGGAGTGGCCTGGTTCCAGCTGTTATAGGGAGCTGTAAAAGGTTCAGGAAGGTACAGTGTGGATTAGGTCACAAGATGGGGCAGATGACATCATCAGAAACAGGTGACGGGTAGGAACAGTTAACTACATTTTTGGGCAGCCTACTCTTGGCTTAGCAGGCAGGTAGGGGAGATGGGCAGCACTTACCGTTTGGCATTGATGGTGTCCACAAATTCAGGCTTCAGAGAAGCACCACCCACAGGAAAATGTCCACATTGGGCTGGCTTGCCAGCTCTTTGTAGGCTGTTCCAGTCACAGAACCTCCACAAATGAATCCGGTGCTTTGAGCTACTGCATCAGAGACATTGGATTTCAGCCATTCCTTGAGCTTCTCATGTACTTCCTGAGCCTGTTGAGGTGCTGCCATCTTGCCAGTACCAATGGCCCACACAGGCTCCTACTCCAGGACGACTTTGTTCCAATTCTTCTCATTGCCTGTGATGACCTTGGTTTGCTCAAAAACAACCTTCTTGGTGAAGCCGGCTTCCCTTTTTGTCTAACTTCTCCCCAATGCAGGAGATCACTACAAGTCTCTCTGCTAGGGCATGGGCCACTTTCTGCCCAATCAAGTCATCTGACTCCCGGAAGACAGGCCTTCTCTCCGTGTGCCCTGGTACTACCCACGTGGTTTCTAAGTCTTTGATCATACCAGGGCTGATCTTCCCAGTGAAGGTTCCACTGGTCATTTTGTAGCAGTTCTGTGCAGCCACAGCAAATTTGGGATCTAGTTTCTGCCTGGTGAAGTCAATGTGGGCAGTGAGGGGTTCACAAACCACCTCAGCGTCTGCCAGCACCTTGCTGGCCTTGTTCAAGGTGCAGATGAATTCTCCCAGGTACTTCTTCCTCCGTTCATCTTCCAGGTGAACCCCATGAAGAACTTCCTGCAAGTCACCCTGGCACTAGGACACTCTCCTTGAAGGTATGAGCCTCCTTGAACAATTCCCTTAGTGTCCTTCAACTGTTGATTTGTTTGTTCTTGGCTTTCTTTATGGGATTTATTCATTTCCTCCAATTGTTTGCGTTTTTCTGGATTTCTTTAAGGGATTTGTTCATTTCCTTTTAAAGAACCTCTTTCATCTTTGTATATTTGGTATTTAAGGTCTTCTTGTGCTTCAGCTATGTTGGAATATTCAGGCCTGCAGCAGTAGGACAGCTGGGATCTAGTGGAGACATATTGTCCTGTTACTGATTGTGTTCTTATATGAGCAGCTAGGGATCTGGGTTTGGGGTGATTATAGGTCTAGAGGCTGTCTGTCTTTGTTGGTTAGGTGTTTTGTTCCTTGATTTCTGTTTTTTTGTCTGGATTTTCAGAGAGTGCAATGGTTGTATGCTGCCTGCTTTACTGACCTGTTTGGCTGGTGTGTCCACAGGGAATGCCTGATGGTATTGGAGGCTGGGACGCACTTCAGAGTTAGGGAGGTGGTCAGGAGGGGATAGCCTGTGGGCTCCACAGGAGAGGGGGACTCCGGAAGCTGTAGCTAGTGTTCTATTGCAGCACTAGGAAGGAGACTGACTGGTTGGGTCTAGGGGAACAGAGAGAGTGGGAACGGTCTGCTGGCATCTATCCTGCTCTTTTATTTTGCCCTATCTTTAATTCTAAAGGAACGATTATGCTTATAGATGACAATGGATGGTCATTGTGTTCTTATTTTAGAATGCTAGTCTGCAACACAGTTTGATTCAGCTCAAGTTTCTGAGAGAAATGTACACTGCTCACTGATAACCTCTCACCTTGCCTTTGAACATGGGGTGTGTTGGTGTGTGGGTGTGTGTGCGTGTTTTAAGTTCTGGAAATTATCTGTCTCTCTTGCAACTTTGCTCTTCTGGGGAATTCCCAGCCATTGGGCAAGAGTCAACCCAAACAGTGTCCATTGTGAATTTTTATCTTATTGATAAGGAATATTTAATATGTCACTTCTCCATGTTCCCCAACTACCAAATACATACTCCCCTATGTCAGTGTTCTTAGGTTGTGGTAGGGGAGAGTCCTGGTATGGCATCCTGGTAATACTGTTCACTGCCTGGTCTCCTGTGTGAACCTGTGAGCTCTCTGAAAACCAGCATACTGGGGCTGGATGGAACCTCACTACCAAGGGTCCACCACTGTACTCTCAGCCAGCTTCTCTCATCATGCTGATCTTGAGCTATGGCCTAACATTTTCCTTTGCTTGGCGGTGCTGTGAATAACCCATAGTGGTCCAAATGATGTCCATCAGCTACTAGAGGCTGAGTAGAGAAATATTGCTTTGTGGGACCTAGCTACTAAATCTTAAAAGAGTAACTTCTTTCTCAAAATGTCTGGTGCATTGAGCGTGATAAGAAATAGACAAGCAGGACATATGGCCTTAATGGAAATGAAGGGCTTTAAAAGGAGATTGGATATGACATAAGCCATTGGCTTTCCAATGTACCCTTACCCACAACTAGGACTGTGGGACAAAGACGTAAAGGAAAGCATCACATCACTGTACAGACATCCCATTATACCTGAACATTTCCATGAGGCACTTGCTGTAGGGTTGGTTTACATCAAATCTGCAAGGAATGTTCTCTGCTCAGAACCCACTCCGGAGAAATCTGAGCTCCGCATTCCTTTCACCCATAGTCTGGAAGCTTCTTTATCAGGGCTAGAATTCTGGTCAGTCCTGAGGAGCCCTGACTGGAAGAAAACAAGAGGCTCTGTCTAGCTCACCATTATCCAAGAAGCTTGGCTTCGGACAGTGTCTCTGTATGCAAGTGAAGGACACCAGCCCCATTCTGTGCCACACTGATGAAGAGCAGCCATGCCCACACTTCCCATGAGTGTCAAACTCCTTGTGCTTCTGTGTTAGCTTCACTTCTCTTCCACTCTGGATGCTTTGCCTGCCACCTTTACACTCACCATTGCTGTCCGGTCAAGGTTCGTTCAGCAACCCAGACACAAGTAGAGCATTCCAGCAGTGGCGTTAATAGCAAGGGGTTGTTAATATAGGCCAAAAAACCTGACAGGCCAATGGAAACCTGCAGAAAACAGCTGTCACCTGTAGGGCTGAGGGAGCAAGAGAGAGAACTCTTTCCCACCACAACCTAAGACCATCAGGAAGAGGGGAAAGGCTCGTGCTGTGGATGCTCAGGTATCGTGGGCACCATGACTAACAACCAGGTTTTGGGGTGTGGCATGCTTGTGTTCTTAACTAGACGTTCACCATAGTGATGTCATTGTTGAGGAGTTTCCACATGGACAGGTTGGGTGAACTGTCCTCTTGAGCTGGAGGCAGCTCTGCCTTTGGTGCTAGAGAGATGCACCCAGAGGTGAAAGCAGGCAGGGAGCTCATCCTGCTATCTTCCGACCCTCCACCCTTCTGCTCGTTTCTCTCAGTGTCAGAAGGACCTGGACATATTTTGAAGTGTCCTAGGAGACTAGAGAGAAATGTGCTTGAAGCTCAGTGAGAGTGAAGAGAGAAATAACTCAGAAGTCCCCTCCTTGGAACTTGGGACTCTGCCTTCTTGTTGTGGTACTTCTGCAAGGGGATGGAAGTCGGGGAAGGGCTGTCCTTTCTTCTGCTGTCTGTGTTAGTCACAGTGTCACATGTGACCAAAAGAAAGAAACAAGCCAAGGCAAAAAGATGTTATTTTTGGCTCATAGTTTCAAAGGGGCTTTGCTTCATCCTGGCAGAGGAAGCCATGGGAGCAGGAGAGGCTCATTCTGGCAGTGAGGGCAGAGTATCCCCATGGTAGCAAACAGGAAACAGATATAGACAAGGCTAGAATCATGTCAGGCTACAACCTTCAAAGGCCTGGCCCTAATATCTTCCTTCTGTTCTTCCTGTTACGTGTTCCGTAGCCTTCTAAAATATTGACACATACTAGGAGATAAGCAATCAAAACGCAAGCCTACAAGGAACATTTCAGATTCAAATCACAATGCTGCCCCTTTTCTCTTCTGTTGTATTTTGATAAGAACAAAGTGTCATGTGCACAACATATTCTTTTTCCTGATGAACTGAGTGTTTGTCCATGGAAAAAGGGATTCAATTAGGATGCGCAGCACTGCATCTTAGTCTTAGGTAGACTTCTCCAACCTTAGCACTGGATTGTCTTTGCTGAATAGGGCTTTCTTGCACACTGAAGCACACTTGGCAGCATTCCTGAGTGTACCCATTAGATGCTCACAGTTCCCTGCTTTTCCACATTGCCAAATTCTCCCTACTGGGCAAAGTCACCCATGGCTGAAAACCACCATTGTAATGGTAAAGAGGAAAATTTTCCACAATTTTTGCCTGACTACATCTCTTAGAACCAGATTCACACATCTCTCAAAGAAAGGGACAACACTCTATGAGATGGTTCAGGAAGTAAAAGCATTTGCCACTTGAAGACCTGAGTTCTATCCCCGGACTTCACATGATTGAAGAAGAGAACACATTCTGAAAAGTTGTTTTCTGATCTACGCACATGCACACGCAAACATAAGCCAAACTTGTGCCTCCCCGCCCCATCAGAAATAAATAAATAAAATGTACTTTTTGTTTTTAAAGTGGGCCATTAAGGTGACTCAGCAGGTAAAAGTGCTTGTTGCCAGGTCTGACAATGCAAGTTCTGTTCCTGGAACCCATATGGTAGAAGCGGAGAATCAACTCTCACAAGTCTCCCTCTGTCTTCCACATGTGCCTGGTGGTGCCTGTACATGCATGTGCATGCTCACAGACACACATACTTCTCTTAAAACCTTTCTTAGTTAGGGTTTTGTTGCTGTGAAGAGAAACCGTGATCACAGTAACTCTTATAAAGGAGAATATTTAATTGGGACTGATTTTACAGTTTCAGAAGTTTAGTTCATTATCACCATGGCAGGAAACATGGCAGACACGGTGCTGGAGAAGGAGCTGATAGTTCTACATCTTGATCCACAGGCAGCAGAAGGAGACTGTGTGCCACAGTGGGCATAGCTTGAACATCTGAGACCTCAAAGCCCGCCCCCACAGTGACACACTTCTTCCCACAAGGCCACACCTGTTCCAACAAGACCACACCTCTTAGTAGTGCCACTCCCTGTGGGTCAAGCATTCAAACACGAGTCTGTGGGGACCATTCCTATTCAAACCACCACAGCAGCCTAACCTCTTCCGATCACATTGATCTCCTGTACTTCTGAAATGCTTCTACCTATCATGGGTGAATGGTCTCCACTAGTCTCACAAAAAGGCATTGGTGGGTATCATAATTCAAAACTTACATCCCCCAAGTCTTAAAATTACTTATTCTAAAATAATCTCAAGAAAGACTTCATCAGCTCATTCCCTGAACTTGATGGTATTCAGTGCTAGGCACCATCTCCACCCATGTGAAATGGTAATGTCATTTTACCATCCACTACCTTTATGAAGCAGGTGCCTCCACCCCATGCCCCATACCACCACCCACACACATAAGATGAAACGGTTCAGAAATGGCACTGTTCATTCATGTGACAATGGAAGAACATTGGGGCGCACCCCAGTCTACCATCCTCATTCTCCAGCAGACAGTTGTCCTCAGTGATGTGCATACACCCATTTCCTGGTTCTAAGCCCTGCCAGCAGACCATGCCTACAGGCCTGCTTGTGGGTAAGGATGCCTAAAAGCCACAAACAGCCTCCACTTGTTGCTACACTCGTGCACTTTGATTGGACATCGTCACAATGCGTACAACCATATATTTAGAGTCTTTACAATCCTAATGGAAAATCAAGGAGAATCAAGATATATTTTTAACTTACTCAGGACTGAGACTGGAAGAAGAAGAGACTGGAAGACTGAACTCAACCACCTGTCTCCTCCAGCAAAGAGGGGTTGACAGCTGGAGGAGACACAGAAGAGGAGCAAGAAAAAAAAAAGCTTGTCAGTAAATATTAATATGTTACCACAATTGTTGAGATTACAAATATCAGGCAATAATATTTGCCTCAGCTAAAAGTCAAGAATAGCCTTCCAGCTGGGGTAGCTCAGGCCTTAACCCTCACACCTGGAAGGCAGAGTCAGGAAAACTACAAGTTTGATTCTAACCTGGCCTATATAACATATACTATCACAACAACAGCACAAACTTAAATAAAACCTGAGAGCTGACACCCAAACTTCCACCTGTAACTTGGGTATTCTATGTTTTTTCACTAGCATTTCTATTTCAATGCTACATTTCTTTTAGACTTATGGAGAGAACCATTTGTTAAAATCTCTCAAAGCATGGCACACTAGAAAGGGTGCTGGATGTGGAACTGTCAGGCATTTGAGTTTTGGACAGTTCTTTGCTGTGTGCTCATGTGCCTCAGTTTTTTTCATTTCTGATAAGAAGGGAATGGGTGGATGTCTCTAAGCTTAGAAAAATGTCAACTCGTTATGGTAAAAGTTTGTCAGTGGCTTTGGTCCAAGAGTTTCCCAAATTTGTTTTTACTTCATTTGCATGAATAGTCAGACAGTAAACAGAACCTGGACACCCCCCCACTTCAGTTCATTCATTCACAAAGAGATTATAAACACAATATTTGCCTCCAACAAGCTGTTTTGTTGTAGTGAAAATAAGAGATGAAGTAGCAATCTAACATCAATGTAATACACTCCCCCAAATTGTGAGAAATCTTTATTACAAGTATTCTCTTTGGGTATGAATAAAAGCTGATCAATATGTAAACATTGAGATTTCTTTCCATAAATTGTGGATTTTGTAGAAATAATTGGTATCTGCCTAAGTAGTATTTGTTACTCTAGCTCGTAATTACTCTATTTATTTCCCCATTCTCTCTTCATCAGTTTGATCATCCTTTTCTCTCTCTTCTGAGGCCCCCAAATACAGAAAGAGTTACAGCAAGCTTGTGTAAACAGATTCACACAAGGGAATGCTTATGTTTCCAACCCCCAACAAAGAACTAAAGCAAGAACTCTAGTGCTGAAAAGTCACTGAGTCTTCATTTCCGAGTCTGCCATTCCTAAAGCTGGGAATGAACTTACACTCAACATCTTGTCATTTCTCTGCCTGTTCTCTACACACTGGGACCTATTCACTCACATAATTCTATCCTCAGTGTCAGACCTCAGAGACTCAGAGCCTGAAGTTGCCATCCTTTGTCCATATTACTTCATTAAAATTGTACCAAAACCTCAAAGTCACATTTCAAATAAAGAGTATGTATGGTTTGGAGAGAGCTGATTGGGTACTATGAAACCTGCCTTCCAAGAGGCCATGCAGAGCAGCGGATGGGATGTAGAGGGACCATGTGAAAGGCTTAATATGATTCCTTTTTATCAGCTTTACCATTTCGTGAAATTCTTGAAATCTTTAGTATGTGAAAAACTAGCCAGTCCTAGATCAAAGAAAGGTGGATATGTTTTAATCCATCTGTGTAGTCTTTGCTTTATTTTCTTGTTTAGGATCTATGAGCCTGGGGTCTTTCACAAAGATACAGTACTGGAATAGAAGTTATCTTAGCTTCCTTCCAAGAAGATTACAGAAACAAACAAAACTAGTTGGGTGTGGTAGTATGCACCTGTAATTTTAGTCCTCAGCCTTGGAGGTAGGAGGATCAGGAGTTCAAGGCCATCTTCAGCTGCATAGCAGGTTCAAGGTCAACCTGAGCCACCAGAAATCCTATCAAAAAAAGAAAAAAAAAAAAACACAATACAAAACCTGAACGCAAGGAAGTTGTAAAGATATCCCCACAGGATGTCACAGGGCCAAGCAGCAAGTGGCATCAGATGGGAAGATGTTTCCACTCCCTTCAACGAAACGTAACCACGTCTTTTGTTGATGATGAAATGGTCTCATACTGTAGACCTATGCCCTCCCCTAGTCCACTGATAGGGGAGGACCTCCTCCCCTTTTATCTGACTCTAGCTTATCAAGTCTTCTCAGGGTTAGCTGCATTGTCTTCCTCTGTGGCCTGGCAAGGCTGCACACACACACACACACCCCAAGGGAGAGATGAACAAATAGCCAGCCACTGAGTTCATGTCAGAGTCAGCCCCTGATCCCCTTACTAGAGAACCCACTTGGAAGCTGAGTAGCTTATGGGTTTCATCTGAGCAAGGGGTCTAGGTCCTCTCCATGCATGGTCCTTGGTGGGAGTATCAGTCTCTGCAGATCCTCCACGGGCCCAGGTTTTTTGGCTCTGTTGATCTCCTTCTGAAGCTCCTGTCCCCTCCAGTTCTTTATATCTCCCCCTTCTTTCATAAGATTCCCTGCACTCTGCCCAGAGTTTGGCTACGCGTCTCAGCATCTCCTTCGATACCCTGATGGGTAGAGTCTTACAGAGGCCCCCTGTGGAAGGCTCCTGTCCTGTTCACTGTCTACTCTTACTTCAGATGTCTATCCTATTTGTCCTTCTAAATGAGGTTTTAGCCTCTTCTAGGGTTCTTGAAGGAAGAACATAAAAATTATCAAATAAACACTTTCTCCAAGGAAATTTTAAAAATCATGTATCTGTGGTGCTGATGAAGGTGTGAGAACAGAGAGAAACCATTCATGCAGACTTTCTCACATGAAATTTGAATCAAGTTCTTTGAAATATGTATGTCTTTCAACCTGGCAATTTCTCATGAAGTAATTTATCTTAAGGAAATGACACAATCTCATAATGAGCCTGTTTTTCCAAATACACTCCAGATGCCTTACAGTGACTAGAAATAAAAATAAATTTTAATATTGATACCAAATTGATCCCTTCATTGTTACTTCCATGAGTGGAACATGAAATGGCCTACCCCAAGCATAATCACTAAGAAACTAGTTATGACATACTGGAAAGTTTTGAATTATACTAAAATGGCAAATAGTTACACAGTTCTAGAAGCCATGGAGAATTGGGTCTGCCCATTGTGTGAAAGCATTTTGTAGGAAACATACTTCATTGATGAACATTTGAAGCAGAGTTCTTACTAATTTCCTTGGACATTTATGTGCTTAGAAAAAAAAAACTGTCTTTCAGACATTCAAAAATTCCTGAATTTAGAGTGAATTATTTTGTCATAAATATATTCATATGTTTTAGGAACTGTAGACAAATAGTTTACTCTTTACACAAACTATGCCAATACATTCAAGTGATTGTATCTAATAAAATAAAATAATTTATTTTTATCCGATAAGCTTTAAAAATTACCTATGATATTGGAAAGACAGTTCAGCTGAAAGCTGTATTTTCTCAGCTGGACTTTGCTGTTGGTGTCACCAGCATACATCCACAGCTTTGGTGTTTGGTCATGTATCCACATGTGTCTGTATTTACACTGTGTGTGCAACACAAACACTAACCATCTCTATATACTGATTTATAAGAATTTATAAGATAACTTGACTCCCTAAGCTGTTACTGAATCACATTTCTCAGATAGAAGTCAGCTACCGTAAATCAAAAACAGCAGTAAGAATCCTTGGCCAGAAAAACCCATAGGCCCTCCCTCCCTCCCTCCCTCCCTCCCTCCCTCCCTCCCTCCCTCCCTTTCTTCCTTCTTTCCTTTCCTTCCTCCTCCCCCCTTCACTACCTTTCTCATTCCTTTATCTCTGCCTTCTTGCCTTTCTTTTTTTCCCCTTGCAGTAAGGATTCATGCGCTTGCTCTGTAGCTGAGTATGGCCTTGAAGTTGGAATTCTCCTGCTTCTGTGTTTTGAGTTCTGCAATTATAAGTAGGCAATGTGTCCAGAGCGCTGAAAAGAGGACTCCGGGCTTTCCGCACACTAGGCACACACTTTATCAACGGAGTTACATCCCTACTCGTCCAGAGACGGCTGTAGCAGCATGAGTCACCTGCCTACACAAACGCCATTCTTCATTTCCTCCTCAATGACAAAATCCAGCTCTGTTCAGGCTCAGTGCAGGCTTGTGCTCCTAGAAGGGCAGACTGAACCCCAGAGACAACAGGTAAATCCATTTATCTAAGCCATTTACGGTAACTTTATTGTTGTGGTCAGTTACTGTTTTAAGTAAGAACAGAAAAAACTTCTTGTGAGACTCACATGAGTGATGTCTGCCAAGAGAGCTCGGTCAATATTTTATTGTGCTTGGACCCAAGGAAGTCCTGTGTCCCCTTCTACCTGTCTAGCTGTTGGCTACATGTAATGTGAGTCTTCTGAACTCAGGAAATGAAGGTTTTATATTGGGCATAACAAAACAGAAAGACAGAAGGAAGCTTGTACACCTTGGTGCTGTGATGAAATAACTGAACTATCAAAACCTAGAATTTTCCCACTTCTGAACCTCTTACCAATGAAGAAACATTATTTTGTTTTGTGTCTTACCAATATTTTTGTTTGTTTGTTTGTTTAAGCATAAGATTTTAACATCTTGCCTTTGAGGCAGGTGAAGACACCCTTTACAGTGCCCCAAAGGTTGTCTGGCACTCCAGTATGAAAGGATATGGTCTGGTATTGTACTGGCTTAGGGTACAAAAAAGCACGTTAATTTGAGGTTTAGACTCTCCTAAACTGGAGTTGGACAAAGGTGAACAAGACATGTTTTGGGGAGATGGGAAGGGTGTGGGCTTGAGTGCTTGCTGACAGAGGAAGCTGGTCATGGGTGGACCCCAAACTGCAAAGGGTAGTTCAAACCCTCAAGCCGGGTAGCAGCTGCCATAGTGACCTCCGTCTGCCCAGTTCAACAGTTCACTGCTCTGCAACCACTACTGGATCTCCCTCTGGACCCCATGACATTCCTCCTGATGTGAACACTGCTTCTGCTGAGTCACTGTGTCTATCGTGGCCCTTGAGATATGGACCCCATTGTGCCCTGCACAGACCATGGCCACCACAGGCCCAGAGCTCATGTAGCAGATAAGGGCCGGATAGAATGGCTTCCCCCGTAGGTCCCAGTAGTGCTCAGCAAGGATGCCCTCCAGTGCCTGCAGCATCTTCATCCCCACCAGCTTCAAGACCTGCCTCTCAGTGTCGTATCACAATCCCCACCAGGCTCCGCTGCACCTCATCTGGTGTCACAGCAACCAGGCTCCTCTCCTGAGGCCAGGAGGGCCCCCGGAACTAGGGCAAACCACCAGGCTTGGAAAGTGTGGCCCACACAACAACGCTCGCAGGGCCCGCAGCACAGCACGTCCAAACAGATAGCCCATGGCGTGCGCTGGTGCGGCGCCTTACGCAGCACCGTGCCTCACCAATATTCAAGTCACTTTGCGTTGGACCTTCTGCTATGAGCGCTCCACCTTCTACACCTCTCAACAGCTCCTATACCTCACTAAATTTTAACTTTCCTCCATGTCCTGCTGTTGTATGAAAATGCTTAAATAAAACAATATTTTTGTTTATTAATGAGAAAAACTATAATGCGTCCTACCGCAACTCAAGGCATCTGTGATGGCTTCAGTGGGAATGTCAGATCACCAGGAAGGTCATCCATGCTAGCGATTCTGTGGAGGGTGCCCGGAGGGGAGATCCCGTAGAGCAGCCAACTGTGGAACTGGGCAGACGGAGGTCACCATGGCAGCTGCTACCCGGCCTGAGGGTTTGAACTAGGCTTTGCACTTTGGGGTCCACCCATGACCAACTTCCTCTGTCAACAAGAACTCAAATGTTCAAACATTTGGCCCCAGTTGGTCCGTTGTGGAGGCTGTAGCTCCTCTAGGAAAATACAGCACTGGAAGGTCTGTAGGCTGTGCCCCCTTCTATTATTTTTCTTTTACATCCCAGCTACAGTTTCCCCTCCCTCTCTCACCCCATTCCCTCCCCCTCCCCTCCCCCTCCCCCTTTCCTTCCCTGACCCCATCCACTCCTCCTCCATTTCTCTTCAGAAAAGGGTAGGCCTCCCATGGATACCAACCAAACTTGGCATCTCAAGTTGCAGTAAGGCTAGGCACCTCTCCTCATATGAAGGCTGGATGAAGCAGCCCTGTATGAGGAAAGGGTCCCAAAAGCTGGCAAAAGAGTCAGAGACAGGGCCCACTCCCACTGTTAGGAGGCCCACAAGAACAAGCTACACAACTGTAACATATGTGCAGAGGGCCTAGGTCAGTCCCATGTGGGCTCTCTGGTTGTTGATTCAGTCTCTGTGAGCCCTTATGAGCCCAGGTAGGTTGATTCTGGGGCACCTTCCCCCTCTCTTGTGTTAGGATGAGAATGTGATTGGCCACTTGCCATCCCTGTTGCCAAGCTATCCATGCCTGTTGTCAAGTCTTCCCTACCATAAATGGACTCTTCCTTCTACGGAACTATAAGCTGATATAAATCCTTTCTTCCTTAAGTTGTTTTTCTGTCTGGGTATTTGCATAAGTTACTTTTCTATTGCTGTGATAAAACATACAGCCAAGAAATTTATAGAAGAAGAAAGAATATTTGGAGCTTATAGTTCCAGAGGGTTAAGAATCTCTGACTGCAAACAGGAAGCAGAGAGAGGTGGAGGGAGAGGAAGAAGGGGAAGAGGAGAGGGAGGGAAAGAGAGAGAGATAGTAGTGATGGTGGGAGGCTTTTAAACCTCCAAGCTGCTCTCCCATTCACTTCCTCCAGCAAGCCACACCTCCTTAGCCTCCCCAAAGAGCAGAGCAAATGGAGACCAAGTATTCAAATGTCTCAGAATACAGGGTACAATCCATTCAAACCACTCCATTGTGTTATGGCAACAGAAATGACACTAATAGAGCATTCAAATAATTTCAGCTGAAGAATATGTTAACCAAACAATGAAAACAGATTCAGGTGGCAGTGTGTTTGCAAACAATACACTGTGCTCTCCAAGCATACAATAACAACTACTTCCATCAAAAGCAGTCACGGTGGTAGCCAAAAAAGATTCCGGTGCAGGTAGGGTAGGGGCTCATTCAGGGGAAGATTCTGAAACGGATTAGCATGCCAAAATTTGTTAGGAATGACCTCGAGATTGACACTTTATGGACAAGGAAGAAAATAGCAAGCTGGGTAGAGTGGGCTCAGTGATGTCCTTAGCAACGCTATTGGTGGTTCTAGGATTAAGACAGCACTTCTGAATTAGACTGAACGTGAAGACAGAAGCAGGAGAACTCTGCAAGTTCACCTTGCCGGGCCGAGGGATATGGCAATTCCTATGTCAAGGTAGTTGTCTTCAGTCTAAGTAACTTCACAGAGAGGACCATCCACAAAGAGATAAGTGGCTTACTCCTCCCAATACTGTGCCACAATTCCTCCACTGCGAAGGGACACAGTTATACTTCTCAGAGCCTTATAGAAATCGCACATTTGGGAGAAGGTCAGGAGGTCAGGAGGCTGATCGCACACAAGCATTTAGTATCAGAATCACACAGCTCCTACTTTAAGGCCTTGGCTTCTCTGACATCCTGAGAAAACAGGCGAGGCTGAGCTTGGGACACACAGGAGCAGCAGTACAGACAGGGCCGCCTCTCCTACTGTGGTTTATCCAGACAAGGCATGAGATTCAGGCCTCTTCCTGACTCCATTCTCGGCTTGGATGGTGTCGTACTGAGTGCATTAGCGAGCAGACTTTTACCTGAAACATCTCTTACAGAGTGCTTCACTGGAAGGATTGAGAATTAAACGTTCTTATACAGAAGGAAGGGGCTGTTTGAGAACCTACAATAGGTTTCCAAGGATTGTCACTGTAAACCTTACCAACTGAAAGCTGATTACGTGCAGTGGTGGTTTTGTGTGTGATCTGACCCAAGCACAAACCCACAACATTTACCTTTCAGTTTTAACGGAATTAATTTTTTTGTTAAAATTTCATAGCCATTGCTGAATCACTATGTGCTCACACATGTACACGTGCTGGTCCAGAGTGAAGCTACTTCTGTGCTCTGTAGAGGCACTACCCAAGCTGTAGTGGCGTGAACACAGTCACTGTATATAGTATGAAGAAGCTGCTGCAGTACTGTGAGCTCAGTCGCTGTAGTAGTATGAAGCTGCTGCAGTACTGTGAGCTCAGTCGCTGTACTAGTATGAAGAAGCTGTTGCAGTACTATGAGCACAGTCGCTATAGTAGTATCAGCAGTCGCTGCCATTGGCCCTTTAGAGAACTGTTACTCTTCATGATTGTTTCCGTTTGTGGCTTTTTGTGAGCTGGGGTTTTGCTAACAGCCTAGTCTGGCCTTACACTCCCCAGTGTTGGAATTCCTTGTGTGTACCACTATACCCTGAAACTCTGTAGAATTTTTAAAAATTACTTATGTTTACTTTATGCATTTGGATGTTTTGTCTGCATATATGTCTGTATACCGCAGACAAGGCTGGTGCCCACAGAAGCAGAGGAAAGCATTGGATGCCCTGGACTGGAGTTAGGAACATACGAGCCTCTAACGTGGGTGTTGGCAACTGACCCCGGGTCCTGAGGAAGAGCAGGCAATGCTCTTAACTGCCCAGCCATTTCTCTGGCCTTCTGTAGGAGTCTTAAACAGCGACAACAAAATCAAATACAGCATCATCACTGTCAGCTGTCACAAATGCAGTGTCTTTAAATGATAGTACGTGTGTGTGTGTGTGTGTGTGTGTGTGTGTGTGCGCGCGCACCTGAGGTCAGCTTTGCATGTCTTTCTTGACCACTTTTCCACCTCATTTTTGAGCAAGGTCTTTTGTGTACCAAGAGCTCACCATAAGCACCAAGAATTTGCTTGTCTCCATCTGCCCCCTCCACCCCACAACCCCAGAGTTGGATTATAGGAGGCATCTCCATGATTGGAGTTTATGTGGGTGCTGAACATCTGAACTTAGCCCCTCATGCTTCTGTGACAAACACTTTACCCATGGCGCGATCTCCCCACCCCTAAATTACATCGGGTTGATGCTGAACATTGTAAGGCTGCTGTGAGACACTGGAGATCACATGGGAACATAGACCAAATGAGAACTACCATTGGAAGAGGAATGGCTTGACCCAAGAACATGAGGACCAGACTCCAGACACTGGAGAAGATAAGGAGCGAAGGCTGGAAAGGGGGAATTCACATAACAGCACACCCCCAATGGATCCTGTCTCCCTTTCATCACACTAAGTCCAGCCCTTCAGAAGCTAGCTCCAGCTCATCTGGGCTGCAGTACTTCTGAGCTGCGACTTAAAAGGGAGGACGTGTAGAAGCCAAATCAAGTGGCATAAAGAAACCCCTGTCCTGGTCCTATGGGTGTCTGGTGAGCTGTTTCCATACCGTGTGTGCACAAACAGCTCTTCTTGGGTGGTGACTTAATGTCTATACCTTCCATTGCAATTACGCAGAATGGAACCGCAATGCAACAAATCTTCATAATGCCAATCCCATCTTTCCACCTCATTGACAGCTCAGGAAATGCATCTGGAATTCATAGTAGCCTCATAGCCTATGGCAAGAGAAATCCATGCTGCTAAAATTTTATTTTAGAATTCAAGCTGGTTTTCCCTCCGTTTAGGATGCTCGGATTTTTAAGCTTTTGCTGCCTGCCACACTGTATCAAAATAACCAGCCAATATTGTTCAACTGTCAGGGGCCTCAGCTGCCTCTGAATTTTATCAGTGCAAATAAATACTGGAACATGTTAAAAAACAATCCCAGTGGATCCGAGCTAACATTAATAGAATTAAGAGCCAAGCTGGGAGGCGGGAGATGTTTAAACTTTGACTTGAATACCTCCCCTTCCTCGTTTTTTTGGGGTTTTTTTTTTTGTTTTTTTTTAAAAGAAGGTTGAATAGATATTCAGACTGATTTAATGTTTAGGCTGACAGGGATACTAGGCTGGGTCCCAAATTTGTGCAATGTTGAGAGAGAGAGAGAGAGAGAGAGAGAGAGAGAGAGAGAGAGAGATTTTAAAATCCTAGAAAAAAGGAGATATTTCCAAATTAATGGCATTGCCCGAATGCCTTGGCTCCCTGCACCCCACCAGGAAGGTTTATTATTTTCTGGTAAAATGTTGCTCGGATGGGGAGTGGTAGTCAGCGATGCGTCAGAGCTGCTCTTTGAACACATTAAAAAGCTGAATGCACAACAAAGAACAGATGTTCCAGCATGCCTTATTTATGCGCCCATCAGCAATCTTCCAGTGACCACGAAGCACAGCCTTTCCCTCCTCCTCCCCCCCATATTATTTTCTGATAAACTCACCCTCTTTATTAATTTATTTTTTGGCCTCAAGTAAACCCCTGGGTAATTGCCTATGTGTGTGTGCACAAGTGTACATGTATGAGTGTGTGTGTATGTGTGTGTGTGTGTGTGTGATTTGAAAGTCTGCCTCCCTGAAAGCTGAATTCTATTGAACTGTGGAACAGGTGTGGATTCTGCAATTATATCACATTTCAGAGAGAGAGACACTGAGGGTAATAATGGCGGTGAATTTTTCACAGTCGAATGCAGCGCCATAGCGACCGGCAACAATGAGGGAGAAGAGGTATTAGTATTAGCGGTGATTATTTTGAGTTTATGGGATCATCTGATTGAATGTGGCCAGAAGGCACTGCGAGCATGCTGTTTGAGGCTCGCCAGCTGTAAGGCAAACTTGTTTTACTGGCACTTGTCTGAAACATCCCACTCGCCCATTCTCTCCGCTCACAATTGGAATAGAAACAGCGATTAGGAAATGGGATATAATGCAGATTAAATGTTATGATGACCAAGATCCCGTTGGGTTATTAAAACCCATTTGCCATCTCTGATTTTAAAGGCATAGCACCTTTATTTAACCTCAGGTTAGATCTCTTAGCACGAAAGCTTTCGGGAACTGAAGGATTGAAGATGAGGTGGGTGAGGTAAAGAAAAAGAATTCAGAATCTGAAAAGAAGCAGATTTCCTCTCTCTATGCAATAAAACTGCATTTTTTTATGTGAATCTAATCTGTGACCTCCATTGGAGCATCAGAAAACCACGATACATAAATACAGAAAATACTTGCCCCCGCAAAGTGATTTAATAGACCCCAAACAAACAGTGCAACCAATTCTCGCAATGATCTCTGGCCGGTCTGGGGACTTCTAGACCTAAGACTCATTTTCTCGGTGTATTTTATTTTTCTTCCATGAAGTAGGAAATATTTGGAATCTGACTCATGGTGTAAAATCAGCCCTTGGGAGAGGTCCAGCTGTAACCCGGGCGTCTTGGATCAGCGCTGTGTGCTGGCGGCAGCTGTTGTCCATGAAAGTAAATAGAGCAGGAAAGAGGCTGGAGTACCCACGATGAAGTCACGAGCACTCACTAGACACACAGGGGGTCTAAGCTCTGAAGAAATAGATGAGGGGAGCTTGCTAAGGCCAAGGTTCCTCCTCCAGAGGCGCAGGCCTCGGAGCTTAGAATGAGAGTGTCCACTCTTTGTCTAGCAGCCATGATTTTGTGTGGCTCGTGGTGCCTACCACATCGTGCCAAGGTGGGAATTCCTGGTAGGAGAGAAAAAAAGGTAAACAGGGAGAGATAACCAGTGAATCCCAGGCAAAAGCTCTCCAACCACTAACCAATGCATTAGCTACCCACCAAGTTTTGTCAAACGTCGTCGTTTTCTTCTCAGTTAGGCAAAGTGGTTCCTATGTCATTAATTGCCTGAATTTAGCTCCATGGCCCTAAACGTGGGTAAATCATGTTCCTTCTCATCAAGTTTTTCTTTCTTTGTTTGCTTTTAATATAGAGTTGGTTTTCCAAACATGAGCAGTACAAACCTTCTCTAAACAAGAGGGAGGCTAATAATTGAAGACTCGTGTTCAGACATGGGAGTGGGCTCTGAAGAGCTACCACGAGTGCTCAGGGGGAACACTTCCAGATAGCATTCACACTGCCTGTGCTCAGAAGCAGCCACAGCACAATGGCACACAAAGACGTGTGTTCAAGAGGGAAGTGTAACTGCATGTTGGGGTTTCTTCACAATTTGTTTCTAGGTTGGAGGAAGTAGCCCGCAGCGTCTCCGGGTCCCCTCTTGACAGTTTGTCTCTATGAAGCCCCATGCTGGTCCAAGAAGTCCTGGTGGTCACTCTGCTGTCCCAGCTGTGCTGACGTCATAGGCTCGGCTTACTTCTGTCCCCTCTGTAACTGGCAGTAGAACAAAGGCTGCCAATGAGATGCGATGCTTCCTCTTCCTGGCGTGAACCTTCACTCATTTCAACAGCCACATCTAAGGCCTTGAGTTAGGAGGTATTCAGTCTTCCCATGCAACTATAGCTCATGCCAGGTTCTGGCCAGCCACCATGTTGAGTGCTAGTTTACACGGAAATCTTTGAACATATTTACTTTTTACTGCATGTATTTATCCATCTACCTAACTATTCTCTGTGTGTGCACATGTATGTGCACATCTGTTCTCATGCATGTGTGCCATGGTTTGTGTGTGGAGGTCAGAGGAAAGCTGGTGGGAGTCAATTCTCTCCACTTACTATATGAGTTCTAACGGTGAAACTCAGATCAGAGTCTGGGTGGTGATGCCTTTACTCACTAAGCTATCTGATGGTCTGAATATAGCTGCTTTGGTTTTGCAAATAGCCATGTAGAAAAAAAACACAGACAACATGAATTGCAGTCAAGTCTTCCCTGTGCTGGCTCTGAAAGCGTCTTTCTCAGCGGAAGCAATGGGAGAGAAATGGCAGTATTACTTATCATTATTGACACGGTGACGACTCCTCTGCAGATGTTACAATGTCAATGTTTTGTGGCTAATTTGCATCACAGTTTTAACATGCACTGATACACCGTGCCATTTAGCCATCTGAGTGAACATTGACAGGAGGCCTGAGAGGCCCTGTGAGGCAGAAGACAGGAGGAGCTGTTGCCTGTAAGCTGTGGAAATGAAGAAGTCACCCCATAGCATCTTAATGGAGAGCTAGCATCATGAGACCAAGTGATCCAAACAGTGTGTGTATCCCAGCCTCGGAGTCACATTTCAGGGCCCTGATAACTGTGCGGTGACAAACCAAGAATGGAGTTAGCTTGGAGTGATACTCTTTGCTGGTAAAGAAATACATGTGCAGAAGAATGAGAGATTTGATTAAAAGCAAAGAAACGCTTTTCTTTTAAAGCATGTAACCATTATAGGAAGATATGTCTCAAATGTATCCAAATGGAATTTCTGAATGTCATCCTCCTTACTGTTTCCTTCCCCTCAAGCATGGAAAGACCCAGGCTTCAGTGTGTCTCATAGAAGGCCAAATTAGCAACCGAATACAAGATACCAATAACGGGGTGAGGCTGCAGTGATGGCGGCTCGAGGCCTGAGTTCAGTGTCCAGCGCCCAAACCTAGCAACGCTCAAACCCCTGTGACTCACGCTCCAGGAAACCCAGTGTCACTGCTGGCCTCCACAGGCATCAAATTCACACAAACAAATCACTTCTTCAACTCCCGGCCACCAGAAGCATGCACATACACCAGACGTAATTTAAAACATAAAATACAATCTTCTAAAAATCAATAACATGCGATTAGACTTTGACCCCAAATTCTTAAGTTATGCTCATGAAATATACGCTATTTCATTTGTAAAAGCTGAAATGACATCAACAAAAATAAGGGGTTAAGACATTTGGTGAAACGGTATGTGAATTACACAAATGCCTACTCTGGTTTGACGTGTATTTAACAAACCATATTAGTGACATCAGGGCAGAATGCTGACCAGTTGGGCTATGCTGACAGCTATCACTCCAGAGCCATTTTCAAAACCTGGCGACATTGTTGTTAAGGAGCTATTTTTTTCTTTTAAAATATATGTTGAATAAAAAAATGGAAAAATTTCTGTATTAATGACATGGTAATGACATTGTAGAAATAAAATTGTGATGGCATATCCACTGTGGGAATAATGTGCCCTCAGGCTAACAAAAGTAGCTTACCTATTTAACTTAGGAGGGTGTGCTACAGCCGTATTGCAAATGAACAAGTCAGCCCATTTGGAAATAAAACAATGCAACATTTTCTTTTATGCACATGAACAGGGAAGATGCTAATTGCTCACCTACAATCCACCTAAAAGACTGATGGAAATATATCTACAATAAAAAAAATTATAATTTCCAGTGCCTGCACGATACTCATTTTGGTGAGTCATCCCAAAAGGCTTCTTAAGAAGAAAATAGAGTTTGGATTCTACATTACCCACAAATCTACTGAAGTTTGGGACAGCCACCTGGTTCCCTAGTTTGCTTCTACTAAGAGTCAACGTCAGTTACTTTAGTGCAAGTATGGAGTGGTCAGGTGTGAGTTAAAGAACTTTGGGATTGCAGAGATAACAGGGTTTCCCCTCACGGAATGCCGTTATTATTAATATTATTGCCATCATCGTTATTTATGCTCCTAGCACGCGTATTGTGAAAGTGTGTTATTCACATAACTGCAGTGTCCTCACCATGTCATTTGCAAAATCACCATGTTCCTTTCACAGAAATGTCACCGAAATGTCATTTTTACAATAGCTGCTTTATGAATCTGCTATAACTTGAATTGCTTTACAATGAAAATGCAATTTCTTAGCAATTAAAATTATTCCACCCACCCCAGTCAAATAATAGAAAATCGACTCCCTGTCCAATGCTGCCTATGGTGCACCGCAGAGTGCTGAAAACTGAGAGGAGCATGAGTTCCCTGAGGCCAGAGAATGTTTCCATCCCAGCCATACCACAGGGTACCTTACCACCTGGACTTGCTTGCTAAGCCTGATCACAATACCTATTCCATGTCAAAATTCTTAGAAGACAGAGACTGTCCCCATTCAAAGCCTTTCTAAGCACATTCAAGATCCAACACCACAGCTAAGGAACTCTGGGGCTGCAGAGATATTTGTGGCAATAACAACACTTGAACGAAGCACACAAGAAACCAATGTCAGTTTAATATGCAAAAAAGCTATTGATATAAATGCAAGTTATTATCATTAGGTTTACTGAAGTCCCCTTCTCCTAGTAATTAAAGGATGCACCCCACCCCTTCTAAACATGGCTGCCTGACCTGCAGTGGTACCATCATTGATGAGAATGTTTAAGGTCTAATACAAGTCATGCTCCTGAGGGAGCAATATGATGGATGCAGGGTCATGTCTGTAGATTTTAAAGATTTATTCATGTGTTTGCAAGTGGAATTGTATGTGGAAACTTAGTGTGGAAAATACTGTAATATAAGGCAGTAAAGGCTGACTGAGGTGAGAGCATGGGCCTAGATCTGTAAAAATAAAATATATGTATTTATAAAAATACCTAAGCGGAGAAAAAAAAAAAAAACAGAAGAAGTTGCCATGGTATAAGGATAAATATAACTAGTCAAAAAATGGATGTAGGCAGCATGGTATCTGGCTTCTCCCTCTTTCCCCTACTTGATTTAAGCAGGTGTGGATGGCGCATCTCTTCAGACTAGGGCAGGTGGTATGCGTGTGTGAGCCAAAAAAGTCAAGGTGGGGAGTCAGATATCCAGAGAATCTTAAAAAAATGGGCAGCTTTCAGGAATGAAGTGTGCTATAAGTATATCCTGCTTGGAAGCACACCCAGCTTCTACTCAAAAACAGTGGACAATCTGCTTTTATGTCCAAGACAGAATTTTAAGAGGCAAGCAGGTGAACAGAAAAAGCGAGCAGCCAACCAAAACCTCATACAGACTGGGAAGATGGCTCCGTGTCTTCCTGCTCTTGCCGAGGATCAGGGTTCATTTCCAACACTCACATAAGGGTGGCTCGCAACTACCTGCATCTGCAGCTCCTCTGTGTCTGACACCCTCTTGTGGACTATGATGAAACCCACGTAGGTGGGAAACACACACACACACACACACACACACACACACATACACTGTGATGGCCAGTCTTGGTTGTCAGCTTTGAACATCTGGAATCAAGTGAAACCCCACAGCTGGGCATTTGATTGGAACATCTGAAGTGGGGAGAGCCACCCTAAATGCGGGCCCCACCTTCTGTGTCAACCCCCGAAAAAGGACATGGAAGAAGGAAGCTCTTGCTTTTTGCCTGCTTGACATCACTCTCACTGGCAAGTTCACCTGCCTTTTTGCAGAGGCATTGTATTGGAACCTACTTCTTTGTGATTCCAGTACAGATTAAGGACTAGCAGCTCTCTAGGAATCCTCCAAGACTCTGGCAGCAGATTAGGACTGCTGAGACATCCAGTCCCGTGGACTGAACAATTACCAGGTTCTTGTCCTTTACTTCAGGAGACAGCCTTTGTGGACTAGTCAACCACAGCCTGTAAGCCACTCTAATAAATACCCTTGATATATATATTTTTGGGCAAGAAGGACAAATTGTAATGAAAATGCAGAGTACCTAAAAACAGTGAAAACAACGCAGAAGAATAAAACTCCTAGACAACGGTTGCTTGATCTCATTCACATAAGGAATGTTGACTGCGTCAAAGACACAGGCTGCAAGTGACGTGGGATTTCTCAGAAGCTGTAGGTGGGAGAAGCTGGGGAAGAGAAGCATTGATTAGACAAGTAAAATGCAACACAGCAAGGCAAACAAAGTTAATGATAATGTGCTGTGCATTTCAAAATTACTAAAAGAGGGGATTCTTGGGTCTGGAGATATACTACTTGGCAGTACTGTCTTCTCTTATCTCTTATAGGTATGAGGTCATACATTCAGTCTATAGCACTACAAAAAGAGAGAGAGAGAGAGAAGAGAATGGATTAATAAGAGATTAATAATTGGGTTTCAGCTTGACCATACATTCCAAAAAGTATACATACATATCAAATAGCACATTGTAACTCACATATACACAAAAAATTAAATTCTTTGCATTGTGGCACATGACTATAAACCCAATACTTGGGAGGGGTAGGCAGTAGGAGTAGGAGTTCAAGGCTAGCCTGGGATTTATGAGAACATATCCCAACAAACAGACAAACAAAATTACCAGCAGAGGCTTTTGGAGATTTAAAAATGAGAATAAAACCAGAGTCCGAGTTCTCACTGGAAAGAGCAGGCACCAGCAGAGACCACAGGATAAAAGTTTTGAGAGAGAAGCATTGTACACAGAAAGTGAGAACTCCATAGGAAGACAGAATAAGGCAACGGGAAGAGTGAAACACTGGGCCTGGCTTGAGCATCTGAGACCTTAAAGCCCACCTCCAGTGACACACTTTCTCCAACAAAGCTGCACCTATACTAACAAGGCCTAACCTCCTAATAGTTCCAGTCCCTATGTGCCTATGGGAGCCATTTTTATTCAAACCATCACAGATTGGGCATGAGTTACACACTCAAGAAGCAGAGTTAGGCAGATCTCTGTGAGTTTCTGGCTGATCCACACAGTGAGTGTCAGGGATACGTAGTGAGACCCTGTGCCAAATAAAAGAATAAAATATACACAAACAAAAAACTATGAGACTTCAAGATGGTGTTTGGATCTAGAAGCTGAGATTGTTAACTCAATACAGGTTTATTTATTTCCTTTTTTGAGACAGTACATCATGTATTCAGGCTGTCCACAAACATGCCAGATACCAGAGGATGACATGCAATTTCTCATCCTCCTGGTTCTTCCTCCCTAGTGCTGACATTAGAGATGTCTGTCACCATGTGCAGTTTGTGTAGTACTGGGGAGTAAACCCAGGGTTTCGCGCATTCTAGGCAAGTAGTCCACCAACTGAGCTACAGCCCAAGCCCTCAAACTTAAACTGTAACTATTTCTAAAAATCCTAGATATTAGAATATTTGAATTAAATATAAAATTAAAGAAATATAGAATAAAAATTTCCAATTCATAAAAAGAAAGCAAGAAGAAATACTTAAAAATTTAAAAAATAATTTAGGAACAGATCTATAAATGAGCAAAGGGAAGCCTATCAACACCCAAGTGATTCTTATGCTAAAGTAAACAGAAAACCCACCTCTATGCTGACAGATACCAAAAGGATTAAGTTTTGTTTTAAAAGTCAAAGATAATTTACAGGATTTGGGTCTCTCATGGAAATGCTACCAAGAAGAAAACACATGACAATATTAATATTAGGAAGAATACAATTTAATGGCAAAGATATTACAGATGATATATTGTGTTTATATAAGATTATAATGTACTAAAAATAAATGGTGTGTCTTTGCTTAAGACAGCAAAACTGTATCACAAATTTCAGAAATCTCTAAAGGGTGAAGAGGACAGACACTAGAGGCAACTGAACAGTCCTTACCATAGTACAAAGTTGAATGAGGCCTGAAGAAAGTTTTCTAATGTGCAGTGCATTGTTTTGTGTATGTGAAAATGTGGTCACAATGGTTTTGTTTATTCAGTTATTGTGAAACTAAAGCAAGTTAGGCTGTATTAAAGCATATTAAGTGGATTTTTATGCAGCAATTTCTTTGGAATCGAAACAGTTCATCTTGAAGGGAGGCTTATTAATACCCAGTGAGAGAGCAACTCACAAGTTTCAGGAAGATCGTAAAATTTAACAGAGGCATAGAGCCCCTCCCTCCTGGAGGTTATATAAGCAGTAAGAAATGCTGAGGAGAGGAGACTGGTCTTTTAGGTTGCCTGAAAGTCATTTTGAGAGCTCCAATATACCATCTTTCTAAGGTTATCACCCATGCAGGGATAGGCGTTTGATGATGCAGCTGCCTTTGAGTCACTCATTGCACTCATGGCACTGTTACTTTGGTCTGTCATTGTTTCCCTAACTGGTGTAAGTAGACATTTCTTCACATCTCCCTGGGGATGATGCTCTACAGTATGGACTGATTTGGAACATGGCAGTAATTTGTTATCTGAGATTAGTATGGAGAAGGCATGAGGGAAGAATAAGTGTTTTTATTTTCCCAACTCTTCCTTCTCATACCACTCCTTAAACCTTTGTTAGAAGCCCAGAGTCCCTGGGTAAGAGAAAGAGGTTTTGTTATAGGATGGATTTGGGATATTCTTCAAAAAGGCTTATTATTCACTGAGTTCCCACCTCTCTGTGGCTGGGTCATAAGGACCCTGCCTTCAGCAATGAACCAATCCCTTGTGGGATTTGATGGCAGAATTGGAGGTGCTAGAAAGTAAAATTAGAGAATGGCTGGAGCAAATAGGCCATTAGGGATGACTTCTGGAAATAGACAGGCTATCCTGCCCCTTTCTCTGCTTGTGAGCATGCCTATCTGCTTCCCGTGGTGAGCAATTTTTGTTCTGCCTTGTATTCTTGCTGCAATGACATTCTGCCACACCACAGACCACAGCAGAGCAGACTAATCATAGACTGAGGACCCCTGGAACTGTGAGCCAACATAAATATTCCTCTGTTGAACTCTTTGTGTCAAGTGGTCATCACAGTCTGACTAAATGTCCTCATAACACACTTCTGAGGAACTTTTATCTTTTAATTTTAAAATATTTTATTAATTCTTTGAGAATTTCATACAATATACTTTGATCTTTCTCACTCCCTTTCCTTACTTTAGTCCCATCAACTTCACCCCCACCCCTAACTTTGTGTCTTCTTCCCCCTCCTCCTCTTCTTCTTCTTTTTAAATAACCCATCGAGTTTAATGTGTGCCGTCCATACATCCCTGGCTATGGGGCCATCCACTGGAGTGTAGTTGACCTACTAGAAGCTATACATTTAAAGAAAGCTGACTCTCCTTACCCCTACCAAAGCCATCAACTATCCATAACTTCAGTTGGGAGTAAGGGCTCTTCAAATCCTCCCCATGCCATGCTAGGATGTTAATTGGCTTGATCTTGTGTAGATCTTATGCAAACAACCACAGCCTCTGTGAGATGGTGAGTGCAGTGGCCTGTCATGTGTGGTAGATGCTATTTCACCCCAGTCCTCCTTGATTTCTGGCTTTTAAATACTTTTGCCCTTTGTCCAGTGATGGTCTCAGCCTTTGGGGTTGGGTGGAAAGGGAAAATACTCTTTTAAGAGCATAAAACTTGAAAGATCAAAATACCTGGATTGCTGGAAGAAAAGTTTTCTTTTCCTTTCCTTTCTTTTCATTTTTTTAATCTTTAAAAGTCATTTACAGTATATCAGAATAAAACCACATGTACAGTTTTGTTTGTTTTGTTTTGTTTTGCTTTAATGATTTAGTTAAAAGCTCCCCTTCCTCACGACAGTGAAGTTTTTTTGTTTGTTTGGTTTTTGGTGGTGATTACTAAATTTTTCAGGAAGGATTGCAGTAAAATCTTAGTTGCTTTATATGAAGTAAAGGACAGGCAGTTTTGACAAGATCAAACCCAAATCAAACATCCTCCTTTAAAATTAGGTAAAATCTGTACGATGGCAGCAGAATGGGGGTGGAAGACACTATAATTAAAGACCTGAAAAACCGCACTAAAATCCGAATGTTTGCAGATGTAAGAGAACAGTGTTTTAAGATTTCCATGGAAGCAAAAATAACTGATCCAAAATCAATAGCAAAGGGCAATCCAACACTGAGATTTTGGAGAACTTAAAGGCAGAGACAGAGAGAACTGTGCAGGCTCCAAAGTTTTTATAAAGGAGCTTCTGGGTATTTAGGGATGGCAATCTGGTGGAAAGGGGAGGCCAAGAGATTTATCGCAAAGCTGTGTTTGCAGAGCAAGCACCCGGTTTTTAATTGGATTTCTGTTTATTTTTAGTGGCAGGGAGGGTGGGTATGACAGCAAGGTGTGAGATGGGGGTGGGAGGATAAGGTGGTCACTGCCTCCCCCTGGAAATGGGGTTCTGCAAATGAGATGCAAAGCGGAGTGAAATAACATATTAGTACATAAATGCTTTGGTTGTATTTCTTATGTTCATTCTGTCTAATATAGAAAGAAGAGAACAAAATGAATCACAAGTTGCCACCGATGCCTCAGTGTGAGGCACTATCGCTCAGTCCAATGAAGATAAAGTCACTCTTGGTAGAAGAGTCCATCATTATTGTGCGTTGAACAACAAAGTCCATTGTTTACACAAGCTTAAGTACCCAAACCTAGGGAAGGGGGTTACTGCAACACACAGGAATTTCCCTAGGAAGTCTACTGATCCTCAGTGGCCAAGTTTTGTGCAGGGCCTTCTGTACAGTCACAGTGGAGAGTGTCACCTAAAGCTCAGCATCCCGGGGGCTGAACTAGCTGCTAATCTTGGCTTTGGAATTTTGCAAATGGAGAAAGATAAACGTCTCCCCAGGGAAATGTCAACTCTAGGCATACATTTAGATGTGTGTGAGGCCATTCCGATCACTTTCAGCTAGAAATTTATTTTAAAGTTGTCCCAGATTATCAGTGTCCCCAGGTACCCAGTGTGAACAAGCAAAATTACTTCATAAAAAATATTTTAACCCAGATATGGAAAAATTCTTACGTTTTCAACTAAATAAAATTATTGCACACAGGAGGAGGCAAAACATGCTGGGTAAAATCTTTTTTTTTTTTTTTCCTTACTAATCTTTTTTTTTTTTTTTATGGTTTTCTTTTTTTTTTTTTATTTATTTTTTTTATCAGTTACATTTTATTAACTCTGTATCCCAGCCGTGTCCCGATCCCTCATTCCCTCCCAGTCCCTCCCTCCCTCCCTCCCTCATCTCCACCGTGAGGATAGGAGCTCCACAAGGACCAAATATATCTGGGCACAGGGTCTTTTCTGAGACTGACATTCAACCAAGGACCATGTATGGATATAACCTAGAACCTCCACTCAGATGTAGCCTGTGGTAGCTCAGTAACCAATTGGTTTCCCAAAGTGAGGGGAACAAGGACTATTTCTAACAGGAACTCAATGACTGGCTCTTTGGCCTCCCCACCCCCGAAGGGAGGAGCAGTCCTGTTAGGCCACAGAGGAGGGTAAAATCTTAAGAGGAAAAAAATGATACAATTAGAAACCAAAAGACAATAGTGTGTACATACAATGTAAAGTAAGTCTTTTTTTATATGTTAAATGAAATGCTTGTTGTTTGGTTTTGGCTTTAGAGCTGGGATCTCTTGTTGCCCAGGCTAGAGTGGGAGTTGTTATGTAGCCCAGGATGGCCTAAAAGTTTAGACCTTTCTGCCTCTGCCTCCCTAGTGCTGTGTTTATGGAACAACACACTTGGCTCTTTGATTAAGGAAAGTTTTAAAGGAAACTTTTAAGTTTTAAGTTAAAACTTTTAAGGAAAGTTTTAAAGAAAGCAAAGCAAAATAATAACAGCTTTACAATAACCTGGCAGATTTCAGGAAAAAAAAAAAAGAAAGAAAGAAATAGAAATTCCTAATGTTAGAAATACAGTGATTTCCACCCGTGCTACCGGTTGGCCCTGGCGGGCTGGGTTCTCTGTTTGCAGGACCGCCTGCCTGAAGTAGAGCTCAGTGTGGGGCTGAAGGACGGCACTCCAATATCTGAGTGGAGGGGTTCCTCAAGCAGCTGACACTGAAATCAGGGAGGTCACGTGCACTCAAGGCACAGAACACGAAGGGTAAAGAATGATAACGAAGGCAGCCAGCGAGATCCCGCAGAGGCACAGCACCTAGAACAGGAGACCTCCCAGCAATGAACAGGGAATCCAGAGACAGTAAAAGCATCTTCAGAGTGCTAGGCACAAACCCAAAGCTGAATATCAAGCTCAATTAACCTTCAAAACCAATTTGTAGTGTGTGTGTGTGTGTGTGTGTGTGTGTGTGTGTGTCTACTGCATGTTCTCATATGTGCATGTAGAAACCAGAGGTTAACCTCAGGTGCTTCTTCTCAGAGCACAAAGCATCTTTTTTTTTGAGACAGGATATCTCACTGCCCTGGAAAGTGGGTATCTGACTAGACTGTCTGGCTCCCATACAAGGTCTTTTTCACTTAAGTCTTCGGATGGAACTTGGGTCTTCTTGCTTTAAAGAAAGCAACATTATTGGACATTAAAAATATACAAAACTTGCACCATGTATTTTCCTAATTATAACTCAGACCTTTATGGGATATGGACGCATTAACATCTTCTTAAAATGGTCTGCCCCTTCCATCAGAGTCCCCACCTTAGCTTCAGGGTAGCCATGTTCTGATGCTTTTCCTCCCATAAACTACTACCATCAGTTCTAGAACTGTTACCCTCCTGTTATTTTAAGGCTCTCATTTATAATAGAAGGCTTCCTTCTGCTCAGTGTTTTGAGATTCATTCGTGTTGTCATGCTGATAACATGTTAATTTCTTACTATTTGCAGAGTATCAAACAGTGTGCTGTTATGTAAATATTTTAACCTCAATTCCCTTTTTTTAATGGATATATACTTGCCTGAGCTATTTGCAGTTCGGGACAGTTTTCAGACAAGTATTTTGTGAATGATTGTGTTTTATAGGCTCACAATGAAACAACAAAAATGATTTTGTACTGTGCTACAAACAAGAATAAATACCAATTACAATTTTATTTGCTCATTTTATTCATTTATTACTACGATAGATGAGCCGGTTAGTTTTTATTGTTTTGTTGATACAAGCTAGAGTTACCTGAAAAGAGAAACTTGATTGCTCGGCTCAGACTGGCCTGTGAATACGCTTGTGAGAGGGTCTTGAGCATGGTGAATGTGAGAGGGCCTGGTCCACTGTGAGCAGAACCACCCCTACACCTCATATGGCAGGAAGGAACCATGCAAATCTGAGTAGGTAGGACTTCGAGGTAGGGTGAGCATGATGGTAGATCCAAGGTCTTTGAGAGCAGTCCTGTCCCTGTTGTGGCCACAGGGAGATGCGGCATGAGAAGGGCATGTCCTGGTAATTCTGGCAAGTCATCAGTCAAACCATACAGGTGGTCCCCAGTGCTGGAGAAGGTGAGGAAATAGACTCACCTCTGCCTCTCTCTTCTATTCCAAAGAAAAACATGGATTAGTTTCTCCTTGGAAGAAATGCACCTTGATTTAGCTCAGCAATGCCATTGGACTTCCCATTTACAGAATTTTAAGGTGATAAATGTATACTTTTCAGGTATGAAATTTCTGCCACTTCAGTACAGCAACATGTGGCTCATATTCCTGGTTCTTGTTTTCTAGAATATTATCTGCAAGGGTGGCCCTCTCAGATAAAGATATATTCATCTTTTTCTTTAACTCCAGTTTGAAGAACAGCACCTGAAACATGTCTGTTGAATGAATAAGTAGAAGAATGAGTGAGTGGAGGAAGGGATGACAACAGTGTGATTCAGATGACACATTTTGTCATGAAGTCTTCATATGAAATGTTCATTCACCTTCCATCCAAGGTGGAGATGTGGAACACCAAACAGAAAACGAAGCCAATAATCTCACACTTCTTTGGATCAATCAGAAAGGAAAACTTGAGATGAAAGAATTTGAATAATGAGCCAGGAGAACAATTAAAGAGGCCAGCAAATCACAGAAGCAGGATGGCGCTTGCTCTCTATTTGAGCCTTCAGATGGGATGCATTTTCAGTCAGCTGACATTTCGGTTCAATTTCTAGACAGATTCCACTGGCAGATGCCTAGTAAAATACTGGGTCACACATATCAGCCCAAAATGGTTCCCTTCTCCAGTGAAGTTAGATTTTAAGATTTACATCCTTTAGTGGCTTTTCCAGAAGAAAAGTGACATATTCTGAGAAATTCATACTTTCTCTTTTTTTAAAGAAACTTTTTTTTTAAAGTAAAAGTTCAAATAACTCACCGTATAAATCATTTTGTCTCCATGGATTCAAAGATGGAATCCCTAGAGTATTTGGAACCAACCAGTTAAAGCCAGTAATTCTCCTTACCTGGAATCACACATCCCTTCAGAAGGAAAGAGTTAAGAAATACCATCTGGGATGGACTTGGAACCACAGACCACAGGAATACTATTAAATAAATTCAGTAAAAAAAAAAAAAAAAAAAAAAGGCCTTAGAGAAATTCTTTCCTGATTTCTTTTAAAAATTGTGTCCTGGGCTGGTGGATAGCTCAGGAGTTAAGAGCCTTTGCTACTCCTGCACAGAACCCAAGTTCAATTCCCAGCACCCATGTTGGGGGGCTCACCCTGCCAGTTAACTCCAGCACTAGGAGTTCTGATGTCCTCTTCTGGCCTTCCAGGGCACTGCACTTATTTGCACAGTTTCCCCACACAATTAAAAGTTTAAAAAAAAATCTTTAAATATTGTGTTCTACTATGTTATATCATTAACCAAATCATGCATTTATATCTATCACTATCTTTGTTCTATGTAAATCAATACTAGTTGTCATAATTTTTGTTTTTTTAACTTAACTTTTAAATTTTTCTCTTATTTTTGAGGTTATTATGTAATTGTATCATTGCTCCCTACCCTTTGCTCCCTCTAAGCCCTCTCATATACCCTTACTTCCTCATTTTTAAGTTCATGGTAGGTTTTGTCATCACCACTGTTGCATTTTCACCTAAAATGTGTGTAGGTGAAAGCTTTTCATGGGAGTCTAGCTAACCAGCTCTCCAACCCTCAGTTGAGGAGTCTCCACTGGCTGAAAATCACCATCTCTGTTTGCAGATGAACTCTTCATCTGCACAAAGGCCTCCCTCTCATGTTCTTCCTTCTGCCATCACCAAGCATACTTACATCCCTGAACGTCTGTCTGCTTCAAGCCGACGGGAGGCGGTCATTTAGGAAGGCACTAAGTGGACGCAGGTCATCCATAGCACAGACCAGTGACTATCAGAGGACCTGCTTCAGATTCTTCATGGAATCCTTTTCACTATAATTTTATCTTATTTTTACAATACTTCTCTTTCCTTTCCCCCTCTTTTTCTTTCTTGTTTGATAGATTTTTTCTTCTTATATCAAGTTACCAGAAGAGAGAAGAGAAGGGGACAAAGGACATTGTAGTTCCAAATACCTCACTAGACAAGAATGTCTCTGTGTCTGTGTCAGCACTGTCCGGAGGAGCTCTTTGCTGTGATGGAAGGCAACCTATGTAGTAGCTCCGTCTACCCAAGGTGGCTACCAGACTCACGTATCCACCAGGCACTTGCAGTGTGTAATGCTGAAATTGTAATTATTTCAAACTAAAATTAATAAAAATTTAAATAGCCACGTGACTCATCACCACCACAGCGAGCTGTGGGACTGGTCCATCATAACCACCATGAGCAACACAGTGAAAATACTTAATAGCCAGTAGCAATCCTAGCTTCTTTCCCATCATGCTTTGAGTGATGAGTAACTTAATGAAGACAACATTTTTTAGTATTAAAGTTTGTGTCTCAAAAGGGGAAATTAATGTTTTTTTTTCTCAACATTATCTCTCTCCCTCAGTTTACCCCATTTTGCTTCCTCTAACACTGATTATTTTTCTCTCAGTATGGCCTGCCACACAGACACCAATAACACACACACACACACACACACACACACACACACAGTGAAAAGGAAGGAGAAGCAGTGTGCAGAACACAGAGGAGGATTCATAGGCAGAGGCCTGTGTGCTGGCTGAGTCAAAGGTGGCCCTGGCAGAGCAGCCAAGACAATTTCTATCCTGCCATTCCGCCAAGTTTGTTCACCTTCCTGTCTTGAGCCCACCTACAACTCAGAAGTCAAGGAAGTCCTCAGATGTCGACCAAATAGGTCTGCATTATTTATGAGAAATCAAAGACAAAAAAGGTTAGAAAGCCAAAGCCCTCAGGCCCAGCACCCCTGAAAGGCAGCTCCTCCTTCCACATATGCTGGCTAGCCACATCTGTCAGATGTACTCTCATTTAGCTATTCACTTACTTGGCAAAGACAGCCCAACATCATATTTCTTCTAGCAAAGAAGAACAACCAACTGTGATAAAGACAAAGGGCAAGGAAGTGTTGGGGTCCTGTTCACACTCCATGTCATTTCTTTTCATGCTAGCATGCTTGAAAGGAACTGAACTCAGGGTCCAAAGGTGCAAAATAATCCATTTGAACAAAGATGAGAAATTTCCTAAGTGCCAACTTCAGTGTTTAGAAATAACTTCTTCTCCCCTGCAGTTTTGTTCAGGTAGTCTATGTTTTAAGGTTCCTTGTTGTCTCTCCAGCAAGTCACTATACAAATTTGATATCAGAAAAGGAATGTAGAGTACAGAAATTTAAAACAATATCTAGGCCTGGAAACGTGCCTCAGAGGTTAAGACACAGACTGCGCTTGCAGGAGACCCGAGTTCAGCACCCAGCACCCATGTCAGGCCGCATACATCGACCTATAGTTGCAGTTTCAGGGGGATCTGCTTCCCCTGGCCTCCAAGGACACTTACACTCACATGCATACATCCCATACACATACATACAGACAATTTAAAAAGAAAACATATCTTTAAACAAATAGCCAGTGGGCAGGCTCAGGGGCATCTTCAGGCATACACATAACTTGGAGCTTGTCCTATGTCCGTTTACATTTTCCTTGTTACTTCCATCAAGGTCACAGCCGGCAGCTGGCACAGGTATCTAATTATTAGCCAAGCGTCAGTGCAAGGGAGTCTGCACCGCACACACAGCAGCGCCCTGAAACGGTTTGTGAGCATGACTTGGGCTCCACATAAGCAGGTCACTTTAAAGGGTGAACGGAAGCTGTGCTCCTTGAGTCCGTGTCACACCGACCTGAATGGGTTCCTAAGCCACGGTGGCTTCTGGTTGTTCTTTGTGTCAATCTGACTTGATGGATCGATGGATGAATCTGAATCAACTATGTTGATTTTCTTACTTAGAAGCCTTTTCCACAGCAATGCTGTTCCTTATCTAAGTCATAAGAGTTTTTAGGTGATGTGCTTTATGCTGCAGAGAGATAGTTTAAAGCCTTGTGTTATTGTCTTAAATAACCAATATTAAACTCTGGCAAAGTACATGAGTTGATATGTTTGGCCTGACATAAATACTCTCATAGTCTAACTTGCCCCCTTTTTTTCCATATTTTTCTTTTGTTGAAAATAGATTTTCTTTCATACAATATATTCTGGTTACAATATCCCCTCCCTCAAATCCTCTGAGATCCTCCCTACCTCCCTGTTTTCTAACTCACTCAGTTTTTCAGGACAGGGTTTCTCTGTGTAATAGCTCTGGCTGTTCTGGGCTTGCTTTGTAGACTAGGCTAGCCTTGAACTCACAGAGATCCGCCTGCCTCTGCCTCTGGAGTGCTGGGATTAAAGGTGTGCACCACCACGTCCAGCTCTCACTCATTCTTTTCAAATCACATAAATGACAAGAAAGAATTTACAGCAAGCACTATGATAGTCACTGCTGTTAATATTCTTGTTTCATTTCTGTTGCCGTGATTTTAAGAACACTGGACAGAAAGCAACTCCGTGCGGAAAGAGGTTTATTTCATCTTACAGCTCTAGGTTAGTCTCTCGTGGTGGAGAAGCCAAGACAGGAGCTTCAAACAGCTAGTCACATCACGTACGCCGGCTTGTGCTCAGCTCAGTTTCCCCACTCAGTTCCAGACCCTCTGCCTAGAGAATGGTGCAGCCCGCAGGGGCCTGGGCCTTTCCCCATCAATTAACTTAACCGAGACAATCCCCTGTAGTCATGCCCACAGGCCAACCCAACTCAGACAACCCCTGGAGTCTCGTGTCCGCATGACTCCGGGTTCTGTTAACAACTAAAGCTGGCCATCACAGCTGACCCTCTCTGAAGAGAACAACTACAACAACAAACGCCTGTCTCCCCACGGGAAGAGTTCAGTAACTGGCCTACACACACACAGTTCCACAGTGCGGCATGTTCAGCGAGGCTAGCGGCTCCTGGCTCCTCTTTTCCTGACCTAGTGAGATGCTGACACAGATTTTTCTTCTGTAAGTGAAATTTCACAACGTGTTCACAAGCACAGGCAGTTGTGGCCCCCCCCACCTCAGTCTCCTTAGACCACAGGCTGCTACTCCAGGGTCACTTGAAGGAGTTTACAGAGTTGTTCTCCAAACTGATTTTGTAAAAAGCAAGGAATTATCCTAAAGGTGTTTCAGCAGCCACCCTTGTTACAGCGTTATCGCCTGACCAACCCAATGTCCCTCTTCAGCTATGACTTTTTTTTCTTGTTCTTTTCTTTTTCTTTTGGTTACTGCTTGAATACAAACTGGCTTCTCAAGGAAGTACACACAGACTGAGACACAGCACTGATGATGCTTTGGTGACACAGAAACACTCCTGTGCTCTGCTACCCTTTGCGTGGCTTCTAAGATGTTCAGTAAACTATCAGTAAGCTTTACTTTTGGTTAATATTTTTAATGTGACACATTTTGTCTACAGCGGTGGGGGATTGGGAGAACACATGTTCAGGACTGTGGCCATTTTAAACTAAGGGGACGCCAGATCACAAACAGTCACGCAGCTGATCCATTTTGCAATGTTGTCACACATGCCTAACAAAATATTGTGCTGCCGACACAATCGCCTATTCTGCACTGGTAATTAACCTTGTAGCGCTATTTTAAATAAGCCTCATGCATATGTCATAAAGCAAATGACAAATTAAATGTTCAGATATGATTACAGAAGCTATTTTCCTTTTGGATTTAATTCTTTTCCAAGCAGAGCTTCTGTTAAGTCACATTTTATAACACCATAATGCTGGAAAGAGCATTACCAACTTTCACACACCCTTCGTGCTTTTCTTCCTGTGCTTTGGAGTACAGCCCAGAGTGTCGCATCCCAGGTCCCCCGTTGGCACCCCTGACTCCCAGTTGGGGCTTTTTGTCCTGTCTTCATCCCAGTGGACTAAGCACATGGCTTCATGGGGGAAAGAAGCATTCAGCCTTTGGGATTAGAATAAGCATATGCGTTCGCCTCTGAAAAATGTCCAGGATTCACCCCTGCTCTGTCTCTTTGCCTTCTCATTTCCTCCCATGTCAACCAACCATGCCTAGAAACAGTCTCAATTTTCCAAACTCACAAGACTCCGGAACTCCTTCTATCCTCCCTGAGGCATCTGCCCGCCCTTGTTTCTTCAGCGCTATGCCCAGTACTGTTCTCTGTCCTTCCGGCTTCATCAGGTTCTGTGCCACTGTCCTGGTGCCTACTTTGGCCACTCGTTCTCCAACCCACTAGGCTGGGATGATTTAAACAAACAAATGAAATGTTCTTCCTTGAAAAGGGCACGTGAAGATGTGTGACAGACAGGCAAGTCACCAGACGCGTGCTATTTCCAATCGAGAGCCAACCGAGCATGCTCAGGCTGAATACAGCGTCCTGCAGCTAGGGGCAAACAGAACAACCAGCAAGGGGAAAGTAAACGGGTAAAGGTAGGAATGCAGTTCCGTAATGCTCCCACCCACGGCTATGAGGATGTAGCCATCATCTCACATTAACATATTTACCTACATAATTTCCCCTTTGACCTCACTATTTCAGCTTCACAATTAATCTTTTGGTGGTAAGAATAATTTCACGCCACATGGATGTGTTTTAACTACGGCGATCTTCAGTGAGCCTTCTCCCAGAGCCCTAATGTTCAGTGACAGCCCCGAACTACAAATCACTATGATAAACTAATTGAGTCTGTGCTCTAATCGCACATAGCAACCCTCCTGATCCTGAGAGGTACTTGAGGTGGAAAAAAAATTAATAATAACAAGGAGCATCTATTTTTCACAAGGCATAAGGAAAGCTGAGAGGCACTAAGGAGGAAACATGAAATTGGGAAGTTTCTCCGATCGGTGTCTTTGCCGCCTTGTGCAGAGGGGCCAGGAGATCCAGGAAGACACGCCCACATTTCCTCTCTAACCACAGAAGGCAGACAGCTGTCCACTGGCTTTCCCTAGTGCTCAGAGCCAGTCTGGGTCTAGAGGAAGAGAAAGGGACCTCAGCTCTGGATGGCAAGGCACTTCTAAGATCTTTCAGCAATGTCAGTCTGCTTCCCCTGTCTCCTTGCCATTTGTGATGGTCAGCTCCTTCTGGCTCTGAAAGCTCAGCACACAGTTGTAGAGTTAATCAATACAATTACTTGTGTAGTGCTCCCTAACCAACCCTATCTATCTGCTCACCGATTCCTACCTCTCGTGCACACAAGCCTTCACCGTACATACAGAGCACCTTGGCCCTGTTTTATCGTCTTCCTTGTCACTGGCCCAGCCCTTGTGATTTATGCCTGCCCTCCCTTGTTCCTGCATAATTGTTACAGGTTCTAACTAGTCCCTTGAACTCCATACACCCTTCTCTTCCATGTTCATACTAATCTTTGTAGGATTAAACTAATCATCTCTGAGTCCTCCAGTTTTCGAATCTCTCACTTAACAAAATCCAGACCTCATTTGTTGGGTGTCCAGCCCAGCCTTCCAGCAATTGTCCTTCCAGGGCCTTCCACTTCAGCAAACCAGGTGATTCACCGTCGGCCAAAGCTGCAGAAGGCTCGGTGCATCACTTCACTGCTGATAGCTATGTGACTTTACCCAACTTCCTCAGAGCCTGTGGAGTGGGCATCGCTGCCTCCTTGTAGCAATGAGCACAGCAGAGTGTGTGTCGCAGTCTCTTCCCACAGGCAAGCACGGTGATGGTTAAAGAAACTGAGGATCGTGTGCTAAAGGTGTACTGACACACAGTTATTCTTCGGAGTGTTCTCTGTGTAATGATTTGCATAATCCTCAAGCTAATCTCTGATGTAGACACTGTCATTATCCCACTTTACACTGAAGATCACTTGGCAGATTGGCCTAATCATCTGTACCTGCTCTCTTCCTCCTCTCTGAGGCTCTTCGGAACGAGGCTGATGCAGCGAACCACACAGAGAAGACACAACCTCAGTGTGGGTGTGCTAAATCTAATCAGCTGGGGCCCCGGACAAAACAAAGTGTACTGGGATGACACCTGCTTTCTTCCTGAGTGAAGATAGCCTTTTCCTGATTCTTTTTCCTTTGGACTCCAGGATTCACATAAACACTATGAGAATACACTACCCCTCAAAACATACACATGACACACACACACATTCAACACACTCACACACATACGTACATACGTAACACACTTACACACACTCAACACATACACATACACACACACACACACACGCGCACTTTCTGGTTTTGAGGTATTTGGGCTTGGACTGAGGTACTCTTCTCCCCTCTCTGCTGACTATCTATAGCTGTAGGTGGGTCATTGTGGACCTTCTCAGACTCCATGATCAAATAACCAATCTCTTTAATCAATCTCTGTCATTGTCTTTTCTTCTTTTCTCCTTCTACTCTTTCTCCTCCTCCGTCCACACCCCCAATTCTGTCTCTAGTGACTACTGACTAAAGCAGGTAATTATCAAAGACATGATGAGAAATCAGCCAAAATTAGCGACTAAAAAATATCAAGATAATAGGGCCAGTAAATGGCTCGGTGTATTAAGGTACCTGCTGCCAAGTCTAATGACTTGAGTTTAATACCCAGAATGGATGCACATGGTGAAAGGAAAAACTTTATTGCCACTAGTTATCCTTTGACCTCTACATGTGTGCTATCACACACACAACAACAACAACAACACACACACACACACTATACAATGCCACCTTCACTAAGCATGACTGTACAACTCTATCAGTGATTAAGAAGAAAAGCCTCAGGCAAGTGAGGCCCCTGTCCCCTCCTGACCACAACAGCTGCTACTGTCTGCAGGTGTCACTTCTCCCAGGGGCAGCAGGTGCATTCCCCTAACGTTCTGTCATCGATGTCAGGTTTGACCACATGATTTGATGTGGCCAATGGAGTATGAGTAGACATGACTGTGCCAGTTCACACCCCAGCTTGGAGCATTTTCTGTGCTTCCACTGACATTGCTTGCACTTGTGCCATTTCATAACTGTCTTGGTTAGTTACTGATACCAAGGTTAAGAGAAGAAGAAGAAGAAGAAGAAGAAGGAGGAGGAGGAGGAGGAGGAGGAGGAGGAGGAGGAGGAGGAGGAGGAGGAGGAGGAGAGTGACTTTACTGCAGCAGGGCCCCATATCATCCGGAAACTTGCACCTAAATCAAATCAGATACAGCCCGGACTGGCCAAAGCCTAGCTGCCCCAAAACATTGGAATGAATGTTTTTAAGCGACAGAGATAGTGTGCTTTGTTACACAGCAGCTTGATCACAAAAGCTAACTGATATAGATGTTGGTAGCATTTTCTTCCCCAGTGCTACCATCGCCTTCCTCCTACTTGTTAACTGCAGAAATATCTGGGACATTTATAGGGTCCAAATTAGGAAAATAAATGTTGAAATCAGAAAAAGATACATTTGAGAATTTTTATTTTTTGCCATGTTGGCATTTTCCTCACATTAAAAGTCCTTGAAATATCGCTTGTTGGCTGCGCTGTCACGATCCGTTCTATAGACATTTTGACGTACTTTATTACAAACTTTAAAACCACATTAGCAGCTGTTATTTTATATCACAATGGATTAATAAGATGCATTTTCACAAATAAGACACATTTTAGATAGTTTTGAAAAAATTTCAGTGTGAAAAATCTCATGCCAGGATTCCACATTTTAAATGACACATTTCCAAATAGCCTGCAGTGAAATTGATCAAGGAATCTGGCTATTTGCGCTGTGTTAGGGACCGGCGGCCCACAGCACAGGAGCACGTGACCTTCCTAGGTCAGCCGCTAAGCCCAGGAGCACGTGACCTTCCTAGGTTAGCCCCACAGCCGGGAACCGCGTAGCCTTCCTATGCCCTATGTTGTTTTCTGTGGTAGCATATGACATTCAGGGAAAATATCTCATTTGGTTCTCGTTTCAGGGGGGCTCACTGAAGAACAGGGAAAAACTGAAGTACTTTTTTCTTCTTTTTTTTATTTCAAATTTTAATGGCAACGCTTGAACAATGTACATGAGAGTGATCAGAAATGCATTCATTCCCCTTCAAATATTAGAATAATGGAACATTCTATTGCCTTTTCGTGTGGAATAATTAGGAACGGTAAGGACTTTTTTTTTTCTTCTTGGAGGCAATCCTGCTTCCTATGGTGTTGCTAAGGAATGAGGGATTTTCCTTCCAACTGATCTTAAAAGAGATATCTAAGATCTATATCGCCTGTTTATGGATTACAGCTGACTTTATCGTCAAGCGTAAACTGTACATTGGAGTGCAGTAAGGCTCGTCCCCTGTCTCACAATAAAAATATTATGGAACATTATATTTCCATACAGTAATGGTTCTCTTATTTTACTAGTAGAAAGGTACAATACTAATTTAATTGACTAACATAAAAGTCTCTCAAGTAAGATCAATATTTTATTTTTCAATAGTTTTCACGAGGGAAGGTTAACTCCACCTTCAGCCCCCAGCCTGACACGCGGGGCGCCGATGGACAGATCTGCGGACCGCCTGCTCGGAGCAGTGCACCCCAGAGCCGGCTCTGGATGTGGGCAACCAGGCTGCGCGTGGCAGCCCAAGACAACATGACGGACTAGGTCAGCGGCCCCAGCGTAGATCCGGGGTGTTAGGATGGTGTCAGAGCTTCCAGCCAGATCTGCCAACCCACTGACGCAGGATCTCAATTTCCAGAGGACCAACACGAGCTACGATGTGAGAGTCACGGGCTCACTTGGCAAGTGACTGCCCAGCATCCCTTCTCTGGTTGCTAAGGGCAGAGATCCCCTACCCGGCGCGCACTTGGCTCATCCGAGTCCACGCTGCTGCTAGCGCGGCTGATTCCTTTCTACCCTGTGGCTCTTTACTGCCATTGCTTCACGGCTTCCGCCTGCTGAACTGCGGTCGACATCCGAGGGGGTGCCGCTCCTGAACGAGTTTGCAGTGCACAACTGGGGGTTCCCGGGTTCAGCGAGAGAGAATCTTGCCCTGAGCTCTTCCTCACACACACCAGGGCTTAAGCTGGTCTCTTCCTTCGCTCCCTTCATGTTGTTCTTGCGTCTGCACATTTGTGCCTTGGCAGTGAGGCCTGGCTCCCTGACCTGCTCTCGACTTTCTCTCTTTAGGTCACACTGAGAAAGGTGGCTTTCCCGCTGAGCAGCAGAATGTGGGCTCAGGACTCGTGGTATTCCTGGCCAGAACCACGCCTTACATTGATGGAGACCTCAGTGGGCAGAACCTCTCTTTGATAGGACACTGTAAGTCTGGGTGGGTGCTTCGTTCTCCGCTGGCATGGGGTACAGGGCCAGTATTATTAGTTCACGAGGAGAACGGCTTCATAAGCTTTTTACAGTAAAGGAAAGGCAGGGGAGAAAGTCACCATGGAGTTTTCACAGCCTGTGGAGCCGTGGTGGAACCTTGCCGGCTGTGACACCACGCCTCAAGTGGAGCCTCCCTCCTCAGAAATAACACCAGAGCTTATGATGGATAATACGAAAAGAGGCGGAGCTAAAGTACCTTCCAACACGCATCCCAAAGCGGCTGCTCCTGTAGGAGAGAGGAGTCGCTAAAGCAGCCACAAACAGGGGTTTGAAAACTGAAGGCCCATGAAAAATGAATGCGCGGGTAGCTGTCCAGTCAAAGCAGTTTTTGGTGGAGAACATTTGATTTCCACTCCTTCCATTTCCTTTGAATCCTTCAAATTTTCTAATGCGGTAACATCTAGTATTCTGTTCTCACTGTTGAAAATCCAAACGGCCAGCTTCTTTAGAGGAAAAAAAGAAAAGATGTTGTCTTGTGTGAGAACATCACCTGTTGGACACTGCTCCACAACCCTTGCTACCATCACTTTTGGTGAGGTTTTTAGTTCTTGGTGGGAAGAGTTCTACTTGTGGGGCCCTGCGAGCCCACCGGGAGAACCCCTGGAGTGTAGTGGTTCTTTCCCTTAAGGCTTTGAGGAACTTTTTGCAAGAAAAGATATTTGGAGAAAGTGAGATTCAGAGCTTGGTGGGGTACTGATACAGCCCCTTGTCCCTTGGGAGGAACACAGACTGATTAAGTAATAAACAGACTTGCTTGTTCACGATTCAGGCCCAAGGCCGAGGGCTAGTCTCAGGTCTCTTGCTGGCAGATGTACAGTCTCAGAAGATACTTGGAGAAACTAATGAACAGCAATAAAGAAAATTAATGAGAAAACGTTGTGTTTTTAAGATTCACTTATTTTTAAATTTTTAAAGTGGGTTAACCTGAACCTCTGTATATGTATCGTGTGTGGGCCTGGTGACCATGGAGGCCAGAAGAGCGTATCAGAGCTCCTGGAACTGGAGTTCTGTATGAGGGAGCTGCCATGTAGGTGCTGGAAACCAAACCCAGATCACTGCAGGAACAGCCAGTGAGTGCTCTTACACCCCAAGCCATCTCTCCCGCCCCCAGGATTCGTAATTAATCCAGCATCTTTTTTTTTTTTTCTAACAGGAAGTAGGCTGTGATTAACCTGTTTGGGCTGGTCAACGTTTGTCTTAAACACAAGGTTGGTTAGGAAATTCTCTGATAATAAAGAAAAGAGAAATAACATTATGCTTCAGTTCAGTGCTCTGTGACATAAGAGAAGAGTTTGGAAACTATCATGAATTTTTTTTCCTGTGAATTATTTAACAAAACAAAGCAAAAAGACAGGTATATTTTCTTCCCCAAATAGAAAGTCTCAGAGGCAAAAAGGAAGGAAAGGAAGAGACCAGACCATGCTGGAAACTCAAAATGAAAAACCTCCACGTTCTAGTTCGAGTATACCTTTCTTTCCTCTCTGACCAGCCTTCAAAACCTTCAAGCCTTCTGAGTTTAGTCTCTAGCAGCAAGCAGGGCTGGCGGGGCTTCACAACAGTCATGAAAATTTATCTACAGGGTTACTTTTTGAAAGAGCCCCCACACAGCTACATAAAAGGCACATTTGTACTTGAGGGTGAAATTGTTACTGTGTAGTAGCAGTTGTTTTGGTGTGAGCAGAACAGCAAGGTCTCCGCAGTCCACAGACCAGCTCCTCTAAGCAGAGAGATACACTGTATGCAAATAGGTGATTGGCTGGAGAAGGCAGAGCAAAGCTACTGAGCTTGTGGGCTGAGACTACAAAGTTCATACTAAGGTAAGTCAGTGACATTGCTTGGCTGAGCATTATGCTGAAGTGAAAGTGGATGCAGAGTCCCCTGAAGCACTCGTTCTGACTGGCGGAATCAGAGGCATCTTAGAAGTACAGCCAATGTGTTTGGAAGGTACAGGAGGAAAGAGGAGGAGGGAAAGTGAGAAGGAAGGAAGGAAAAAAGATCTAGGTAGAGAGAATATATAAGTAAGAATAGAGAATTCTTGAGGGTACTGGGCCTGGTGGGGGAGGAACATGATTCCATCCACCTAAGAGATCGGGACAGGAGCAGCACAAATTCACAACCAGAGTGGTAGAGGGATTATGAGCAGGAGGTGAACGTCTTAGTAAGAAAACAAAGCTCCCTGGAACCGTGACTGTGGAGTCCCAGCTGCAAGCCACACTCTTCCCACGCTCCGGGTTACCACAGAAAAGATCAGGTGCTGGCACAAGACACCCCAAGCCAAGTGCTCAACCCAAGAGGATTTATTTACCCAACAGGGCCAATGGCCAGGGAACAAGAAACAAAGACAGGAGACAGAAGACTAGGGAAAAGGGGAGGGAACAAGGAAGAGGGGAAGGGATAGTTCAAGAGGGCCAAAGGACTGCCTCTGCATAGAGGAGACAGACGTGGCCCTTAGGCAAATGGCAGTTTATAAAGGGAAAAGAGGAAGCCTTTTGATTGTTGGACTTCAATACTTTGATAGCTGGACCATGGTAGCCTGCCTTAGGAGGAGGAAGTGGCCAAATAAGGGAATAGAGCTTGGTGAGTATTTAATAGAGCTTTAAGAATGTAATCTAAGAGTTTTCAGCAAGGAAGAGGGAATAGGGGAAGGACAGGGCTTCCCAGCATCTTGTCATGCTCCTGCCTGCTAGAGCTCTTCACCAGCCACATCTGCAATTGTGTCTCTTGGTAGAGAGTGAATTGCTAAGTTCCCTAGAGCTCCAAGGACAGTCGGAACAGCCCTACATATTGGTTGTTTCAGTTTTATACAATGTGTGTCTTCTAACCTCCATGTTACCCTTACTTGCCCACAAAGGTTTCCCTTCCAATCTAGACATCCCAGGTAACTGATCCGCATTAGTGACATAGCTTGTGAGTCCCTTCTCTATACTACAACCCTGAGCAGTCAGGTCTACAGAGAAGGAAAGAGGAAGCGGACCTTGACCTTTACAGAAGCCTGAGTAAATGAGGCTTTGGTGAAAGCAAAGAGACTTGGACTTCCGTGCGACTCCGCCGCTGGCCCTGGGCCACCACACTGGTGTAGCTGAGCATATCAGTGGCTGGTAAGGAACTGTGGATGTAAGAACAGCCACAGTGAGTGGAATAGACACAGCTCGCATTGTCATCTGCCCTCTGCTCCTGACACCATCCGGTCTGCTTACAGAACTCTAGCTGACGCCGGAATCCTTGGAGAGCTTATCAAAACCACAAATCCCGGTGTTGCACCCAGCTGACCTAACCCAGGCAACGAGGGTCTGCAGGGCTGGAGATCACATGGGGCAATCATGAGGAAGAACCATTTGGGTTAAAACCAACTCAGACCACTCAGGAAATAGTCTCATATCGCCCCGGCTCCCAGATGTTGGCCACTTTCAATCATTTTTCAAATAAAAGCTCATTTGTGATTCATCATTTCTAGGAGCTGTAATTGACGGGTACAGTTCAGCTGGTTGTCTCAAGTCCTTTAAATGAGCAAGAACTGCAGTTTGGAGGGGTTACCTGTCATTTGGGGTGTTGAACGGTTTCATGAAAAGTACCCCCGGTCTGGGGGATCGGTTGAGGTTTAGCAAATGCTCAGGCATGGTACACACGTAAACTTGATGCTATTCTTTGTCTCAGCCAAAAGACTGAAAGGCAATGATATCACATAGATAAACTCTTTAAAACAGGCCAAATCTAGAAGCACAGGAGAGTGTAGTGATGGCCCCACTGGAGGGACTCTCTGTCAGGAAACCCTGCTGTTAAGGTCGAAGTTTGGCATTACCCCCTGAGCTTGGTGCAAAAGCGACGGTCTCCCTGTGTCAGCGGACTCCCTCTTCTCCACCTCATCCGGGAGCTCCAATCCCCACATCCTCTACCTGAGGAATGTCAAGTAGTCCTGAGGGGAAAAGCAGGTTCAACCCCCTTTCTCCCAGTAGAACCTTTTCAGCAATCGCCAGAATACCCGGATTCCACCCTATGCTAATGAGGCATCTCAGCGCCTTAGTGCCCCACCCATCCTCAAAGCGTCTCCCACTGCCCAAGGTTTATAATTCCCCGTTTCACGTGAAATAAACGGGCCAGCATCATCTGCTTCATCCAAGATCATCTGAGACTGGTCATTATTCTGGGGAAGGAAGAATAAATGAGGAAGAATCACTCTGTTTCTGTTACTGATGAGTCATAAACGAGCTCTTACTTGAAAACGATTAAAAGTGGCCAACATCTGGGAGCCGGGGCGATACGAGACCGTCTACTTCCTGAGTGGTCTGAGTTAGTTTTAACCCAAATGGTTCTTCCTCTTCATTCCCGCTCTTCCCCTCAATCTCCGGATTCCCTGGTCAGGCAGCCATGAGCTACTGGCCGCTAAGAGCTTCCGTCATTCAGCGCCCTTCTGCAGCAAGGGAGCAGCTGTTGTCAAAGCAGCCATTCTGTCTGCCCGCACAAAGCTGGGCTTCTGACTCTGCCTTTCTCGGGTTCAGTTTCAGACCTCAGAGCCTCCTGTTACTGGGGGCTCAGGAAGCAGCTGTCTGACTTGACAGTCAGGCTAGGTGGGTGTTCTGCCGTCACCAGAGCTCCAGAACCTGCACCCCGGCTGTAACCTGATCAGGCGTGGGCACTTACCTCCACCGTCTGCCGGTAATGTAGCTTTACAAAAAGCTGTAATACTTGTGGAGAAAATCACCCTGGCTGATCTTGTGACATGGAAGTCTCATTCTGTGTTCTGGGAGACCAAGACATCTCTGGAACTCAGAACTATCGGTAACACTAATCCCAGTGTTACTGTACGTCTGCTGGCTAAAACAGCTAACAAATATCACCTCCATTTAGCTCTACCCTAACAGGGACAGAGGCAATCACAAGTTTCTAGAAATGTGCTTGTGATTGATCACAGGACTTGGCCATGTTAGGCACAACACTCTAACTCTTTCATTTCTTTTTCATTTTTAGTTTGACGCAGGGCCTCTCTGGACCACCCTGGTTGATCTTCAGCTCAGCGTGCATCCCACGTCGTTCTTAGATTTACAATCCTCCCATATCAGCCTCCAGCATAGCAGAGGCTACAGCATTACGCCAGCATTTTTGATGTGAAAGGGATGTTTCTAACGCCCTCTTCTGGCTTCCATGGGGACCCACACAGTTGTCTCACACACACGCAGACACACACTCATAGATTAAGAAAAGATAAAAATTAAAAATAAATTAAACTTGTGCGGTAACGCTGTATTCGTATGGATTTCTGCATGAGTTGCAAATTTACTCTCTAGATACAGCATAATCTTGTAAAAAAAACAAAACAAAACAAAACAACAAAAAAAACACAATACTTCAAGCCATAGGTATCAGAACATGCTTTCTAGGGACAGCATTATAAGAGTACAGAAAAACAGGTAAACTCATTTGAATGCTGTTCTATCTTATGAACATATAGAATGCAATCACTATAAAACACCATTGACGAGATAGTTCACACTTTCTACACTAACTCATTGAAATCTGGGCAATACTCTCCTACAGAGCATGTTATGAGCTGTATTTCAACAGCCCCTGTGGCCAGCATCTACTGTGCTAGGTCTCACTGCACTGGGTCCCTTGTGCTCACAAAGGAGGAAAAAGACAACAGATCTGATTTCTTTGCTATTGTCTTCATGTAACACAGGACCATTACACGGAGACTCACACTATACCTGATTTGAACATGTGACATGTTGGTGGCCCTGATGATTTTTACCCACAAGGTAGGAATAATGCTTAGCTGCTGATGACAGCTGTGTGTCACCCAGAAAACACCTAGCATGATACCTTTAGCTTCTCACATGCTCTGTTTTGTTATTATTGCTGTTGTTTTATTGACCTCTTTAGCTTTCTTAGAACTGAATTCCCTTCTTAGGTTGGATATCTAGCATGTGTGTAGAGATGGAATACTGAGGAAAAGTTCTCAACTTCAGGAGACTGGGGACACTCTTCCCGAAGCCCCATGTGGCTTATTTGCTAATGGCTTTCTGTTTGGGATTTCTGGTCAGAAAAGAGGAAGAGTATCACCTCAGCATCTAAAGGGGCTTACTGCCAACTTCAATTTAGTTCAGCTTCCAGGATGTACATGTTAGAAGGAGAGAATGAACTGTTATGTTATGTTATGTTATGTTATGTTATGTTATGTTATGTTATGTTATGTTATGTTATGTGATGTGATGTGATGTTATGTTATGAACTGTTATGTTCTGACCCTACACATCCCCAAATACATACATAAATACATCAATGCACAAAAGATGTATGTGTCAGACAGCATGTCCAGCATACTTTCTGACACTGGCAACCTCACAGCACCCTGTGTTTGGACAGTTTGACTCAGAACTGCTCTCATTTATATGTTCCAGTGAAGCACTGACTTGCAGGAGTTTCTGGGGGGTATTTAGGAGGTCAGCATGTCTTTTTCTTCCACTAAAAAAAAGCCAAAAGGTGTTGGCCATTGGGTTAGCCTACCTGATTTTGAACCACGCTGGTGGATAATCTTATAACACATCTCCAAAGGAAGTCAAGAGCCTAGGTGTGTCTGTACAACAGGCGCCAAGGTGGACCAGGCCAAACAAGTTTGGCCACCTGAATGAGCAGCGGGGCTGCCAAACTGGCTCTAGGAGGCACAGCCAAGATGAGTGAGCAGAAGTTGCTAGAAGCACTTCCCAACACATTTGAAAATGGCTTCTAAATAGCGAGAGTCCAACCACGGTACAGACTGTCATCGATAAGAGTTTCAAATTGGTGGCCTGTCCAAGAACGGCATGGGTGGTCAACATTCAGGCAAGCTTCGTGGAGTACTCATTCTTCAAAGCTTCCCGTGGTGATCACTAAGAACCATGAAGTGCCCATTGCTGGAGTCACAGAAAAAGACACGGTCACGGGCCTCGGAGCACAGTGAATTTTATGAATCTGCCCATTTCTGGTAAGGAAATCGCTAGAGTTATGTCTTAACCTGGGTGGGAATGACAGAGTGTAAACACAGCTTCAAGTGTGTGGCGGAGAGCTGGCTCAGAAGAATGGGGTTCTTCAACACACAAGTCAATGACAGTCAAGCATCAGCGCATGCTAGCCTTCCCATCAGAAGTGTTCGCTCTCCCTCGTTGGCTTACCCAGTATCTTCCAGAAGTAACACAGGCTTTGAGATTCTTTAGCCCCTCTGTGGCAGTCTCCACTGAACTGCTTCCTCGTCTTAGAAACATTGCACACGTTGCCAGCACCATACTTGAGTCATTTTGTGTGTTTTACTGAAGGTTTACAAAGTTCTGTAGGGTGAGTACAGGCAGTGTTTACTGTATCTAGGGCTGTAACGGTGCTAGGTTGGTACATGAATGGCCAAAGAGATATGTACTAATAAACGGAAAGTTTATGAGTGTTGAGAACAGTTACTCAGCTAAGACTCTGCCTGCCTAACATGCATGGAGCCCTGGGTTCCATTTTTAGCATTATAAAAAAATATGGTCAAGCAATTTAAAAACAAATTGTCAAGGGCCCGAGAGATGGCTCAGTGGGTTAAATAACTTGCTCGTGGCCCTGTCAACCTAAGTTTGACCTCCAGGAGGACCTACATGGCAGGAGAACTGACTCCTGCAAGTTTCCCTCTGCTTTCTACATGAGCACACACGGAATAAGCAAATAGAGGCTGGAAAGATGGCTCTGGCTGCTTTTCCAGAGAACCTTAGTTCAGTCCCCAGCGCCCACATACCCATTGACCCCAGTTGCAGAGAACCCAGTGCCCTCTCATGGCCTCTTTGGACACTTCACACACACAGTGGACCACATAGGCAAAACCCTTAAAACACAGAAATTAAAATTTAAAAATAAATTATTGTTGTTGCCAAGATGGCTCAGGGAGTAGAGGTGCCTGTCCCCCTGACAACCCTGGAAGTCCATCCTTAAGGGGAACAAAACATTAACATTTTCAAGATGTCTGACTTCTACACACATGTAATGGAATGTGTGTGTTTGTGTGTGTATTTTTAATATACTTACCCCTCATAAAAATGTAATTAAAAAAAATGAATAGCTCCTTCCTGGCGTTGGGATCCTAGAAGACACATGGGGTAGTAGAAAAGAGACAGAGCTGGTGCTAGAGAAATGCTTCTGGGTTACTAAACTACACCTTTCTTACAACTCGGCTCACTCCCCAAAGTTTCCGTACCAACACCACCAGCTGGGCACCAAAAATAAACAAATAAATGAAAAGCGAAAAATAACGGCCCGACATGGTGGCACACACCTTTCATCCCAGCAGGCTGGGGAAGGTTGGCCCACTCCCAGAGAGCATTGCCTTCAGGGCGGTGTGTTTCAATCTGCCTCGTCTTTTTTTCTTTCTATCTTTTTTCTTTCTATCTTTCTTTTTTTTCATTTTTTAATTAATTAATTCAATTTACATCTCGGTCATAGGCCCCTCCCAGTATCTCCCACTCTCCCTCCTGCATCCCCCCTCCAATATTCCTTAGAATAGAGGAATATCCTGCTCAGACACCCTGGCTCGTCTATTCACATGAGGACTGAGTTTGTCTTCCTCCCCTGTGTCCTGGTAAGGCGGTCCCATCAGGGGGAAGTGATCAAGAAGCAGGCAACACAATCTGTGTCAGAGCTACCCCCACTTCCCTAACTAGTGGGCCCACATGAAGCCTAAGATGCCCATTGGCTACTTACAAGTAGAGGACCTAGGTCCACACCATGCCTTGTCCTCCGTTGGTGCTTCAGACTCCACAGTCCCCTCTGGGCCCTGTTCAGCTCTGGTGGTCTTCTGTGGACTCCCTGTGCTTTACCCAGGGTCTGCCTGGGAGTCTCAGCATCTGTTTCAAGCCGTTGCTGGGTGGAGCCTCTGAGAGGACAAGTCTGGTAGGCTCTTGTCTGCAAGCCTGCCTTACCTTTCTAAACATGGGATCCACAACATACTTTCTATAGCAGGAGACCGCTCATAAGAATAGCATTTTCAATTTACACGTGTAGAAAAACAAACATTCAAATGTAATTGTTGCTGTAACTTAGCCCTTAGAGAAATGCGCTATTTGCTTAAATATATTTGGAAGCATTAAGGACTTTTAAAGACACAATGATGAGAGTCAAGTTATTTGTAATAATGGAAAAGAGAGACAAGTAGAGGCCAACAAGATGGCTCTGTGGGTAAAAGTGTAAAAGTGCTTGCTGACAATTCCAAAAACCAAAAATTGGTTTCCAAGAATCCACATGGTAAATGGAGGAAATAGACTGCAATAGAGTTGTCCCCCCCGCCTCCATAACACACTGTGACATTCATGTACCTACACACACACACACACACACACACACACACACACAGAGGCACGTGCACATGAACACATACTCACTCACACCCTCTTTTGTTTAAGGTGTTCTCACTGTTGTCACATTTACCAAAGAATGTCTGAGCCAAAAGCATCATCAATCATTTATTTATCACACTGTTCTTTAGAGGTGGGTTCTATTACTAATTCATTTTCAGAAGTGGCAAAACCAAGGCGTCTAAAGGGTGAACTTTCCCCAATGTAACACAGCTGAAAAGGAATCTAAAGAATGAGTGTCTTTCCCACTGACACACAGATGAAAAGTACAGAGCCATAATTCAAACCAGGTAGTCAAGTTTTACTTCTCAACCAGAGGACAATGCATCCACAAAGCTCAGAAAAACTTACTGACTTGCCCGAGTTCAATGAGAGAAGCTGAACCACAAATTCACAGTGTTCACGTGAATTACACCAGCAATGGGCACCATTTGGAAACTGACTTTTTTTTTTTTTTTGCAGCAGCAGCCTGGCAGGCTGCACAGTGCTCCAGCGTCTCTAAGGAGGGGCCCAGGTGAGGTCAGTAAACCAAGCCACAGAGGGATTTATCCATTTCCACCTTAGCAGTTAACTCTGCTTCCTAGCTGAGCCCTGAGTTCCCTTTGTAATGGGAATGGCTCTGGCTTTGTTTTGGTCTGATGCCCTCATATCTTCTGTTGCTAAGGTTTGTAAAAGCCCTGCTAGATGAATTCTGGAAACCCAGGGCAAGCCCAGAGAAAATAATGGATATGTAATAGCAATATCTATACCAACCCCCAAGAACCGCTGGATCTGGACTGGGCACTTGAGAATGAACATTAAGTAGTGCCTGTGCCATTTTACAATTAAAGTGGAAAGTAATTAGTTTTCCAAAATGCAGATGAACTAAAATTATTGTATTTTCCCATAAGACTAAGGGGGCCCATAACTACCCCAGCCCCTTTTATTTTTAACACTCTTGCCTCCCCACCACAGGGAATAAAGCTGGCCATTTTGTGACATGCCATCAGAAGCACTTCGAACCTCAGTGAAGCCAAGGCTTAATTCCATGTGACATGTCTGGTGGTATGCTGTAGTTTTGCAAAAATAAAATCTCTGTGATTAAAATTTCACACCTAGCTGAGGACCATGAAACCCTGATTACCTGGTGCTGCATTTGCCAAAAGGCTTACAAACCTCAGTACAACTTGAGGGGAACTTGGCCTAGGCTTCAAGTCAGTAGAAGCATTCAAAGCCCAAGGTATTTGCCAGGTGGCCTGTTCCCTGCCTGGTGTCAGCAGCTCTAAATTAGGCACATGCTCTTTAAACCAGCCATGAAAATGATTGGCCCAAATAGCCAGAGCCCAAAGGAAATATGAGTTGGTTGGCAGTGGCCAAGGTTGGGGACATAATAGGAGTTCAGCATTGTTCTTCCCTGGTGACCGCCCTAGGTTGGGGGCAGAAAACAAAGTTTATCCTCTGGAAGCAGATGCTTCAGTTCCAGTGACAGTGAATGAAACAGAAAGAACTGCAAACGCCCAGATTTGCAAATGCTGGTGTTATAAAGAGGAGGCAGGGGCAATCTTCAGGCTAAGGCTATTATAAAACTGTTTGTAAAGCCTGGGGCTTAAGCATCTCGGCTTCACAAACAGCCACTGCTTTAAAAAGGACATTAGGGTCACATTTGCAACTTTGAGAGAAGATTTTGTGTCAGAAGTTGAGCCCTCTGGACAGCATAAAACCCTACGAGACGCTGCCGGGGTCATCCCAGCAGTCCATGAACCCGGTGTTTTTGTCTTTGATGATAGCGTGTAGCCCAGGCCGTAGCATGGCCTTGTCTTCCAAAGCTTACAGCTATGTGTCTGAAGTTCCCATAGGTTTCAAGCTTTCTCAGAGTTGCTGATGTTTTCAACTTGCTTATGCAATCTATATGCTGTATAAAATAGTGTTTTCTCATGTTTATTCCTGAACACTTGCTGGTTTCAAGGAGGTTCATCAGTTATCTAATTGCTGAAGGTGGTGAACAAGTCCTATGATCACCTCCTTTGATTAGATAGATTTTAATCAGATCCGAGCTCAAGCTCCGCTGGCACGTGGAAAGACTGGAAGTGAAGTCAGCAATGAACCCCAAAAGTGGCCCGGGGAGACATATGAGGTTTGGGAAAAAGCAGATAGATGAGAATTACATTATACATACCCCTACAACTGCAGAAACCCCTGCATAGCCTCGAAGTAAAAACAATAATTTCTGAGATCCTTGTCAGGAATGGTACTGAGAGGAAAACAATGAGAGGAAGAAACAGGTGGAGTCAGAGACCGAAAGCCTGCTGGGGGGAAATTCAGAATCTGGCAAAGTCATTTAAAAGGATGAGGTAGAAGAGTAGAGAAAATGAAAAGGGTTCACTAAAAATGGTTGGAGGCTCTGACCTGAACAAAGACACAGCAGGCAAAAGGATGCAAAAACACATAGAGCTTTCGTGTGGGGTAGCAAGGGTCAAGGCTGGATCAGTTCTAAGCGTCAGGGTTAGATGCCACAGCCAGGCATTGACGGGACCTTGTGAATTAGGGACACATTTGACCACCTGACAGATGCATGGAGGTATGACCCATGCAAGTCTCAGAAAGAAATAGAAGAAGAAAAAAAATGGGAGAGAAAGACTGATGACTTTAAAATTAGAAAAACTAAATTTGGACTTATTATGCCCAAGAGGAATATAGCCTGATGCACAATTTATGCAAATTGATAAAGCTGATTACACAAATTAGCCAAGGCTTTTTCCCCCCTCTGGTCAATAAGTCTCCTCTGCCTCCCCCGGTTTTCAAACCCAGCAGACCACTGTTGGCATTTACAGCAACCCCTCTTCCTGGTGCTGCTAGCCAATTACTTGAAAACACTCAGTGGACCATTTCCTATTTTGGGCTCTAGGCTCGAACTTACAGAACAACCAAAGATCAGGGCAAATGAAAGCAGCTGGCTCTCCAAGAGAACGAGACGGTTAGCACAGCCCAAGGCCATCACTCAGCAAATCCTCCATTCCTCGCACCCACTCCCAAACCCCGCTCACGTTTAAGTCATAATAAAACACGTATCTGTGAACAATACTTAATACAAACTTCAGCCAATCCTCAGAACTTCTCTAGGGGAAAGCACATATGATCATCCTTTGAATTTGAGAAACTGAATATTAGTTCAGTTCATCCCTGTAGTAAAATACCTTCGTGCCCCAGAGGGTTCACAGCCCCCAAAAGTAGTGCCATCAGCTGTGAACCAGGTGCTCAAATCTCTGAAAGCCAGGGACTGCTTACAGCAAGGTCAGAGGGTTGCAGGCAACCGGAGCTGGTCTCAAACCCAACTTCTGCCCTTCTCTGTCAAATGAGGGTTTCCAGAAACCCACCCTGACCGGAAGGGGGTCCACTCTATTGACCTCACTGGCCGGACTGTCCACCTGAGTGCATTGTTTTAGGGAGTAGAAGTTTCCCACAGGTGGGGTGGAAATGTCCCTGTAAGCTTCCTGTGAGGAATGCAGCTATGATGGGGTTCTCCCACCAGATCAACCCTGACCTTGGGAATAAAGTCAGTATCTCAAGACCCTGATCTCTCCTCCTATAGTGAGATAGCCCAGCACTTTTATTATTAATTATGTGAATATTAAAAAAAATGAAAGCCAGTGTTCCTGGGTATAGTGGTACATGCCATCATCACGGTTCTAGGGAAGTAGAAGCAGGAAAAAATAGGGGCTCAATGCCAGCCTTAGCTATATAAGGCTATCAAGACCAGCCTGGGATACATAAAACATCATCTCCAAATAAATTTGAATGGGTAGATAGGTAGGTAGATAGATAGATAGATGATAGATGGATAGATGGATAGATGGATAGATAGATAGATAGATAGATAGATAGATAGATAGATAGATAGATAGATAGATATTTTAAAAAGGGAAGCGTAGTGCTTCCAGAGAAGTCAGCCACTAAACCATTAGCCATTAAGATATTCTTAGTAACATGGAAAAAAAATATTAGGAATTATCTAACCAAACAGTAATCATGCTAAGTAGCAGCTACTGTTCTCTGTCAGCTCACTGAGTCCTCATAATGACTGACTCACTGTGCAGGATTCTTCCCGGCACACCTTATGGTGGGGTTCAGGCAGGTCACATGGCTAATCCCATAGAGCCTCAGTAGGACAGAGCCAGACTCATGCTCCATCACTCCCCAGCACAGCCATCCCCTGCCTCAAGCTTTCTTCCATCCATGGTGGCCTTTGACCCTTCCTCTCTGCCTTGTTGAATGTTAGTGAGAATTTAAGTAACAAATGAAAGCTGATCTTTCCTCTAGGAAGGCACAGCCAAGCACAAATAAATCAGAAACCTCATTTTCAACAACCCAGATTCTAACAAACAGAGTTGGGATCCCCGGGCCTGCAAGAGATGCACATTCCTAAACAAAAAGCCCTTGCGCCCCACTGACTTGTTTGATTCAGCTTTTCTTATAGATCAGGGGCATTTGCTTTGATGAAGTGTACCATTTTCTATGAATGCAAGAGATGAAATATTAAAGAAGGGCAAGTTAGTTTTTTCTCTTTAACCTGCTATGTGGCAGCTGTGAGTTTGGATTGTGTAAAAGCCTCCCCTGACATGCCAAAGGACACAGAGAACAGGCATCAGTGGGGTAGACTAGTATTGTCACCAGGGCGCAGATCAAATTTCTCCAGTTCAGTGACACGTGCGTGATGATGTCACTGGAGCAAGGAAGGACGTCAACATCAATTCCAGGTATTATCAAGTAGATGAAATACCACGTTTCAGCAAGATATTTAAACAAGATGAACTTGGGGTAAGAGAGTTGGCTCAGTGGGCTAAAGCACTGGCCTCCAAGCCTGATGAACTGAGTTAGATCACCAAACCCTACAGAGTGGACAAGGAGAACCAACTCTTGAAAGTCATCCTCTGACCTCTACATATGTTCTGTGCTATACACATATTACATATACACAGTGCATAAATAAATACAATAAAATTTATTTTAAAATGAAATTATGTGAGCTTGGATCTAGAAGGCTATTATTTATTTATTTATTTATTTTTGAGAAAAGGTTTCTCTATGTAGACCAGGCTGGCCTTGAACTCACACTGATCCTCCTACCTCTGCCTCCTGTGTGTCCTGGGATTAAAGATGTAATGCCATGCCCATCAATAAAGCATTTTTAAAACCCAGCTGTCAATTAGAGACCACATATGGTTTTTCATAGTGGCTATTTGTCCTAAAAATCAATCATAACCCTTTAAAATCAGAGGTTGTATGAGGACATCTAATGTGAAAGGCGAAGAGGACCAGTGATGAAGGAAGACGCCTCTGTACTAACAGAAGCAAGAAAGAACTCAAAAGAGGGTAACTTGAGAAGACCGGATCTCTACAAAGAGAGAAGAACTGAAACAAAAGAAAGTAGACATTACCATGGCATAAAGTACAGCTTTGGAGTGGGAGCGAGAACAGTCACATGTTAACATTATCAGGACAATGGCTTTTCCTTCCTTTCAAGTATTGTGTGGAGATGAGGTAGCACCAGAAAACCACATTTACAGTGCCACTGGAGTTGGAAGAACTCACAGAGAGCAATAAACAGTGTGAGGGATTCTGGGTTCCCAATTGCTGAGGAGCAGAATTAACAGAACAGGCTACCAGTTCACTTACTTAACTGAATCCTAGGTTGGTACAAGAAAAAAACATGAATTCTAGGTATCACCAAGTAAAAAGACCTGTAAAGGGGAAACTTCATCCTCTCAACTTCTTACTGAAACTCTGTTATCCCCTTTTCATCATTTGCACAAGTATGACCAGGTCAGCTTAGAGCCCCATTAAAGATTATGTCCTACCCATGTCCAGATGCAAGCTATGGGAAAGTCTGCCTGGAAATCATAGTGCTTCAAGGTTTTCACTGGGTTTCAGAAATGGGTACACAGAAACAAAATGTCAGTGGAGTGTCTAGAAGGGTATGTCTGCTATTTATTTATTTATTTATTTATTTATTTATTTATTTACCTGGAACTTCTCTACACAGCCAGTCTAGCTGAAACTAAGACTTTGAGATTCCGTGAGAAATTTTCTCCAAAAATCAAGTGGAAAGCATCCAGGGGAACTCTAACATCTACTTCCAGCCTTCAGTGGGGAGGAAGCAGGGCGTTTGTAGCTGAGGTCTTAGGCTAGACAGCCGCTAGGCAATTCAGTCTGGGAAAGAAACTGCTGAACAAGCAGGATGAACTCAACTGAGCCAAGGACGGATCAACAAAACTACCTGGTTAAACCACAAATACGGGGAGGCAGAACAACGAGAGGTTGTTGATTCCACACCAATCACAGATGTAGTTAACGATTGCAGAGTTCTCCTTAAATACACTTTATCTACTCCCAGAAAATATACAGGAGCCCTCACACTCATTATTAGCAGAATCAGGAAAGAACTCAAAAGTGGGTCACACCAACACTTGGGAAGACTGGATCTCCGCGCAGAGGGAAGAGATGAAATAGAGGAAAACAGACATCGACAGGGTGTGAGAGACAGCGTTGGAGTGGAAGTCCACTCCATTCCAGGTGGAGAAGACTCTCACATAGCTGGTGGCTAGTGACTAATCCAGTACCTTCTCTCTTTGCCATGCTCCTCCTGAGACAATGCATATTTTTATGGAACAATGACATCATCAGCAAAAACAGGTTTCTGAAAGGATTACAGGTGAAATCCATATTCACATGTAAATTCCCTGGCTATCAACAGAAAAGATGTGCTTAGTCTCCATGCATTATCAAGCTTGGCGTTTTGTCCAGCCTGGACTGAAACTTCTGTTGCTGAGGACTATGTACCAATCCCTCTTCTCTTTAACTTGCCTCCTTGCTCTCTTCTGCATCCTCCAATTTATAGAGAAATGGAGGAATATCCAGGCAGAATGATGGGGTGCTGATGCAACTGAGAACCACAAGTATCTCTCAAAGACAAGCATGGGCATTTCCTCCAACAGACAGAATAAGGCAAAAGACCCTGGGAGAATGTCAGCCGTGAGTCTGATGCCAAAATAGCCTTCTGCATGTATCTGATCCTGTGTGACTGGCTCATCCAGCTGTTGAATGCACATCTACAAATATTGAGAGAGATACGGTACAAATTATAGGCAGAATAAAAACTTGAGCTATAGAAGAAAAGCATAAAAATTTAGAGAGAACTATGAGATGACTTAGTTAGAATGCCACCTTAAGAAGTTACTGCTCATCAAGCCCTCCTGGCTCCAGTTCCCAGCATGGCATGCAAATCAGGCAGAGTACATGCAAATGAGCTCAGCAAGAGGGAGGTGGAGAAGGAGGGTCAGAAGTTCAAGGCCATCTTCAGCTACATACTGAGTTATAGAACAGCTTGAGATACAAGAAACCCCTTTCAAAATTATTTCCTAAATTAAATTGCAAAATTCATAAATCACAAAAGGAAGATTTCTTATTGCAGGATGTGGTCTGTGCTCCAATAATTAATGATCTGCAAAGTTAGTTTTGGGGTAAGGAATAGTAAGGAACTTTAAGAGCTTAGCTCTGAGGTCCCGAGGACTGCCCTCAGGGGGCATTAGGTAGTTCTTAGGGATCCCTGAGTTAGTTTGTGTGAGAGAGCTGTTAGAGCAAGGGCAAGCCTGGCCCACTCAGTGCCTTGGCTTCCTGTCTGTCACTGAGCATTCTCACCCTTACGTGTGTTCTCACCTCTGTGCAGCTATCCACCTTGAGCTACTCAGAACCATACTGATCAGGTGCCACGCATAGTAACATCCAGAGTGTGAGCTGAATAAACCTCTCCTTACCCAGCTTCAGGTGTTTTGCTGTAGTAATGTAAAAACTACTAATTCAAGATTATACACCCGACTTCGTTGCAATTGTGAATTCTATTCAATGGTCATATAAAAAAACTAAGCAAAGAAAAGCAATGTTTCACACACACACAAAGAAACATACACAAATACACGAACACACAGAAAATATACACAGATAGGAAAGCAATGGGTGCTTAAAATATACAGTGGCATACAAAACAATTCCTAAGAAACCAAGCACACCAAGAAAATATGTAGAAACCATTAAAAGGCAATTTAGAAGATAAGGAATCTAAAACTAGGTGCTAAAACTGGAGAGAGTAATGCCCACTGAATGAAGGCTACACATTACTCATCCACTGTAAATATTTTTTAGTACATTTATGATTAATGTATGCATATGTGTGTGATGGAGTCATGTGAGCA